>NC_077244.1:34277170-34594948 GCF_947179165.1 Solanum dulcamara | reverse complement strand
GATAAACAAATCGAGCGGGAACATAAGGGATATAGGGACTGAGGGGCTTCAAATTAATAAGAGTCAAAGACAATATAACATCTGACTATGTCCAACACTACCTTCTACATTAAAACTTGGCGGGGGCTAAGACATATCCCTAGATCACCCTCAAGATTAAGTCAAAATACCAAACTTAAGTTTCTAAACATAAAATAAGCTAGATAAGATAGGAGTGTCGTTCCCAGAACATGGGAACTCAACAAAGTGGTAGACTTAAACGCTCAACTTAGCCATGAGGAGGAGAGTGTGGAGAGACACCGGTCCCTACATGATAATACCGTGTAGGCAAAAGTATGCGTTAGTACTTTGAATGTACTAAGAATGTAAGTATGCTATGAAATGAAGAACATAAGAGAGAAACATGTATAGGCAATATGCATAAGTGAATGCATGCATGAAAAATCATGATATGAATCCCTAAAACATTCATTTTGGGGGAAGCAACCTTAACAGACCTTTATGACCATGCGAGCTATTACATGCAATCCAACATAATCCTCCTACGTTGGCACGAGGAGACTACTTGTCGGTTAGAACTCTGTCAACTTTACATTCATTCTTTAACTTTGACTTTAAGGGCTAATTTTGGATCCACTAGCCTAAATAACCTACAAGGGCTCATATGTTGGCGCATAGTTAATGCAATATGAGACATTACTTAAGAACCCCTTAGGTTGAGTCCGCATCTACATGCTACATTCGGTACTAGGTCAATCCCACAAAATAATATTTAAATATCATAATAACATAAGCATTGTATAACTTTAGACATCAAATCATCATCGTAGATTAGCTCATTAAAATATTTCATTTGATTCAAATATGTGAGAATTGTCCTTTCATATTGAATCTTTTCTTAGGCTAAAATCCCTTTCATCATCATTCAATTATTTCGTAAGACTCTCTTAAACATAGGCATTTTCTTCATAAACTTTCATTTGGAGTCCAAACTTTTAATTCAACTTAATTTCAATATAAGGAGACTAGGTGTGTTCATTTCATATAACTTTCAAATACATTTAATGCATGCGAGTTATGGAAATTCATCATGTGAAATATCTTAAAACAACCCATCATGTAGACTTTAAAACTACCTTTCTTTCTCTTATACAAGAACCCTAACAAAACCATTCATTTCATGAAAAGTTGAGTCAATATATATCAATTTATGTAAATAGACTTCAAACATACCATAATATATGCATTTGGAATCATCAGGTAAAAGCCCATAAGAATTCACCATTTAGAATTTAAAATATCAAGTTGAGAAAACATTTGGGCTCCATGGGTGGAAGAACCCATAGATGAAAACCCACATACCTTTCTTGATTTCACTAAGAATTGAAGAAGAATCTTGAAGAAATTGAAAACCCTAGCGTGAATATGGAGAGAACCTTGAGGGACCTTGTGAGTTCTTGCCTTAGAATTTTTGAGAGAATGAATGGAATAGGAGGGGGTATTGAAGTGGAGTGTTTTCAGACTTGAACTTGACCATAAAAGTTTCTAGGTTCATTGAACCAAATTTTGGAAAAGACATAATGCCCTTCATTAAATCTGGAAAATTGGTCCTACATGACCTTTCTACAGGTCATTATTGTAATGACGAGTCGTGCAAATGACCAATCCTGCAGGCTTGAGAAAAGAGCCTAAAACATAGTCTCTAAAGTTTAGGAACGGCTCCTGTATACGACCCGTCCTCATGGAAATGATCTGTTCCATGGGCTCATCCTGCAGCTTCCCAAAACCTGCAAAATTCAAGTCTCTAAATGTTTACGAGTAACCATTGTATACAACCCATCCTCTCAGGAAAGACCCATTCTCAAGGCTTGTTATACAGGTCTAAAAACCTGTAACATTTAAGTCTCTGAAGTTTTGTGATGAGTGGTCCATACGACCAGTCTGAGCTTCTACGACCCATCCTGCAAGATCATAGACTTGGCCCTAAGGGTTCTGAAACTTGGCCTCTAAACTTAGCTTATGAGGGGTTTCTACGACCCATCTTCTCGAGGAAGATTCATCCTAGAAGGTCGTAGAACCTCTCCTGAGGAGAACTCCAATTTTTCCTCTTGAAGGGCCACTCTACGACCCTACCTTATAAGCTGTAGAAGGACCTACGAGCCGTAGAGGGGCTCGTTCACATGGTTGGGTTCAAAATTTTGAGACTTTTCTCCTTAGTTCAAACTTTTCGACTTACGTGGTCTTACAATATCTCTCCCCTTGGAAACATTCGTCCTCGAATGAGATTAACTTATCATAGGAAGGACACGAGAAGAGGACTAGCAACCCAACATGAACAAAATAACACATGCAATGCATAAAACATGAGATCTTTAAACTTAGCATAAAACATGACTTCAAAATTTAACTTCCTGAACATACATGCATATGAGGATGTAAGAAAAACTGAACATAAGAGTCTTAAACATTGAGCATGAGTAACTTAGTAACTTAGACTTGAGTAAAATGAAAAATATAAGGGTAACGTTTCATCATATCTGTTTCCGCTTCCGATGTAGCACTTTAAACTTGTTGATTCCTCCAAAGGACTTTAACAGATGCAACTTCTTTGTTCCTCAATCTCTTAACTTGCCGGTCCAAAATTTCAATCAGGACTTCTTCATAGGTCAAGTTTCCTTCAACATTCACTACTTTCAAAGGAACAATGGAACTAGGATCACCCACACATTTTCTCAACATAGACACATGGAACACCGGGTGAACCATGGCCATCTCCAATGGCAACTCTAACTCATAAGCAACTTTGCCCACATGTCTCAAGATTTTATACGGCCCTACATACCTAGGGCTCAATTTCCCTTTCTTACCAAATTGAACCACACCTTTCATGGGTGAAATCTTCAAATACACCCAATCACCTACATAAAAACTCAAGATCCATTCTTCTAGCGTTAGAATATGACTTTTGACGACTCTAAGCTGTCTTCAACCGTTCTCTAATGATCTTTACCTTCTCTAAAGCATCCAATACCAAGTCATGTACCAACAAGGTCATATCACCCACTTCAAACCAACCAACCAGGGATCTACATCATCTTCCATACAAAGCCTCAAACGGCGCCATCTCAATACTCGAGTAGTAACTATTATTATAGGCAAACTCGATGAGCGGTAGATGATCATCCCAATTTCCTTTAAACTCCAACACACAAGCCCTTAACATATCCTCTATTATTTGAATTATCCATTTGTCTTGCCCATCGATTTGAGGATGGAATGTGGTGCTTAACTTTACCTTAGTATCGAGGCTTTTATGAAATGATCTCCAAAAGTGAGAAGTGAATTGGGTACCATGATCCGAAATAATGGACAGCGGCACACCATGCAGCCTTACCAACTCCCGAATATATAACTTGGCATAATCTTTAGCCCTATAGGATGTCTTAACCAGTAGGAAGTGAGACGAATTAGTCATTCTATCAACAATAACCCAAATAGAATCATTTCTCTTCCTAGTGTGGGGAAAACCCACTACAAAATCTATAATAACATATTCCCATTTCCAAGTAGGGATTTGAATATCTTGGGCTAGGCCACTCAGCCTTTGATGTTCGGCCTTCACTTGTTGACAAATTCGGACATTCAGACACGAACCATGCTATGTCCTTCTTTGTGACACCCTACCAATACAACTCTTTCAAGTCCCGATATATTTTCATCGAATCGGGGTGAATAGAGTATGCATAATTATGTATCTCCATCAATATCAAACTCCTTAGGCCCTCCACATCTGAAACACATAACCGACCTTAGTAATATAATACCCCATCTCTCCCTTGTGAAAAGACTTCTATTTTCTTTTCCTTCATCAACTTCTTTAACTCGACAAGTGTTGTGTCAAGGTCTTGTCTTGACTGACATTCACTACCAAAGAGGATTCAGACCCATTTTGGACAACCATACCACCAATACCACAATCATCGGTACCACGCAACTTCACCCCTAATCTAGCCAAATGGTGAACATCTTTCACCAACTCCCTCTTTCCTTCATCAACATGGGCCACACTCCCTATAGACACTCTACTAAGTACATCATCCACCACATTGGCTTTATCCGGATGATAATACACGTCCTTGAGGAGTTCTAGCCACCTTCTTTGTTTTAGATTGAGGTTTTTTTGGGTGAACACATATTTAAGGCTTTTATGATCGGTATACACATCTATATGTACTACGTAGAGGTAGTGCCACCAAATTTTCAAAGAAAAAACCACGGCCGCCAACTAAAGATCATGGGTAGGGTAGTTACTCTCATGCACTTTCAATTGCTTAGAAACATAGGCTATGACCTTACCGTTTTGCATTAAGAAACAACCCAAATCAATCTTCAAAGTATCACAATAAACCACAAACCCTTCTAATCCTTCTGGTAGAGTCAAAATAAAAGCGGAGGTAAGTCGATCTTTCAAGGTTTAGAAGCTCTTTTCACACTCATTCATTCATATGAATTTCACCTTCTTTTGAGTCAACTTTGTCATAGGATATGAGATAGAAAAAAATCCTTAAACAAACCTTCTATAGTAACTGGCTAGACATAAAAAGCTCCTAATATCCGAAGGAGACAATGGTCTATGCCAATTCTTGTCTGCTTTCATTTTCTTAGGATACACCTTGATCCCATCGCCGGACACTATGTGACCGAGAAAGGCCACCTCCTTCAACCAAAACTTGCACTTGATAAATTTTGCAAATAACTGCTTATCCCTCAACTTTGGAGCACAATCCTCAAATGATCCTTATGTTCTTCCTCACTCTGAGAGTAGATCAAAACATCATCAATGAACACCACAACAAAAGTATCAGTAGGGTTTCAACACCCTATTCATTAGATCTATGAACACCGTCAGCTCATTCGTCAACCTAAAACTCATTATCACAAACTCGAAGTAACCATACCTTATACGAAATACTGTCTTGGGAATGTCACACTCCCTCTCCCTTAGTTGGTGGTAGACGGACCGAAGGTCAATCTTGGAGAAGTGACTCGCCCCTTGTAGTTGATCAAACAAGTCATCTATCCTAGGAAGTGCATACTTGTTTTTAATAGTTAGCTTATTCAATTACCGGTAGTCTATGCACATTCAAAGTGACCCACCCTTTTTCATTACAAATAGAATGGGGGCACCCCACGGTGAAATACTCTGCCTTATGAACCTCTTTTCTAATAAATCCTTTAATTGTTCCTTCAATTCCTTCAATTCCTTCAAGGCCATTCGATAAGGAGGAATAAAGATAGGTTGGGTATTGAGGAGGATATCGATACCAAAATCAACTTCTCTTTCGGGAGGGACACTGGGAAGGTCATCGGGAAACTCATTGACTATAGAAACCAACTCAAGAGGAGGACTTTCGATGTCGACATCCCTAACTCTCACTATATGGTAAATACAACCCTTAACAATCAATTTTTGGGCCTTAAGATAGAAAATGAATCTACCTTTCACCACTGAATCACGACCCTTGTACTCAAAAATGGATTCATTTAGGAATGAAAACTTAACTCGACGAGTCCTACAAGATATGGAAGCATAAGATGCACGCAACCAATCCATCCTAAGGATGATATTGAAATCTACCATGTCAAACTCTATAAGGTCACAAGGAATGACTCTATACAAGAGGGATATGGGACAACCCCTATAGACCTTCCTAGCCACAATAGACTCACCCATGAGGGTAGATACAAAATAAGGCTCTGCTAACATTTTGGGCAATATATCAAACCTATTAGCTAAGAATGGAGTAATAAATGACAAGTTTGCACCTGGGTCCAACAATGCATATACATCAAAAGTAAAGAACCTTAACATATCGGTAATAATATTTGGTGCTTCCTTGACCTCTAGCCTCCTGTGCAATGCATAGAAATAGTTGGTGTGCTGGCCACATCCTCGAGCTTGTTGTCCATGTGCAACTTGGCCTTGAGGTCTACCACCGCCACTACCTCTACAATCCTTAGCATGGTGACATGGATTGGTGCATTTGAATTACACATTTGAGCCCACCAAGCACTCCCCATTTATGGGTCTTCCCACACTTTCTACATGGGGGAAAAGCTAGGGTACCAATATTATCTCTTGGGACCATTGAGTTGGGACCTTTGTCCTTGTTGAATTTAGGAGGAGGAGCATTGGTGGAACCTTGTCCCATGAATCGTTGATGATTTTGGCCTTTGTTATTGCTACCATAAATGAAACTTTGAAGGTTGAACCCTCCACCATCCACTCTAGCCTTTTTTAACCATCTAGACCTTTCCCTCAACTTCTTTTCTTTGATTAGTTCAACATAAGTCATCAATCGGTACATGTCCATCTCCTTGACCAACATGGCTGTTTTGCACTACTTAGACACCAAGCTCAAAACATTGGAAATAAACTTACTCATCCTTGCGCGGGGGTCGGAGACCATAAAGCGAGCATACTTGGATAATTTTTTTAATTTGAAGGAATATTTCCGTACACTCATACTTCCTTGATAGAGTTTGATGAACTCTTGGATTTTGGCCTCCCTTACTCTAATGGAAAGAAATGGGCTTGGAAAACACCTTTGAACTCTTTCCATCTTATCGGCCCCATTTTCTCATCCCTCCCAACAACCTATTATTCATACCACACTCGAGCCTTACCTCTGAGTTAATAGGCCACTAGATCAGCCTTTTTATTTAGTAGCAAACCCATGCTTGCTACAATCCGATACACCTCATATATGAACTCCATAGGGTCCTCATCTAGTTTAGAACCATCGAACTCAAGCGGATTTATCCTTTGCAAATCCCAAATCCGAGAGGTTAAATTTTGCACTTGAGGAGGAGAGGCACCTTAATGCCCTAGGTAGGCTACAACTAGAGATAATAATGCGATGATATTATGGAACTCGGAATGCATTACCCCTTCCTCACGTTGTGGGACATCCAAAAGTGGAGGATCTTTGTCCTCATTATCAACCCTTACCCTTGGAGGTGTCTTCCACAAGGCATTATCTAAAGAACATAAAATCGGTTGTTAGTTAGAGGAAAACATAGGATACTCTAGGTCACGACATGAATTGAAAGAAGTGAAGACCTTCATATACCTCTCATAGTCTTTTATAGATCCTATTTGATGCGGTATGTTGGACTTCGAGGACCATTTCAAAACCTCATGCTCTGATACCAAGTTTGTCATGATCCAAGCCTAAGGCCTAGACATAACACGGCGAATGAGACACAAAGACGTACCTCACCCAATCATCTTAGCATTCATTAAGAATTTCATTGGTAATAATAAAAAAATCGAGCGAAAATATAAGGGATATAGGGATTGAGGGGCTTCACATTAAGAAGAGTCAAAGACAACATAACATCCCTTACTAAGTCCAACAATACCTTCTACATTAAAACTTGGCAAGGCTAAGACATATTCCTAGATCACCCTCAAGATTAAGTCGAAATACCAAACTTAAGTTTCTAAATATAACATAAGCTAGATAAGATAGGAGTGTCATTCCCATAACATGGGAACTCAACAAAGTGGTAGCTTTCAATGCTCAACTTAGCCACGAGGAGGAGAGTATAGAGCGATGCCGGTCCCTACATGATGATACCATGTAGGCAAAAGTATGCGTTAGTACTTTGAATGTACTAAAAATGTAAGTATGCTATGAAATAAAGAACATAAGAGAGAAACATGTATAGGCAATATGCATAAGTGAATATATGCATGAAAAATCATGATATGAATCCATAAAACATTCATTTTGGGGGAAGCGACCTTAACAGACCTTTATGACCATGCGAGCTATTAAATAGAATCAAACATAATCCTACTACGTTGGCTGAGGAGACTACTTGCCGGGTAGAACTCTGTCAACTTTACATTCATTCTTTAACTTTGACTTTAAGGGCTAATTGTTGATCCACTATCCCAAATATCCTACAAGAGCTCATATGTTGGCGCATAGTTAATGCAAAATGAGACTTTACTTCAGAACCCCTTAGGTTGAGTCCCCATCTACATGCTACATTCGGTGATAGGTCAATCCTACAGAATAACATTTAACTATCATAATAACATAAGCATTGTATAACTTTAGATATCAAATCATCATCGGTAGATTAGCTCATTAAAACATTTTATTTGATTCAAATATGTGAGAATTGTCCTTTCATATTGAATCTTTTCTTTGGCTAAAATCCCTTTCATCATCAAAACACATCCTTAGAGAAGAAAATTACACAGCTGATATCTTATCCAAACACAGCCACAAATGCAAATCTCCTGAACTCTATTTCATTGTGCATGATCTCCCCAAACAAGCTAAGGCATACCTTGAGATGGACAAGCTGGAAATGCCTTTTTTCAGAAGAAAGAAACTTAGGAGACTAAAGAAACCTCCCTAACTCATTCCATTTTTGGTTCTAACTCAAACTTCAACATGCTTTTATCTTTGCATAGCTATAAATACCTTGAAGATCTCACAGTTAGAACTCCTGGCAAAAGGAAAATCTCCCTTCCTTATTACTATCTTTATTATTTTCTTAGAATAACCAGTCTAACCTTAGAGGTAAGAAGTAGAATAGTTTGTATTTTGTCTTCTCTTCCTTCTTGGCTTAATAGGTATAGGAATTCAAATGTTAGCAGACTTTGCACAAGCCACATTACAGAAGTAGCAGTGGCTCCAATTGATAAACAACAACAGCTTTATAACAGCAGCACAAGAGACCAAAAGCAACCAGCAGTACTTAACAAATACATCAGGCATCACCAAAATGCCTCCATATTGTGCAGGATTACTGCAAATACACTTCCTGAAGATTCCATGGAGTTTCAACTCAAATGGATAATTGGAGACGTTAGTCGAGCGACCTTGAAAAAGTTATCAGACTTAAGTCCCCAAATGGAGTTTTTCACAACTTGGAGCCTCCAGCCTATCCAAATGACCTCCAAATGTTGCAAGAATACAGAAAATACAGTATTTGCAAATCTCAAGAAGTTTCACCTCCAACGGATAAGTGGAGACGTTAGTCGAGCGACCTTGAAAAAGTTAGTCGACTTAAGTCTCCAACTGATGCACTTCACAACTTGGAGTCTCCATCTTATACAAAAGACCCCCAAATATTGCAGGAATACAGAAAATATAGTAATTGCAAAGCCCAAGAAGTTTCACCTCAATCGGATAATTGGAGACGTTAGTCGAGCGGCCTTGAAAAAGTTAGCCGATTTAAAGCTAACAAGCTCCAAAGCACTCTTTGAGGTCTGTTACTTTCAATGCTTTGTGTTTGTTTGTATGTGCAGGTGTTCTAAGGAACTGATCATGAGGAAAGGTCTTCTCCTGAAGGTAACTTGCAACAACAAACAACTGAGCTTATCCACTATGGAGGCACCAGGAAGCTGGCTACAGGTTTGCAGCAGACTATACCCCCCCTACATTCCCTTGTTTCTTTGGCTACTTGTTTGTGCAGGTATACAGAGATCCAAACAAAGGGAGACAAATTCTAGAGATGCAGGAGCATCACCAGCCTTCACCAACAATCCAACCATGCCAGATACCATCCTTTATTACCTGCATCAACACCATTATATCCAAGCTACTTGGAACTCCTTGTTTGATTATTTATTGGAGTGCAGACATATAATACAGCAGCAATGGAACCTTCCAAAAGGCAAGGCTCCATCAGTTAAACACTCAAACCAAGGCTATTTATCCTATAGGTTGCAATATACAACAGCAAAAGCATGGTGCAACAGGTACAACTGTTTCAACAACAATAAAAACATGAGGAGCTACATCCACAGCAATTGGTCCATCCACAGCAGTTCTGTTTGTGGATCTTTGTTTTTGGTCTTGTTGGCTTGGTGTTATGCAGTTGCAGGTAGCTGGAGAACATTTGGGGATACAAGCCTCAATACACAACATCTCCAGCAACATGCAACATCCAAGAAGCTTGCAGAACTGCAGCATGAATCAGCAGAATTGCACCTCTTAATGTGCAATTCTACTGCAGGATACTACAGTTTAGAAAGGCAACAGGAAGTTGAAGCCTCCCTTAAATTGCAGCTGGATCCCTAATCCACAACATCTCCAAACATGCTGACTAATACAGCTCCAAAGCGGCTGACTGATACACTTCCTTCCATTTTTCATCCTCCATAGTTGCTATAATCATGATATTAAAGTTGATGCATCTCTCCATTTAGACTTACTTGGTATGACAAGACTAAAAAGGGCAAGATGAATAGAACTTTCTCATCCCATGTGAGATAGAAGTTTCGTATACTTGTTCTGTTTCAGTTTAACTATGTGATTCGTCGCGTAGTTGAAGAGGACTAGTGTAGGTTACTTTCTTGTTTTTCTCATGGAAGGGGAGAGTCTCCCTCATTTATGCTTACTTAATTGACTTGTACCGGGAGGAGTCCTCCCATAGGTTTAATGCTTTCTAGTTTTTTAGTTAGCCTTTATTTTGTAATGGGAATGAGTTAGCCAACCTTAGTAGGTTAGCCGACTTATGAACCAACATAGGATCGGAGGTAAGGTTTATGTCCCCCTCCGTGTATTTGTACTTTATTTATTTATGTTAAGGCTTGGGGGTGTTGCTCAACCCCCGACTGTGCACGAGAGGTGGGAGCCTCGTGTAGGGTCTGTTCCCCCCCAAAAAAATAAATATTTCAAAGACTCCCTTAAACATAGGCATTTGCTTCATAAACTTTCATTTGGAGTCCAAACTTTTAATTCAACTTTATTTCAATATAAGGAGACTAGGTGTGTTCATTTCGTATAACTTTCAAATATATTTAATGCATGAGAGTGATGGAAATGCATCATGTGAAATATCTTAAAACAATCCATCATGTACACTTTAAAACTACCTTTCTTTCTCTCATATAAGAACCCTAACAAAACCATTCATTTCATGAAATGTTGAGTCAATATATATCAATTTATGTAAATAAACTTCTAACATACCATAATATATGCATTTGAAATCATCATGTAAAAGCCTATAAGAATTCACCATTTAGAATTTAAAATATCAAGTTGAGAAAACATTTGGGCTCCATGGGTGGAAGAACCCATAGATGAAAAGCCACATACCTTACTTGATTTCACTAAAAATTAAAGAAGAATCTTGAAGAAATTGAAAACCCTAGCTTGAATTTAGAGACAAACATTGAGGGACCTTGTGAGTTCTTGCCTTGGAAGTTTTGAGAGGATGAATGGAATAGGAGGGGGTCTTGAAGTGGAGTGTTTTCAGACTTGAACTTGGCCATAAAAGTGTCTAGGTTCGTTGAACCAAACTTGGGAAAAGACATAATTTCACTTCATTAAATCTGGAAAATTGGTCCTATATGACCCTTCTACGGGTCATTATTGTAATGACGAGTCGTGCAAACGACCCATCCTACAGGCCTAAGAAAAGATCCTAAAACATAGTTTCTGAAGTATAGGAACGACTCATGTATATGACCTATCCTCATGGAAACGATCCATTCCATGGGCTCATCCTGAAGGTTCCCAAAACCTGTAAAATTCAAGTCTCTGAATATTTACAAATAATCATTGTATACGACCCGTCCTCTTAAAAAAGATCCATTCTTAAGGCTCATTATACAGGTCTGAAAACCTATAACATTTAAGTCTCTGAAGTTTTGTGATGAGTGGTCCATACGACCAGTCTGAGCTTCTATGACCCATCCTGCAAGATCATAGACTTGGCCCTGAGGGGTCCTTGAAACTTGGCCTCTGAACTTAGCTTACGAGGGGTTTCTACAACTCATCTTCTTGATAACGACTCATCCTATAAGGTTGTAGAACCTCTCCTGAGGGGAACTCCAATTTTTTCTCTCGAAGAGTCACTCTACGACCCTACCTTATGAGCTGTAGAAGGCCTTACAAGCCGTAGAGGGGCACTTTCACATGGATGGGCTCTAAATTTTGAGAATTTTCTCCTTGGTTCCAATTTTCTGACTTACAGGGTCTTACATTCTCCTTCTCTCCAATTCTTACTTTCAAAAGTTTCTTGTTAATAAGAGAAAAATCCTTTTGGTACTAATAATAGACTAGTTTTAGTCCCAAAATATCTTTGGTTTAGTTTGAGAAAGGTGGAAAAATACCAAACTACGCCTCATTAAAAACTGACTTTGGCTGCCTACAGACCCTTATATGGACAATACAGAGTCGATCATAAAAGCCATGGTCCAAAGTTGGACGTCATTGGAATGGGTCATATTGGGTCTATGCCAACTTTTATGGCTCATAGACCATATGACAACTCGTTGAAGCTATCTCATGGAACTCGACTGAGAAAAGGGTTTGAAGACTACGAGCCATTTTCTATGGCTTGTACAATGTCTTACAGGTTGTAAGATCTAATCGTAGAACTCATATACGATTCCCTGAGCTACTAGAATTGTGTCACTATGAATACGAGTCACTTTTAGGATTTGTAGACCCTTTGATGGATCTTCCTGCTAACTTGTCCTTCATACAAAAAGTCCTAAGCCTTTGATCTATACCTACGAGCTTCATCCATAGTTAATAGAAACTCCTACGAAAAAAGGGCCATACAATCCACTCGTAGGATTGGTCAAAGATAACACAGATTTCTCTAAGTGTGGAAAGCACTTATGGGTGCCTCCTATGGGTTTTAGGCCTTCCTATGGGTCATAGGACCCCACTCGTGGTCACTAGGTAGTGACTTCTTTTAAACTCTCTCTTAGTTCTCGAACTTGATATAGGCTAGAATAGTACAGGGTGTTACATTAGGTTTCAAGTAGATATTACTGTTAGGTCTCAAATCCTTAGATAGAACACACATTCCTAATCCCTATGCTTAGTTCTTTTTCCTAATCTTAACTTATTTTTCAAGCAAGCAAAGAATACATGCATGTTTAAATGCATGACTTCCTTAAAATTCATACAAAACAAATGAATTAACCATACCTCAAAAATTACCATCTAGAATATTTATCTACGCAACTATCTCATTGTTACTCCCCATTTAGAGTTCCATAACCCATGTTATAATTTTAGTTACCCATAGAAAATTGCAACAACTGACTATAAAAGAGTGCATATATAGCTTCAACAATTAAGAACACGAATCAAAAATCAAAGGGTTAACTAGAATACTCACAATCAACAAATAGGTTCACAAGCATAGTCTATGGTTTACCATCACTTAGACTCGCAAAGAAAGCTCTAAAATTGAGAACTTTAGAACCCCTAATAAAATTATAAAACTGGTATCTATAGTTTCTAAAAATATCAAATAAAACTTGGAATAAAATACACTTCACCCACGCGCTATGGTGCTACATTAGTAGTTGCGATTCCAACAGCCTTGCCGCATTGCTTAGCACGATGATTCATCGTATCCAACTTGCACTAATTGACAGATGACATACGGCCTTGCATCTGGAGTTAAGTTCGCATCGCTTCATCACACAACAAACTTTTAGCAATAATTCTTCCTCGAGTTGTGGCTTGTGAACAATTGATGCGCCACCACATGTTGCCATGCGATCACATCACTTCTTTCGCATCAGCATGAATTTCTGACAACAAACTATTTGCTTAATTCTAGCTACTTTTTTGCATTAAAATTTACAAGATTCTAGATAGTCTTAATGTCGCAACTTGGTAGGTGAAAGTTAGGTGAAAGTTTGATAAAATTTGACATCTTGACAAAATGTGATGTCATGAATGACATCAAGAGCAAGAATTTATTCTTATAAGTAGGTAGATCTTGATTCATTTGAAATACACCTCAAAAATATTTCTCTCCTTTCTTCTCATATTCTAAGGCATTTGCAAAATACATTAGAAGAGTAAAGAATTGACAGAGAATTTCACTTAGTTGTATTTGGGATCTCTCCCCTTTCTTTGTTAATATAAAGGTAGTTGTTCTCTAGTGGACATAAGATCATTCTTATCCGAACCACGTTAAATATTGTTGTTTTTCCTTTTTTTATTTTATATTTTTATGTTTCTGCTAACAATTGGTATTAGAGCCAATGTTCTGTCTAAGTATGCTCTGTGGCTATAGCACAGTCTAAACTTTCACATCAAAAAAATAATTACTTTAGTTTTCTGTATTTCCAAATACTTTGTAGTAGAAGAGGAAGAATAAGTAAAAATGAGTTTCATGAAGTTTGAAATTGATAGATTTAGTGGGTGCAACAACTTCAATATTCGAAAAATCCAGATGATGGCATTACTGCGGAGGGAAGGTTCAATCCACTCTATTAAGGGAAAGTACCCCGTTAACACATCGGTCTCTGATAAAGAAAGGATTGAAGGAGATGCATTGAGTGTAATCCAACTATACCTTGCACCTAACATGCTCTGTGAAGTGAGTACAAGTACCGAGGAGATGACCAAACAGTTATGGGGATTGGTTGGAAGGGCTTTACCAGGACCAGTCAGTTACTACAAGGATGTTGTTACAACATCATCTTCGCACATTTAAGATGGAGTCTTTTACTTTGTTGCAATACCATCTAGATGTATTCAATAAATTTGTGATGGACTTATAGATTATCGAAATTAAGAAGGATGAGGAGACGCTTGCATGTGCCTTAAAGGGTCACTTCATCTCGTGCCTTAAAGCTTGGAAAATGATTTTTAAGGGTTGCATCTACCATATTGTGTGGGTTAGGGATACTAATTTTGAAGCCTCTATTCTAGAGTCAGTCCCTATTGTTAATGGGTTTTCAGATGTGTTTCCCAATGATCTACCTAGTGTTTCTCCTGAAAGGGAAATTAACTTTAGCATAGAACTTCTTCCCGATACCCAACCTATCTCTATTCCTCCTTACCAAATGGTTCCGATGAAACTAAAAAAGTTAAAGGATCAATTGAAAGATTTTTTTAGATAAGGGTTTCATAAGGCCAAGTATTTCACCATAAGGTGCTCCCGTGTTGCTTGTTAGAAAAAAGGATGGGTCACTTTGCATGTGTATAGACTACTGACAATTGAATAAGGTCACCATAAATAATAAGTATCCCATTCGAAGAATAAATGATTTGCTTGATAAACTCCAAGGTGGAAGTCACTTAACCAAAATTAACCTCCGGTCCAGTTATCACCAATTAAGGGTAAGAGAGTGTGACATTTCCCAAGACGGCATTTCGAATAAGTTATGACTATTTTGAGTTTGTGGTTATGTCATTTGGGTTGAAAAATGCTCCCACTATCTTCATGGACTTGATGAATACGATTTTTAAACCATACTTAGATATGTTTGTGGTGGTTTTTATTGATGATATATTAATTTATTCCCAAAATAAAGAAGAGGATAAGGGTTACTTGAGAATTGTGTTGCAAACCTGGAAGGAAAAGCAATTAGTTGCTAAGTTTAATAAATGTGAATTTTGGTTAAAGTCCGTGGCATTTCTTGGTCATATTGTTTTCGGTGATGGTATCATAGTTGATCCAAAGAAAATAGAAGCGGTAAAGAATTGTCCTATAACATTGTCTCCTTTGAATATTTGTAGCCTTTTGGGTTTGGCCGGATGTTATAGAAAGTTTGTAGAAGGGTTTTCATCTATTTCATCCCCTTTGACTAGGTTAACCCAAAAGAAAGTGAAGTTCCAATGGTCGGATGAGTGTGAAAGAAGTTTCCAAACATTGAAGGACCCTCTTATGTCGGCTTCTATTTTGACTTTGTCGGAAGGTCAGGATGGGTTTGTTGTACATTATGATGCCTCATGGGTTTGATTGGATTGTTTTTTAATACAACATGGTATGGTGATAGCATATGCCTCTAGAAAATTAAAAGTACATGAACGAAACCATCCAACCCATGATCCTGAACTTGTAGCAGTTGTATTTGCATTAACAATTTGGCATCATTATCTTTATGGGGTACATTCAATATATTCACCTACCACAAAAGCTTACAATATATGTTTAGCCAAAGGGATTTGAACCTTAGACAAATGAGGTGGCTTGAACTACTAAAGCACTATAATATGAGTGTGTTGTACTATTCGTGTAAAACTAATGTTGTTACCGATGGTCTAAGTCGATTTTCCATGAATAGTGTTACCCATGTTGAAGAAGGTAAGAAAGAGTTTAAGGTTGTGCATAGAATGGCCTATTTAGGTGTCCAATTGGTTGATTCTAAGGATATTGGTATTCTTGTTCATAATGTCTCAGAATCATCCATTGTGGCAGATGTTAAGGACAAACAAGATAATGATCCGATATTGGTGGAATTGAAGAAGTCGGTTGCCGAAAAAGCTATTGAGGCTTTCTCCCAAGGGGGAGATAGTGTACTTCATTACCAAGATCATCTGTGTGTGCCAAATGTGGATGGTCTAAGAGAAATAATATTGTATGAGGCTCGTAGTTCTTGGTATTTAAGTCATTCGGGATTCACAAAAATATTTTGCGATTTGAGGGAAGTGTATTGGTGGAAATGAATGAATAAGGACATAACGGAGTTTGTGGCTAAGTTTCCTAATTTTCATCAAGTGAAAGTTGAGCATCTGTAATGACCCAACCTAGGGCCTAGTCATAACATGACGATCGAAACCCCAAAGGGCTCCAACCAAGCCTCTTGTACATATCATAAGCATACATTAGGTAAAGTAAAAGTAGAAACATCATAAGAGAGTCTAAACCATGAATAGAAATTGAAAAATGTCACATGACAACATAGACTCAAAATATTTGTCCAACTAAATATCTCTACTCATGAGTATGGAAGGGGGCTAAGATATGTCCCTAACTCATATTGAATATGAAACATAACAAAAGTCTTTGAAAACAACAACTAACTCGACGACTAGTCCCCAATAAATGAGGACTCACCACAAACTCCGCTGGATAGGAAAGCTTAACTAGCCACGTGGATGAATATGATCTTCAATCTCAGCCCCTACATTATGAGAAAATGTAAGGAAAGAGTATGCATTAGTACATTGAAATGTATTAAGTATGAGGGAATGAAATGCAACGTAAACCATGGAAGCAATGGTCAAGTAAAACACATGATAAGATGAGATAAGTAAAGTCATGAGAAAATCATATTGACCAAAGCATTTTTAAAAGAATACTTTAAATCATGGAATACATAAGAGATCATATGTATATGAGATAGGAACCATAACCGACAATAAGACCATACAAGCTATAACATGGAATCCCATTGTCTCCCTATATGATGAAGAAAAAGGGGAATCTACTTGCCAAGGTTGACTCTGCCCTACTAGGAGGGTCGTACATATGCTAATGTGGATCCAATAGCTAGGCTATGAAGGAAACCTATGGTGGCATGTAGTTTAAGAGACATGAGATTACTACTAGGGCTTTTGGTAGGGCCCCTACCTCAATTTCACTTGTTGCTAAGTAAAATCCCATGGAATACATATATAGCATAGAAATCATAATAAAATCTATCATAGTCATGATCATAGGTTTGAAATCATAGAGTAGCTCATTTTCATAACATACTTGTAATGTGAGAATTGTCCTTTCATCATTACAATCATATTTGCATAATTAATATACTTAGGTCCTAGGTCACCACATAGGGCCCTAAGTCACCTTACTTCATAACTTGTATGAAATTCATACCTTGAACTTAGAGTAAAACTCAATTGCATAACCAATTGACTTGAAAATCATGTCATTGACTTGAAAACATGCATGCTCATATAATTTATATTAGCCCGTACATAATTCATAAAAATATCATTAGGAAGTATAAATGAAAATACTCATCTCTCTAACCGGTGAAAAGCGATGGGTGTCCACTAACGGCCATTCCTGGCTCGGCTCCGAAATGGCGGATTCCCCTGCTACATTACACTAACTTTCTCCTTATATAAGAGCAGCTGTAGCGAAATTGATTGCAAAAGAGGGGAATTGTACTCTTTTATATCATGAACCCTTGAGATCAAAATAGGAGATTTCATGGAAAAAGTCTTCAATCCAATGAAATAACTATCAATTTATATAAAAATAGACTCATAATCATAATTTGAATCATAATTCATGAAATTGGAATAGAGATCATAAAACTCATAAAATACCATACTTTAATTTGATAGAAAATTTGAGAAATTGATTAGGTTTCATGGATGAAAGAATACATGAATCAATACCCACATACCTTAAGTGAGAAAATCAAATAATTTGGAAGAACTTGAGAGTTTTGATGGAGAGCTTGAGTGAATTTACTTGAAGTCTTCAATGGAGTCCTTGAGAGTTTTTTGTAGAGAGAAATATTTGAGTAGGTGAATTGTAGAAGAATGAATAGAATTAGAGGTTTAGGTTAATTTATAGGGATGAATTAGGTCCTAAAAACGTCTAGGTTTATTAACTAACAATTAGAGAAAAGTCTAAAGTGCCATTACTAAAAACTAGATTCAGCCAAAAACCCATCGCCAGGTCCGCAACGCGGACTTGGCGCGGACTTTACTATTTTGTGCAGTTTCTTTGAAAAATCTATATTTGGATATACGGGTCCTAAAAATCCACCGAGACCATTTTCCCATAAGTTTTGACCATCTGATCGATATTCTGAACTCAGATTTGCTAAAAAGATTAAGGATGATGCATTACATGAGCGGCCTATTCCCAAGGCATTCTTAAGGCACTTGTGAGCATTTTGAGAAATATTACAATATCTCCCCCTCGAGAACATTCGTCTTCGAATGAAATTCAACTAATATAGGAAGAACATGGAAAAAGGACTAGCAACCCAACATGAACAGGAAGACACTTTGAAAAATGCATAGAATATGTAAACTTCATACTTAACATAGGACATAGTCCATGAGAAAAAGAATCATTTTCATGAATCATGCATGCATATGAATGACATATGGAACTAAAATGTAGGAGTTTAATCGACTTGATCATGAACAACTTAGTACCTTTAGGCTTGAGTGGATGGAAAGAGATACGGATAACGCTTCATCATGTCCAATTCCGCTTCCCACATAGCACTCTCTACTTTTTGAGTCCTCCATAACACTTTGACGAATGCAATATCTTCTTAACCTCTTGACTTCTCGATCTAAAATCTCAATTGGGACCTCCTCATAAGTCAAATTATCTTCAATACTCACATTTTCCATTGGCACAATAGAATTTGGATCACCCACAAACTTCCTCAATATTGACACATGAAATATCAGATGAACTAAAGCCAACTCAAGTGGAAAGTATAACTCATATGCTACTTTTCCAATGCGCTGCAATATTCTATAGGGTTCTATATATATATAAGACTCAACTTCCCTTTCTTACCAAACCACATTACTCCTTTCATAGATGAAATCTTCAAATACACCATATTATCCACATCAAATTCAAGTTCTATCCTCCTCATGTCCGAATAGGACTTTTGAGGACTTTGAGCCATCTTTAGCCTTTCTCTTATGAGCCTTACTTTCTCTGTTACATCAACTACCAAATATGGACCAATCAATTCTATCTCACCTACTTCAAATCACCCCACCAGAGACCTACATCTTCTCCCATACAAGGCTTCAAAAGGAGCTATTTGGATGCTAGAGTAATAACTATTATTGTAGGCAAACTCAATCAATGGAAAATGCTCATCCCAACTTCCTCTAAGATCAATTACACCTGCCCTTAACATATCCTCCAAGGTTTGGATTGTTCTTTCGGCTTGTCCATCGGTTTGAGGATGGAAAATAGTACTTAGCTTGAATTTAGTGCCAAGACCTTTTTGAAATGACTTCCAAATATGTTAATTAAATTGAGTACCTCTATCCAATATAATTGACAAAGGAACACCATAAAGTTTCACAAGTTCACAAATGTACAACTTAGCATAATCTTCGGCATCAAAAGAAGTCTTGACCGGTAGAAAATGTGCCGATTTGGTCATTTGATCCACAATGACCCAAATAGAATCATGTTGTCTCCTAGTATGAGAAAAACCCGCGATAAAGTCCATATTCACATATTCCCACTTTCATGTAGGAATTTTGATTTCTTGAGCTAAACCTCCCAGCCTTTGATGTTCAACTTTCACTTGTTAAAAGTTAGGACACTTAGCCACAAACTCTGCTATATCTTTCTTTATGCCATTCCACCAGTATACTTTCCTCAAATCACGATACATCTTGGTCAAGTAAAACACATAATAAGATGAGATAATTAAAGTCATGAGAAAATCATATTGACCAAAGCATTTTTAAAAGAATACTTAAATTATGGCATACATAAGAGATCATACATATGTGGGATAGGAACTATAACCGATAATAAGACCATGTGAGATATAATATGGAGACCCATTGTCTCCCCATTCAAAGAAGAAAAAGAGGAATCTACTTTCCAAGGTAGACTCTACTCCGCTAGGCGGGTCATACATACACTATATGTGGATTCAATAGCTAGGCCATGAAGCTAACCTATGGTGGCACATAGATTAAGAGATATGAGGTTGCTACTAGGGATTTTGGTAGGGCCCCCACCTCAATTCCACTCGGTGCTAAGTCAAATCCCACGGAATACATACATAACATAGAAATCATAATGACATATATCATAGTCATGATAAGTTTGAAATCATAGAGTAGCTCAGTTTCATAACATACTTGTAATGTGATAATTGTCCTTTCATCATTACAATTATATTTTCATAATTCATATAGTTAGGTACTAGGTCACCACATAAGGCCGTAAGTCATCTTATTTTATAAGTTACAAGAAATTCATACCTTGAACTTAGAGTAAAACTCAATTGCATAACCAATTGAGTTGAAAATCATGTAATTGACTTGAAAACATGCATGCTCATATAATTTGTATTAGCCCGTACATAATTCATAAAAATATCATTAGGAAGTATAATTGAAAATACTCATATTTTACATCATGAACCCTATAGATTAAAATAGGATATTGCATGGAAAAACTCTTCAATTCAATACAATAACCATAAATTTATATAAAAATAGGATCATAATCATAATTTTTTTAAGGGAATAGACCCTACACGAGGCTCCCACTTCTCGTGCACAGTCAGGGTTGAGCATCACCCCTAAGCTTTATCATAAATAATAAATAGAAAAATATAAGGAGGGGGACATAAACCTTACCTCCTCTCCTAGGTTGGTTCATAAGTCGGCTAACCTACTAAGGTCAGCTGACTCATCCCCAAATACAAAAAAGGACTATCTAGAAACTACAAAGCAATAAACCTATGGGAGGACTCCTCCCGGTACAAGTCGACTAAGAAAGCATAAATGAGGGAGACTCTCCCCTTATATGAGAAAAAATAAAGTAACCTACACTAGTCCTATTCAACTACGCTACGTATCGTAAATACCTAAATTGAAGAAGAACAAGTATACAAAACTTCTTTGTCGCATGGGGTGAGAAAATTCTTTTCATCTTTGCCCTTTTTAGTCTTGTCGTACCAAGTAAGTCCAAATGGAAGGATGTATCAACATCAAGATCATGATTATAAGAGCTAAGGAGGATGAAAAAAGGGAAAAAATATAGAGTTGTAGCAAGCCGCAGCTGAAGTTGTTGTTGAGGATGATGTGGGGTTGAATTGTTGTAAGTTGCAGCTTGTATGTGATGCAGTTGTGGCTTGAACTACTGCTTGAAGGTTCAACTGATGATGCTTTGCACCTTGGAGGGTGCTTATGGAATAGAGATCATAAAACCCATAAAATATCATACTTTAATTTGATAGAAAACTTGAGAATTGATTGGGAAGTGAAAGAATCTATGAATCAATACCCATATACCTTAAGTGAGAAAACCAAATAATTTGGAAGAACTTGAGAGTTTTGATGGAGAGCTTGAGTGAATTTACTTGAAGTCTTCAATGAAGTCCTTGAGAGCTTTTTGTAGAGAGAATAATATTTGAGTAGGTCAATTTCAGAAGAATGAATAGAATTAGAGATTTAGGTTAATTTATAGAGCTGAATTAGGTCCTAAAAATGTCTAGGTTCATTAACTAACAATTAGGAAAAAGTCTAAAGTGCCCTTACTAAAAACTAAATTCGGCCAAAATCCATCTTCAGGTCCGCGACGTGGACTTTACGTTTTTCTGCAGTTTCTTCAAAAAATCTATCTTTCAATATATGGGTCTTAAAAATCCATCGAGATCATTTTTCCGCAAGTTTTGACCCCCTGATTAATATTCTGAAATCATATTTATCAAAAAGATTAAGGATAATGCATTCAATGAGCGGCCTGTTTCCAAAGCATTTTTAAGGCACTTGTGAGTATTTTAAGGAATGTTACAACATCAAAGGATGGAAGGTCTACCTCAAGACATTGAGATTTCTACTTGGAAGTGGAAAGATATGAATATGGACTTTGTGACGTGCTTGCCTTGTACTAAGAAACAACATGATTCTATTTGGGTTATTGTGGATCGAATGACTAAGTCAATATATTTTCTATCGGTTAAGACTTCTTATAGTGACGAAGATTATGCTATGTTGTATATTCGAGAGATGGTAAGGTTTCATGGTGTCCTAGAGGTACTCAATTCACCTCACTTTTTTGGAAGTCTTTTGAAAACGGTCTTGGTACAAAAGTTAAGTTAAGTACCGCTTTCTATCCTCAAACCAATGGCCAAGACGAAAGAACGATTTAAACTTTAAAGGATATGTTAAGGGCATGTGTTATTGATTTCAAAAGAATTTGGGATGAGCATTTACCATTAGTTGATTTTTTTAGTACAATAGATATCACTCAATTTTTAAAATGGCTCCTTTTGAAGCTTTGTATGAGAGAATATGTAGGTTCTAGTGGGATGGTTTGAAGTGGGTGAGATGGCATTGATTGATCCCGATATCATGTTAGATGATATGGAGAAATTATGGTTCGTAAGACAAAGGTTGAAGACGGATCAAAGTCTCCAAAAGTCATATTTGGACATAAGAAGTAGAAACCATGAATTTGATGTGGATGATTGGGTATATTTGAAGGTTTCGCCCATGAAGTGCATAATGCATTTTGGTAAGAAAGGGAAATTGAGTCCTAGGTATGTAGGTCCTTATAAGATCTTGAAGTGCATTGGCGAAGTAGAATATGAGTTAGATTTGCTTTTAGAGTTGGCTATGGTTCATCCGGTATTTCATGTATCAATGTTGAGGAAGTTTGTGGGTGACCCAAATTTGTGCTATTGGAAAGTGTGAGTGTTGAAGAGAACTTGACTTATGAGGAGGTTCCGATTGAAATTTTAGACCGCCAAGTTAGAAGGTTGAGGAACAAGGAAGTTGCATCTGTTAAGGTCTTATGGAGGAACCAAGATATTGAGAGCTCTACGTGGGAAGCGAAAGTGGACATGAGGAAATGATATCCTTACCTCTTTCCTTCTGATCCATCCTAAGGTACTTATTCATTTATACTCAAATCCTCCAAACTCCTATATTTCATGCATACCATGAAAATGAATTTTGAATGATGTTGATGTTTAGAAGTTGAATTGTTGCATTCATGTTGGGCTGTTGCATTATCACTCTATTCTACTCAAGTTATCTCCTCTTTCATTCGAGGAAGAATGTTCCCAAGGGTATATATAGTAATATTCTGACTATATGAAAGTTAGAGTATGGTATAATAAGGTAATTAATTAGCCTTGGTGGATTCATTGATGGGTCAAGGGTGATTTTAATTAAGGCCATTATAGACTTTTCCCTATTTTTAGTAGGGGATAAACCTAGAGAGTTTTGGGACTACATTCCTAAATTATTAAATCCCTAAAGCTCTAAATTCTCCTCATTCATTCACAATTCACCCATTATAAGATTATCTCTCTACAAAAGGTTCTCAAGACCTCCATTGAAGACCAAACGAGGATTCTCTCAAATTCTCCATTAATCAAGTTTTCTTCAAGCTTTTTCAAAATTCTTATTAAAGGTATGTTAGTTTCATACAAGGGTAACTTTCACCCATGGAGTTCTAAGAATTCCTCAAACGTTCCATGAATTCAAATTACATCTTTGCATCTTCTCAATTTCAAGTTTCAATTGCATGAACTATAATATATTTTATGAATTCAATCTATTTTAGTATGATGATGATAATAATTGCATAGAATTGATAGATTTTTCACATATAATCACTATATTTTTATTTAGGGCATAATATCTCATTGTGGGTGATGAATACCCCTTGAAAAATACTAAAAATTTGGTAATTTATTAGAGAAACCCTAGGGCTATGCACCACCATCGCACCAGGATAACACCCCAGTAGTTTAGGGGGTGGGCTAGTACGCCAGGCTCTGGACTCTAAAGTTTGAGGCCTAGATATGATGAGGTTGAACTATGATATTTTGATGATATTTTGAGAAGTTATTATGGTGTGATAAGGAAAATTCTCACACAATCATGATTAGATGGTGATAAGGAAAATTCTAACCAAAGTTTATAGATTCTCATGAATCACTAAAGTTAGTAAGCTACTCTAATGATTATTTTCATGATGATTTCGTAATGTTTTTAATGAATTCCATTAGGATATTGACTAAGCACTGAGAGGACTTTTAGGGGGGAATTTGGTCCAGTAATGCAGTTAGTTACCCAAGGAAATTTTAGTACCAAACTATAGTCCCAAACTACATTGCCATCGTAGGTTACCTTATTGGCCTAGCTAGTCGATCCACTTATAGCACAATTGAGTTAAGTACCATGACAGAGTATACCCTGGCAAGGAAGCCTCCCTCTTCTCGATGTGGAAATCATCAAATTTTATGTTATAGCTTGCATGGTCTTAGATGTGGGTTAAAGGTCTTATTCCACACAAGTTATATGAAGTGATATAAGTTCTACTAAGTGTATGATGCACTGACCTCATGCTTTTAATATGAATTCAAATGTTTTTAAATCTTATTCATGTTCCTCATTACATTGGTCGTGCATCCTATATACATATTGCTCATGTGCTTAGTTTAGTGCTCAAGAATTTATCTCACATACTTAGTAAATTCAATGTACTAATGAATATTTTTCCTATATTGTATCAAAATGTAGGGGTCGAAGATCACATCCATCCTCCACAAGGTTAGAGTTGACCTTCTATATTCCACTATTGGTGACTCCTCATTTGTTGAGGGCAAGGTTATGAGTTTCTTTCATGTCAAAGACTATATTTCTCATTGAGGGTGAGCTAGAGACTTGTCTTAGCCTCCGCCTATATTATCTATGTAGAGGCTAATTGGATGTCTTGTGTATTTGTTTATGTTGTCATTTTGACTTGACTATGGTACTTCCGCAAATTTCTTCTAGTCTATTTGAGTTGATACTTACTATGCCTTGTATGTGTTCATACATGATACATAAAATGTCTTGGTTGGAGTCCTTCAGATATCCAATTGCCGTGTCACGCCTAGTCCTTAGTTTGGGTCATGAAAGTTTATCTAAGGTAAAATATTTTAATTGACTTTAGTATTCAGTTAGCCGGTGTGACTAACCCAATTTCTTTTTTTTTTCTTACTGATAATTTTGATGAGGGTGACCTTATGACTCTGATAGAGCTATTGAGGGATCCAATATGTCTTGCACTTGATTTATGTGGGACATTATTTATTTAGACTAATGTAGTATATTAATTAATTTAATCCTAGAGTCTTGTTTCTCAAGTTAGTCTTGTAAATTTTGTTTTGGATTATGTTAGTAAAGAAGTGACTTGAAACTTCTAAAGTTTTCTAAAGAGAAAATAGTCAAATGACCCCCCAATCTATAATCGAATTTTTAACTATACACTTATATTTTACAAGGGTCTTATTACCCCCTATGTTACTTTAAAATAGAATAATCAGCCCGTTAGTGTTGAGTTGGCACAACGAGTGCATTTCATTCTCTTTGAGAGAGTAAGTTAACTATTTTTTCTTTTTTATGTTCTTCTTCATCACTTTTTTCCTCTTTTTTCATTGTTTTCTCTCTCTCTTTCTCATTATCTATCTATTTTTCTGACCTAAATTCTATCATAGTCGGAGTTAGAAAACTTTTTGGCAACCCTTTTTGGAGTTTGTGTCCTAATAAATCCTTAATTTTTTCAAATGAATCAATTCTTAATCTAAACAAATCCATCGAAATTTTTCTTCTCTAGGTAATATTTTGTATCTTTAATCTTGAATATAAATCTAATCACTTTATGTATTAAAGAGGGTTCAGATTGAATTATTTGTTATAGAAGGTTAAACATTACATTTAATTTATCGATAAGACATAAATACTCTTTGGGTTAGATTTTTGTTGATCAATTTTTTGGTGGGTGTTGAAGTAATAATTTTTATATATGCATCTTTGAGTTGGTGGAAGAGGTGGAAGAGTTAATGGTAAAGGATGTCACAGCCTGATTTCTCAAGTTGTGATGACACCTACTATGTCCCGCTAGTAGGTAAGCCAAATCCGTAGCCCAGAGCCAGAGATAACGGGCTATCACACACAAGCAGGAAATGCGTAAGATAATAACAAAAATAGGAACACAAAAAGGGAGAGAATAAAATAAATAAATAAAGTACACCCCAAGACCTGGTATCAGTCGGTATTTAAGCAACTAATCAAGAACAGGAGTACAAAGACAATATGATATACATCAGTCTCCAAAAACAAAATAAAGATGAGCTTCATCCGAAATAGATGGAGAATAGCTACTCCAAACTCCAAGAGCTCACCCCAAATCTATGAATCCAAAAGCATCTCCGTCGAAGGGATAATCAACAGCGAGAACTCATACTAGGATCTTTAAGGTGCAGAAGTGTAGTATGAGTACGAAATAAATGGTACTCAGTAGACATAGGTTGACTGATCTCTAATGATAATATAAGAATAATAGGTATGTAAAACAGGAGCATATATCACAAGTAATAATAATAGGTATGTAAAACAGGAGCATATATCACAAGTAATAATGAAAAAATCAAAAAATCATAATAGGGGCAAGCTAAAAGCTCTGAAAAAGAGTAAATGAAGAAGGTAAAATAAGTAAACAACGAACCTGAATGTGCTAGCCCATTTACCTATACGCAACGATGCTCTACTAAGGGTTACAACTATCCAAAGGTGTACCAATAGGAATAACCACAAACAACACGTGAAGCTAAGAAGGCTATTCTAAAACAAACTTTGCATAAAAAAGAGTCAAATAGAAGAGAACAAGGGAAATACCTACCTTCAAACAAAAGAACCACCCTTCGTACTACCACAAGTATATAATTAGTCAAACAAAACCTTACCGATCCCTTATGTATCCAAAAGGTAAGTAATCACAAACTAAACCCGTACGGCCCCCCATAAGACCAACAAGTACACACCACAATCAATTATGCTGGTGATAGACAATACATATGAATGAGGGTAATACAATAAAACTAGTAGTACCAATAATACCATAGTATCTCATGCAATTTTATATATACCTACCCCTCAGTCTCGGCCAGCAAAATAGGATCCATTTGCCTTTCTTCTCTCATTTGGTAGATCACAGGTAGAGAGAAATTCATAAGGGACGCAAGAATGTACGTATATATCTGTCTGGTCCCAATCCAGGTCTTATATCCTCAATCCTCTTGGATCCTTTTCATCGTGGTGATCGGATATATATACACATAGTGCAAAACAATCATTCAAAAGGTCAGCAAATCCACGACCGATCAAGTTAAGAGTGAGTACATCCTAGATGACTCTAATGTTTCAAGTAGAAAAAGAATACATCCTCGATGCCTCATAAATCTTAAAATGATCCAGGTGTTATGACTCCTATTAAAAGATAAGTTTAGTATTAAAAAGGCAACAACCCTGCTTCCTAAAAAAATAATGGTAAAAACCAATGCATGCGCCAGGATTGTACCACAAAACTCGTCAGAATGAATAACCAATGTAATGCATGCCACCACCAAAATCTAAATAACACATTCAAAGCACATACAATATGAAACAACAAGCACCTCACTCCTAGGGAACAAAAACTAACCTGGTATCTAGCTAGTCCTAGATCAAGGCCTCAAGCCCAAAAATAATCCAAACATTTCAAGAACAATAGTATAATAATGAACATTAGTGTTAGACCCCAAAAGTCAGAGAGTTAGAACCAAGAAAAAAGATCCCAAATTTTCGAACCTACCCATATTTACGAGTCACTGTACGACTTGTAGACCTTTCTACGGCTTATAAAGATGAGTCATATAGTGACCCCTTGAGAAAAATAAGATTTTACCCTTAGGAGAGATTCTATAACTTTCCAGGATGACTCATCAAAGTTCTTATGGGTCATAAGAATGATTACAAAACTTCAGAGACTCTCTAATTGCAGATTTTTGGGTCCTGCAGGACAAGCACAAAGAACAACCCGTAAATGCTTTGATGAGTCATAAACATGACCCATTCTTAAACTTCGGATACTCAAATATTTTAGGATTTTCCTTAGACCTACAGGACAATTCATTTAGAAGACTCTTCATTCCTTCGACGGCCAGTAAAAGGTGATCTATAGGGTAAAAGTTTGAAGTTTAATAAGGGTTAATTGTGTCTTTTCCAAAGTTTGGTTTAAAGAACCTAGACACTTTTATGGATAAATTCAAAATCTATAAATATTCAATTCTTCAAGTTCCTCTCCTATTCAAATCATTCTCCTAAATTTCCTAAGGCAAGAACTCTCAATTCTCCCAAGGCTTCTTATTCAAGCTCAAGCTAGAATTTCATATTTCTTCCAAGGTTTCTTCTCAATTCTAAGTGAAATCAATAAAGGTATGTGAGAATTTATTCATGAGTTCCTTTAACCCATGAATTCCTAAGGTTTTCTCAAAATTTTTATTTAATTTATAATTGATTATAAACCCTAGTTTTGATGAATTACATTGGGCTGATTAATTTCTGTTTTTTGATTTTATCAATGATCATTACATGTATGTTTTCATATGAATTTTATGATTTTAGGTTTAATTATGAATGCACATGCATAAAGATATTTCTAAGATAAGACTATGAGTAAAAGGTGATTTTATGAGTTAACTCATGAGTTCAATGTTTTTCAATGAAAGTTTCTATGAGTTGAACTTGCTATTATGATTTTAAAAGATGAAGTTATGATGATGATCAAAGTTAAGATCAAAGAAGTTATTCTAGTGTGATATGTATGATTCTCACACAATCATGTTAAAGATGGTGATAAGTATAATTCTCACCAAAGTTATGGATTCTTATGAATCACTAAGTTAATGAGCTATTCCTAATATGTTTTGATGATGGATTGATAGGCAGTTACTATCTTTCCTTATTATGTTATGATCATGTTTTAAAGAGTTTCCATTGGGATATTGACTAAGCACTAAACGGATTTCTAGGTGGGGTTGAATCTGATAACACAGTTAGTTATCCAAGGGAATCTTTGTAGCAACCTACAGTCCCAAACTACGTTGCCAACATAGAATTGCCTTCATGGCCTAGCTAATGGATCTACATATAGTATAGTTGAGTTGAGTTAAGATGAGTAACATAACGTAGTATACCCTAACAAGGTAGCCGTCACTTTCTCGATGAGGGTTTCATTAGATTCCATGTTATAGATCGAATGGTCTTAAGATGTCGGATAATGGTCCTATCCCACACAAGTTGAAGTTAAGCTATGAGTGTTTCTAAATGCTTTTAAGCTCTATTCATGTTCATTCTGATTGGTCATGCATCTTATGGCATATTGAGTACATTCCTTTACTTGTTCATGCATACCTCACATACTTAGTACATTAAGATATACTAACGCATATTGCCTACATTGTCTTATAATGTAGGGGCAGAGGACACTTACGAACATCCTATTTATGGCTAGAATTAAGTAGATATCTAGAGTTGGTGAGTCCTCATCATATTGAGGGGAACAATTTTGTTTCGTTTTGCTATCATTTTGACTTCTTCTTATTTTTTGGGTTCGCTAGTAGCTTGTCCTAATCCCCATCAAAAACTAGACTAGAGGCATGGTTAGATGGCTTATGATGTAGTTCAGTTTGGACATCTATTGAGTTGACTACCCTTAGTCCTATACCCTTGAGTTGATTTCTTTTGATTACTTTTAGTATGCTTCTTTAACTTATGTATGCGATGTATTCTAAGTTGGATTATAGTTCATGTCCCTCGCATCCCCATCGTCGTATCATGGCTTGGCCCTAGAGTGTTTAACATACCGCATAGAGTAAAGTCTTGTTCATCAGTGTGAAGTACATCACATCCATGAATAGGAGGCTATGATACATCTTAGGAAAAGTTTCACTTCTTTGATGATCTATGTCGTGAGGTAGAGTGGTTAAGTCTTTCCCTCTAACACTTGTTCTTTACAATTTTACAGAATATGCCTCCACGAAGATACCCCACCAGAAGGAATGTGGTTAACCAGGAGCCGCAAGCTCCTAATGATCCTATAGATGATCAAGTTTCTAATGCTGAGTTTCGAATGGCCTTTCAAGTACTTGCTCAAGCCATTACGACCCAAGTTAACCGTGAAGTAGTTTCCCTTGTGAACCCAAATATGGGTACAACATCAACAAAAGTTCATAATTTCATGAGGATGAATCCTCTGGAGTTTTGGGGTTCTAAAGTTGATGAGGATCCACAAGAGTTTGTTGATAGTATCCACAAGATTATGCAAATCATGGGGGTTATCCTATTGAGAGGGTGGAGTTGTCCACATCTCAATTGAAGGTTGTTTCTCAAATTTGGTTTGATCAGTGGAAAGGTAAGAGGCCTAAAAAGGCGGGCCCCATGACTTGGGATGAGTTCAAGGTATAATTTCTTGATTGTTTTTTCCCATTGGAGTTTTAGGAGGCCAAAGTGCAAGAGTTTATCAACCTTAAGCAAGGTAGTATAGGTGTTATGGAGTATGCCCTCAGGTTTACTCAATTATCAAAATTTACTCCATTCATGGTTGCCGACTCAAGAGCATATATGAGAAAGTTTATATCAGGTGTGTTGGATATGGTCTTAATAGAGTGCAAAACAGCTATGTTTATTCAAGAAATGGACATATGTAGACCCATGACCTATGCAAATCAAGTAGAGATTGAAAAAGATAAAGGTGAAGAATAGGGAGTCTAAGAAGCTAAGGAGCGATGGTGGTGAATTCTCTCATGCTAAGTCCGAAAGTGGTGGACATTTTTGTTTTCTCCATAAGTACTCTGACCAAGGGTCTTCTAATGACACTACCCCAAGTTTTGACATAGATAGTGTCATGCCCTGGGAGGGTACCCTAGATATAACCGGCACTCAGAAACCATTTCTGGCTCCCAAACGAACTACATAGCCTGATCACACATCCGTTCATTCATTCATTTAGCGGAAAGTTTAAAAATAAAGAATAAATTAGCGGGCAACTCAAATCACCCATCCAACTCGAAGAATAAAGGCCATGGGCCGACAGATCAACTAAAATATTTGTCATTTAAAAGTAGTTTGACAAGAATAACTCACGGATAAAAATACTCAATCGAATCATCACTATCTAGTCTATGAAGCCTCTATCACTACTATCTAATTGGTGCCGATGACATGTTCATGGCTACCTCAAATAAAAATAAAAAGGGCTAACTCGATGTAAGAATACACAAACGGTGTCCTCCGAATGTAGGGGAGGACTTACCAATATGCTAAGTTCAAATAGGTCCCCAATGATGCTCCTATTGACGATCTCATAAACCTGTCTCTACATCATGAAACGATGCAGGCCAAATGGCATCAGTACATGGAATGTACTGGTATGTAAAATGGCAGAATGAAACATACCTCAAGAAAGAGTAACGTTGGTTCAAATATCTCAACTCGGGAAGATAAGAGGGATTCAAATAAAGCGTCGTAAATCTAAAGTAAGGATACAGTTTAGACAGAGACCAATCATCTACCATAAAATCCAATTATATACACTCAACTCAACAATCAACTTAATGATCAAATCCAATCTAGTCACATACCATTCTATTCAATCCAATCACAATTCATCTATTCCAATCCGACCATATACAATCTACTCAACATTCAACTCAACAATCAGATCAAAGGACTCAAATCAGTAAATATGCAAATTAAATTATGCAACGTTTTACAATTCAACTCAAAGGACTCAACTCAATAAATATGTAACAACTCACTCAAGTGTCCTAAGTCTAACAAGAAATAGTTTAGACAGGACTAACTCATAAGCATATAGCAACTCACTCAACTCAACTAACTCAGAGTACTATCAAGACCTGAATGGGAGTTTCTCTTAACTGACAACCATCACTTATGAGCCAGTGAAAGTACAACAAACCGACGTTGTTGCCGCGTCCGTTCATACTTTGTCAGGGTATGAACGAATCAACCAATCATGGATACAATCCAACCAAGTCCTATAATGTCAGGACAAATCTCTCAGGGAAGCATCCGACTTTAACGGTTCAATCCCCCCTATGTTTGGCAACATAGGTATTGGGTTCGAGTATGGACTATACTCTTGCTCAATTCGGTGCTCGATACTCCTCCCATGACTCCATGTTCATAAAACTCCTTTCTCATCATCTCAAAAAAGCCCTCACGGCTAGTTTCATGTGGTACATTACCACCTCATCAACTCTGTTCTCATTTCAACTCAATCAAGCCTCATTGGACCTTCTTTCAAATCGACTCATCTCAAATCATCAAACTCTTCTCTTTAAAAAATTTATACAATCTCAACTCAATGAATGCAGAAAATATTATGTACATTAAAATATAATTTCAACTCCTCAACTCAAACTCAAAGTAAATACTTTAATGTAAAAATACTCAACTCATTTAAAGGCTCCGCATACTCAACTCATACTTAAACTCCTTTCTAAATCAAAGATGAAACTAATAATTCTTTAGACTCAAAATAGTGTATAAGTAGTTTATGCAAAAAGGTTCATAAATAATTTATTTAAAGCTCCTCTCAGAAGATCATTTATTTTTAAAATATTCCTAAGACTCCAATCAACTCAAATTATGCACATCATTGTCACATAATCACATTAGACTCCAATCCACTTCATTACCAAACATTATCATCACATCATCATCAAATATCATCATCACATCAATCGTCAAACATTATCATCATATATCATCATTCACATCATCATCAAACATTTACTCCAAAATCCTTATTTTTGTTCTATGTTCATTTTATAGAAGCAAAAGGACATTCTTAACTATTCAATCAATACATATATACCCAAAACCATTCACCTCAACTCAAGACAAATTATGACCAAAGAAACCTCATCTTGGGTTCATGTGAATGAAACATGAATCCATACTCTCAACAAAACTCAACTCAAGAATATCGTCAATACCTATAAATCTATATACAAAGATACATTTGTAGTTAATAATATGAAAAATAACTATTTAGTAACTCAAATCATTAAAAACATCAATCAACTAATAGTACTTAAAAACATTCTATAGTTTAGGAAAACTTTTCAAGAAAACCTTCTTAGAAGGTTCAACTCTTTCAAAACTTCTACCCAACACATATATGGGCATATGGAAGAACTAAATCCATATTTTAGGTTAGCCTTACATACCTTAGTGAAGACTTGAAGAAAACCTTGATGTTGGGTCTTCAATAGAGGACTCAAATGTTGAAGCTCTTGGACTCTTTTGTTGGAAATGGAGAAGAAGAAGAAGAGAGAGAGAGAGGAACTCCTAGGGATTTTCTAGAGAGAGAGTAGGGGCTGAAAAATGATCCTAAAATGGTCTATGGTGATACATATATAATTTGGGACAATTCCCAAATTGCCCCTTCTTAAGAGTTCTGAAAAATAGGCAAAAATACACCTGGCGTGATAGTGGCGCGTCACGCCCTTGCTTCGCCAGGCTAATTACGCCTAAAACCTGCACACCTCGTAGTGGCGCGCCGCGCCAAGGACCAAACTACTGAGGCACTTAAAATTGTGTCTTTAAGTTTCATGGATAACCCTCTGTGAAAGTGGAGCTTCCAAGCCAGCGAATGCAGATAACAACCCCATTTAATCCACTATGAGCACGAATCTTCATGACCGCGAACAAGGAGAACAATATTTTGCACAGAAAACTAGGAAAAGGGCTAAGAGTCCCAAAACTTTGAACATGCCTTCGGAAATCATTCGGAGTCTGAATTTTGTAAAGCAAAAGTGTAACCACTTGTAAACAATATTCTAGAGTCAATGTTGCAGTATAAATTTCCATATGAGTTCCTTAATACTGAATGTTGGTCGCACTCCCAATGTCATTTTTAGACAAATTAAACAACGGGCCTTGGGGTTTGACCAAAAACCTCAAAAAGTGAACGAATGACTGTTCTAGACCAAAATTGATATTTTGGAGCTAACAATAATGAAAGAATTCTCATCCGAGCATGTTTCCAACAATATTGACCAAATTTAACCATATGTCAAATTTCAAAAACAAAACTGCCAAATAAACCTAATCCTGTATTAATTACCTCGATACTCGTGTTGACCATGCTACTAGTCTAATTTGGAAATTTGAAAGATGATGAGACTGTCAGAATTCCATTCTAAGGTCTTTTACCTAAAATTATGACCGAAGTCAACCTTTTAAGTTATAAAATCTCAAAAACTAGGAAACAGACCTAAAACCCAAATGAGCGACTAGACGCCTATTGTGTTGCGTATTTACAATAATTTTGATGCTCAAAATCATGAATTAGTGTGTTTTTCAAATATATTTCTGTAGATATGATGTGTGTTTTATTTATGTTGTAGGAAAACTAAGTAGCACACGTGTTTGTATGATTTTGGTGGGTCTGAGTGTTATTTTTCTAGGGAATAAGGAATACAAGCCTCACCATGGACCATAGTACCTTGCATGGGTTGTGGTGGTTGGCATAGTGCTGATAAGATAAGTAATTTATGTTAGAGGATTTGATGAAGTATAACATCACAGACCCACCACGGACCGTAGTGCTTTGCATGGGCTATTTGGGTGTCATAATGCTAAATAGGCTGTTGGTATAATTTTGACCTAGTGTAACTCCAAAGAACCCACCACAGGCTGTGGAGTCCACTATGGACTGTATTGTTTGATCATAAAGGTTGAGAGAAGAAATTGGAGAATTTGCAAAGTCTATCACTACGAACACCAATACGGACCGTATTTAACACCACAGGGCATAATGATTGCCCATAAAGAGATCAAAGTTTACACAGGTGAAGAAACTAAGTTAAATACCACGGAAGTAGGACCACAGACCATTAACTCCAGTACGGTCCGTAATGACCTAGCGTGAAAAGTGCTGACTTATGTTTTCCTAGTTGGTTTAGGATTTGGTTTTGTATTTATATAAATACTCGAATTTATTTTATTTTTAGGTTACCATCTTTTATTAGTTTTTTGAGTATTTTGTGAATGTATTGAAGATATACTCTACTACATTTTGAGATTGATTCTTAAAATATCATTTCGGTTTCCATTCTTGATTCGTGTGTTTGATTCAAGGTTTACTTCTTCATTCTCCTAGGTATTAATTCATGAATTCTATACAAATTCTTGTTCTTTTAATTACTATTATGATTAGCAAATACCACAACTAGGATTGTGGGAACTATGACAACTTAACTAAAATTGGCAAAACGTAGGATTGATATTCATGATTTATTCTTGCATGTATTGTGATTTCCTCATTTAAAGTCTTTTTTAGTGAGTGCACATACTAAGAACTTGCTTGTATTAATTTATTTCTCGGGAGGGAGGTAGTGATTAAGAAAAGACTATCATAATAGAAAGTCGAAGAGTCTGACTTCGGAAGAAGGGATAAAATTCATCTAAGTTACTTGAGAGCAGGAGGAGATAGTACTTTGATATCTAGAGCAAGGATTAGTAAAACATACATTCTGAGACTGATAGGAGATGAATGAGATACATCTAAGAAGGACCATGAGGTTAATTAGATGTTACCTAACTTGTTAGATTTGGCATGCAATGCTTTGAACGGTGTCATGAATACAAATTGTCTATTAAGTTACATGTCATGAGGAACACAATCCTTGCTAAATTCTCATATTTTTCACAACGTAATTGTTAGTTACTTTGCTAAAACATCATTAAATGATTACTAAACTAAAAAACAAAACCCCCCATTTTACTTTATGCAAGTTTATTTTTAAGAAGTAGTAATTACAACTAAATAGTGATAGCTAATAAAACTTGTTTCAACCTATTGCCTGTGGGTTCGACCCCGACTCTTACAACAACAATAACAATAACCCAGTGAAATCCCACAACATGGGGTATGGGGAGGGTAAAGTGTATGCAGACCTTACTCCTACCAAGGTAGTTAGTTAAAATATACTGCTAACAATCATCTATATCTCATTCGAGAGGTGTAATTCAGCATTATCAAAATGGTGTCGTTGGCAGGAAATATGGATTTGAAAGATTCTATTAGTTACTAATTCAGTTTTTAGTTCTATATCCTAATTTTACTTATTGTTTCTTGTTTGTGTTTTTGAAGGGAACAGGCAGTGCATGCTAAACACCCAAAGCAAGGGTGAACCACTACTTCCCTATGATCCTGAACTATAAAGGTCAATTAGAAAGATGAATGGGCAAGAGGGTGAGGTACTAAGGCTGAGAGAGATGGCTTAAAATTAAGTCAGGAATAGAGTTGAAATCAGTGATGAAATCAATGGAGCTTTGAGGGGCAGAGATCACAGACTTGTGAACATTTCTATTGTTGATGATGTTGCTGATACGGATGGTGTAGGAGCTACTGGAGCTACAGTCCTCCCACTACTACCTCTGGCATGAAGTTCATTATCACTAGTGTCATGCTTTAAATATTGAACATAAAAGGATCAATTGTCAGAGCAACAAGTGACAATTCTAAACCAACATGTGATGAAATTTATTGCCACATGTAAGTCCACTAAAATCCCTAGGGTTACCCAATCAGCCGTACAATCATGTCTATTTGCATTGTCTTCATCTTGGGAAGCATTGAAGTGGTTGAATAAGCTTCCACATGACTCGATTACTACTTGGAGGGAGTTGAGGAAAGTTTATCTAGAGAGGTTTTTCCCACTATCCAAGAAGCTGCAAATCAAGGATGATATTGGTTCTCACAAGTAGCTACCCACCAAACCAATGCATGAGACTTGGGGGAGATTCAGGCAAAAGCTAAAGTAGTGTCTAAATCACAACCTGACCGATGACCACTTGAAAGAGGTTTTCTACAAGTCTTGCAATTTTGTAATCAAGCCAGTCATAGATGGATCTTGTGGTGGTTCATTCGTGTAAAAGACATTTTAGGAAGCCACAACAATTCTAGAACAGCTCACAAAGAATAAGAAAGCCTAGTATACTAGAGACACTGATATGAGAGGTTTTGTCTTTCCATTTGAGATGTCACTAGAGCAAAGGTGAAATAAAGAGGAGCGCAATCAGGACATGGTCCACATGAGGACGCAAATAGATTTGTTAACCAAGCATTTGTTAGGTAGAGGGCTTGCAAAGGTAAAAGTTATGGATACTAGAAATCGATATGATGAACTAGAGTTTGATTAGGAGGAGGGAGTCAAGTTTCTGAATAGCCAGGGGAGTTTTCGGACATACAACCCTAAAAAATAAGATCAAAACTTTCAATGGGATAACTACTATGACTGGACCCATAATTGTGATCAAGAAAATTGGCAAAACAATGACAACTTCAATAATGACAGAAGTGAGGTTTATATGCCATTAATGAACAGAGATCGAGCCAGAAACAATAATGGGAACTCTAACCTGGAAGAGATAATGTCAAAGGTCCTATAGAAGGTTGAGGCGATTAAGTCTAGAGTCTGAGATATGTGAGATGACATGATTAATATCAGTCAATTGGTAGATTCATACTCTACTTCTAACAACCAGTTAGAGCAACAGATGGGCCAATTGTCAGCAATATTTAATCATAGGAAGAAAGGTACTTAACCTAGTGACATAATGCAAAATCTTAGGGAAGATGGGAAATGCATGACAGTGACAATGAGGAGTGCTAAGATACTTTCTGACACTATTATTGCAAGCACTAAGAAGATTAAGGATGCATCTTCTGAGATTGATGGGCAGGAAAGACATCAGATAGATAAGGCAGTTATGTTTGATAATGATGATGAGGCTGATGAGCTAGTATTGGAGAAGAAAAGGACTGAGGATAACAATGGTACAAAACAAATAGAGGTAGAGAGACCTTATCCTTTGCCACCTGTTCTCAAGCTGCCACTTCTATTTCCCCATAGATTGAAGAAAAGGGCTGAGGATGGAAAGTTTATAAAGTTTATTTCAACGCTTAAGGAGATATTGATCAACATCCCATTAGTGGAAGCACTAGAGAAACTAGCAAGTTATGCCAAGTTCATGAATGACTTGGTTACAAAGAAAGGACAGTTTATTTTGAGGCAACCAATAATTTACATCACAGTAGCGCCATTTCTACAAGGTCATTAGTTGAAAAGAAGAAAGATCTAGGAGCATTCACCATACCTTGTACCATTGATATTTTTGATTTCGTAAGGGCTCTATGTCAGTGGGGAGATAACATCAACTTAATACCACTAGCCATCTACAGACAGTTGGGCTTGGGAGCCCCAAAATCAACTTCTATGTAGCTGCTGATGGCGGTTAGATTTGTGAAATGACTAGTAGGAATTTTGTGTAATGTGTTGGTGCGAGTGGACCAGTTTATTTTCCCTATTGATCTTTTCATACTAGATTGTTAGGCTGATTTTGAGGTTCCTATCATCCTGGGGAGACTAGATGTAGAGCATGTAGAATTTATATTTAAACTGAACAATAAAGAAGTCAAGTTCAATATATGCGCCTCCATAAACCAGCCAAAGGATATGATTATGATGTTTGTGTTCGATATCAAGGTAGAAAGTGTGGATGATGTGGCCATTGAGGAAAGGCTTATTATTTACCTTTAGCAACTGTAATTATGAATTTCACTAGTGATAGTATTGAGGGGAATGATAAGTGTGTAAATACTTTGCAGGGTGTTGGGTCATACACCTATGCCCCTAGGAAGATTGATCTTGACATGAAGAATAGGTTGACTCCACCTGGTAAACCATCCATAGAGGAGCTACTTGTACTTGAGCTCAAAGAATTTCTAGTCCAATTGAAGTACGTATTTCTTGGTGAGCACAACACTTTGCTAGTAATTATTATTGCAGATTTGAGTGAAGGAGAGGTTATAATATTGGTGGAGGTATTGCAGAGGTATAAGAAAGCTATTGGTTGGACTATTGCTGATATTATAGGTATTTGTCCTGGCATTTGCACTCACAAAATTCAGTCGGAGGAGGATTGCATTCGCAGTATCTAACAGGAGGAGATTAAACCCACCTATGTAAGAGGTGGTAAAGAAGGAAATTATTAAGTTGTTAGACGCAGGTATGGTTTATCCAATATATGAAAGTAACTAGGTGAGACCTATTCATTATATCCCTAAGAAAGGAGGTATGAAAGTCATCACGAATGATAAAAATGAGCTAGTCCCACTTAGGCCATTCACTGGATGGTGATTCTGCATGGACTACCGAAAGATTAACAAATGGACTTTGAAGGATCATTTTTCAATACCCTTCATGGACCAAATGTTAGATAGGTTGGAAGGCAAAGGTGGTACTATTTTCTAGGTGGGAACTCTGGCTATAACCAGATCTCCATAGCACCAGAGGACCAGGAGAAGACGACCTTCACATGTTCTTATAGCACCTTTGTATTCAAATGCATGTTGTTTGGATTATGTAATGCTCCCTCTACATTCAAGTGATGCATGATGTCTATATTTTTTGACATGGTGGAGGACACTATTGACTTACCTATGGATGATTTTTTAGTAGTAGGTGATACTTTCAGTGACTGTTTGTTGAATCTTAGCAGGGCTTTGCAAAGATGTGAAGAGGCCATCTTAGTTTTAAATTGGGTAAAATGCCACTTTATGGTCAACGAGGTTATTGTGATAGGCCATAAGATTTCTGAAAAAGGGTTGAAGGTTGACAAAACAAAGATATAGGTGATTGAGAAACTACCCCTATCTATGTAAAGGGTATCTGTAGCTTGCTAGGTCATGCAGGTTTTTATAGGCATTTTATCAAGGATTTCTCTAAAATTTCACACCCTTTGTGCAAGATATTGAAGAAGGAGATAAAGTTCTACTTTGATGAGGCATACATGAAAGTGTTTGAGTGCTTGAAGGAGAAGTTGATTTCAGCACCAGTGATTGGTGCTCTTGATTAGCCTGCCCCATTTGAAATCATGTATGATGCTAGCGGTGTTGCTTTGGAGGTTGTGCTAGGGTAAAAGCAAAACAATATCTTTCATCCCATATACTATGCTAAAAAAATGCTAAATATAGCCCAGATAAATTACACTGTCATCGAGCATAAACTATTCATAGTAGTGTATGCATTCAAAAAATTCAGAGCATACCTTTTGGGTACCATGGTGATTGTGTGCACTGACCATGCAGCCTTGTAATATTTGATGACCAAGAAGTATATTAATCCAAGGTTAATCATATGGGTCCTATTGCTCCACGAATTTGATTTTGAGGAGAAAGACCACAAAGGGAGTGAAAATCAAGTAGATGACCATATGTCCCGAATGGAAGACAAAAATATAGCTAAGGACGAGCTTGAAATTGATGATTCCTTCCTAGATGGATAGGTGTTTGTTGCTACTCTTGATCTTTTTAGTGATCTTATGCCTGAAAATCTTACTTTCCAGCAGAGAAAAAAGTTTTTACATGATATTAACAGGTACTTCTGGGATGACCCATACTTATTCAGGATGTGTGCTGAAAATGTCATCAGAAGGTGTATCCAGAAGTAGAAATGTTAAGCATTTTGGAGGCATGTCACTCCTCATAGGTAGGTAGACACCATAGCGGGAGCCTTACATCGCAAAAGATACTGAAATGTGGATACTACTATCTGAATATCTACTAGGATACACATGACTTGGTGAAGAGTTGTGACCAGTGCCAAAGGCAGGGGAACATATCTAGGCGTCAAAATCTACCTATGGCACCAATCTTGGAAGTACAGTTGTTTGATGTATGGGGCATCGATTTTATGGGAGCATTTTTGAGTTCATATGGGATGAAATACATTCTTGTGAAAGTTGACTATGTCTCAAAATGGGTTGAAGCTGTAGCCTTACAAGATAATGAGAGCAAGAGTATTGCAGGTTTTCTATAGAGAAACATCTTTTCCATGTTTGGGACTCCTAGGGCTATCATCAGTGATGGGGGATCCTATTTCTATAATTAGATATTTCAGACTCTATTGGCAAAATACGATGTTTGACCAAATAAGGTAGGTACTCCATATCATCCCTAGTCTAGTGGGTAGGTTGAAGTGTCAAACTAAGAAATCAAGGAGATTCTAGCCAAGTCTGTAAATGCCAACAGGACTGATTGGGCGAGGAATCTAGATGATGCTCTATGGGCATATATGACAGTTGTCATAACACCCATTGGTATGTACCCATACCAGTTAGTGCTTGGAAAGGCAAGCTATTTGCCTCTAGAGCCGGAACATAAGGCGTTGTAGTACCTAAAAAGTTGAACTTAAATTGGAGTGAGGTTGCGCATATGAGGCTAGATCAAATCAATGATATAGATGAGTTTCCCTTGCATGCGTAAGGAACTCCAGCATTACGGGAGGGATTATAGTCCATGATGAAATTCATAGACCATTTTGCCTTTCGTGAATCCCAGATAAGCTCCCTCATCTTTCCTTTGAGTCTATCACTACAGTAGGGATTATGATCCGTGATTAACTTCACGAACCATTTTACCTTTTGTGCAACCCTTGCAAGACCCCCTTCTTTTTTTCCAACTCTCATGTCACGAAAGGGGACTACACCCTATGGTGCTCTTCACGAGTATCCACCACAGGTCGTAAGCTCGGTTGACTAATTAATTTTTTTGATGACCTGGTTGTGACTCAAATCCAAATTAACTTGGGTTATTGGGATTATTAACCAATTTCACCCAGATTCGGGTCACTTCTCATTCCCCCTACTACAAACCAAACAAAGAACCACCCTCGAATCCCTTGTTGTGAAAATCCTTCCATCTCCTACGAATTTGAGTTGCAAGTAGTGATTTGTGTGTGAAGTTGAGTGTCCTAGCAACTGGAACTGTGAAAATCAATGGTGTCAATCTTACATTGAACAATTTAAATAAGTACTCTTTTCAATTCCTTGTGTCGATGCAAACTGGGAGGTGTTTCATAGTTAAGATTTTGTGTCGATGAAAAATGAGAGTTTTAATTATTGGGATATGTTCCAATTTAATGTCTTTGTGATTGTGCGTTTGATATTGTGATTTGAATTTTGATTCTGATAATGTGACATTGGAGTCGAGTCCATATTTATAATAGTTTGAACATGAATTTATGCTTGTTGTTTTGTATATTTCTATGGGATGAATCTGCTAATAATGTTGTGAATATTGAGTTGGGATTGGGAAGTAGTTCGATCAATGGCAGACCTGAGAAGCAGGACGATGACCTTCACCACAGACCGTATTGCACATTATGATCTATGGTGGAGGGTCGTTGTCCTCACTACTCAAAATGTTCAAAGTGTAGGATCATAGAAGGTATCACCAACCATGAAGTTCGTCATGGTCTGTGTTGTTGTTCCATGGTCCCAACACTTTGAAAAATTTCCAGACTGCCCCTGAGGCTTAGATTCTGGAAGGCACTACGGAAGCCTTCACAGTCTGTGAAGGTCACCCGTATTACCATACTTTGAAAAATTCCTAACACACTAAAAAAATCCAAAAAGAGTTGTTCTTTTAGTTTTTGCTTGCGATCACCCTATGATAGATGGAGCGACGTCATTTCTTAAGGGTTATTGTCATGCTTGTGTGAAACACAGGGAAATCTGAGTACTCATTTAAATTCATCGCATCATCTTGTTAAAATTACTTACCCTTTTTTTCTTTCACAGGTACCATGGCACAACCACACACCAAGACTGCATCTAAATACAAACTTCACGACTCCAAATCTGAAGAATAAGAGAATGAATCAAAGCATGAGTCGGAGAAGGATTCAGGAAAAGACGAATATAGTGGATCTGAGGTACAGGTTACTACCACTATCACTCCTCATGCACCACCCACTATGATGTCTAAGAAAGTTGTTAAGGCCGATGCCGCTACTTCCCAGTCTGAAGATAAGGCATCTAGCTCGGCCAACGAAGCAAGCAGGGATGTGCCAAAATCCAATGAGGAGGGTAGTGAAACTAGTGCAGCTAGCGATAAGGATGACAAGCTAGATGCTATCGAGAAGTTTGCCCATAAAAAAAAAGTGACCCAGTTGCACGCTGCATAATTATTTATTTTTTAAGATATAGGTGGATTGTTCTGGGTCAATACAAAATCTTTGCAAATAGCTTAATCAAAGGGTCCAAATACTTTTATAAATAAGTCATTGCTCCAGAGGTCCGGGTGGTCCCTGACAACCTTTCCACCCTACCTGAGCTCAAAGACCTCTTTAACAAACATAATTTTGTGTGGATGACGAATGACCCAGGGTATTTCAGTGAAAATCTAGACCGGAGTTCTATTATTCCTATGCCACCATAATGATGAATGTTATGCCCGAGGAGATCTCGAAAAAGAAGAAATGGACCTTAGCATTAAAGAAACCACCATTGGATGAAGTCACAGTTCATGGAAAGGTAGTGGACATCTCAGAGACTACTATCAATAGGTTCTTATATGGTACAAAATTCAAGGATGACATTTGGATAGGTCTTTACGAGCACCGAAATCACGAAGTTAGTGATAAGGTGAAGATGGGAGATCCTGAGGTGCAAAGACAAATTATGGGATTGTTGCAAAACATATTTCCATTGAAGGAGAAAGTGCGTTGTGGGTCACTAATGCCAAGAAGTTTATTAACAAGGCATCATTAACATTTTCAGGTACGTTTTGGTGGGCTATTTTCTATACCCGTCTTCGATCGACTGGAAATGATAACACCCTTCACCCTGAACATGCATCTTTAGTAGCTTGCATTATGGCATAGTTTGGACTACACATCGATATGCTAATTATAGCCAAAATTTAGGACCAAGCATTTAATGAGCGGGCTAGACTTCTATTCCTATATATGATCAGGAGGTTATGTGAGTTCATGGGGACACTGATAAATCGCCACATTGATAAGCGCATCCCTAAAATAAAGTCTACAAATGCAGAACTGATAAAGGATTTGGATAACTCATTATATAAAACCAAGTTGGGCTAACCTATTGGTCTAGGCACTATGCCTATAGGTCCACCCCCTCCTACTCTAGCTTTGGAGGGTGAGACTTCATGCCCTCTAATGGAGGAGACCGCAGAGCAGCACCAGTGCGACACCAGGCCTACCCCTTTCATGCCAGCACTTTTGGGTATGATGATCACTGTTCCTTATGCACTCCTTAAGCGATTAGTGCGGGATCAGCGGAAGAAACCATCACTGGTGGATTAGGTGATTGAGAAGCTACCTAGGGTGGTCTGGATGTAGATAGAGAAAGAGGTGACTCAAATTCTCACTGAGCTCAAGCAAGAGGTTACATTGATACAAAGCTACTTTGACGGCCTTGAGGCCCATATTACCTACTGAATGTGGTGGTCTAGGTGATGAGGAGACTGCTTCCATACGATTGGAGTTGGCTATATTAAGAGAGGTTGTATGTAAATTGCAAGAAAAGTCATCCTCTACTATCCCTACTATTACTATAGATACCTTGCTACAGTTGTTGTCAGCCCCGCCCATTGATCTTGGGTACATTTATATGCCCAATAACAAATAAAATCCATAATTCATTGATCAAGTTGAGAGGAAATTCCTAGAATTTAGTACATATTGTTGCATTTTCGCATTGTCGTAACCAACCAATGTGATTGGATATTTAAGAGCTGATTGGAAAAGAATGAAAATTCAAAACATGATCGGATAGAAAATGGAGCTCAAAGGAGAAGTTTGGAATACAATGTGAAGAAAATACACTAGAAGGAAGTATGTCCACATCACACACTTTGCTTCAGAGATTTAAATTCCAAAACTTGGAAATTACTCGATGAAGAAGTGTGGTGCACGCTAGGTACGCGATGTGGACTTTAGTGTACCTACTTTAATTCCGTGTTTTTTGTGCTATAAATAGCATATTTAGACATTTTATTAAAAAGTAGATCAGATTGTCGAGTTTGAAGTTGAAGAAGACGAAGAAAGAGCTACTTTTGATGATATTTTCTTCTTTCCTTTCATTTTGAATCTAAGTTTTGATGTTATTAACGATTCATGTATGTATGTTATACACCATGAGTGGCTAAATCAACCTTGTAAACCAGTAATCAAAAACCCATTGGATACCAAGGTAAAGGATTTTAGACTGGAACTCTATGAGCGCTACAACCCAGGGACTCTTCTTTATATTGATAAAATTCCTCTAATATCTTTGAATCATTTTCCCATATCATATTGTTACAATTATTTTTATTGACATAAATAAACTCAACTCTTTGAAAATACACATGAATAATTTGATTCATTGAAAAGCTAACTAACTCTTAATTGCATTTCCCTGTGGGTTCGATATTTAGCTCTTAAAGAGGGTCAGTATATTACTTTAGAGACCGCGTACACTTGAATGTACGTCTACACACAACCAGATTTTGGCGTCGTTGTCGAGGACATTGTTTAAATTGGTAATAGTTTTCCTTGAGAAGATTCTTTATTATTTGAGTTTGTGTTAAAAACTTTATCTTAGCTGTTATTTCTGGTAGAAGAACTCAAAAAGGCACACTTGAAAAAAATGTGAACATTGTAGAGATACTAGCTGAGCCTGAAAGATTTCTACATTAGAAAAAAAGGAGAGCAACTGCCCTATATCTTGTATCACAGGTAAATATGGAAGATACTAACAAAGTTCTAGTAGAGATCCCTATGGAGATGGTATCCAGGACCATACGTAATATGGCAGTCCCACTCACAGCGAATGTCACCGCTAGCTGGTGAAAGATTTCAACAGAAACAGAACATGGTGCAGCTGTTGCACTCTAATGGGCAATTTACAGGTTTTCCTCATGAAGATCCCCAAATTCACATGCACAACTTGTTAGAGATTAGCGACACTTATATGCCTAATGGGGTATCTCTTGACTATGTGAGGTTAACATTGTTTCCCTTTTCTTTCTTGGGGGAAGCTACGAGATAGTTGAAGTCGAAACCACCAAATTTAATCACTTCATGGAATGATTTAGCGTGCAAGTTTCTTATCAGGTTCTTTACATCAGGCAAGACAGCTGAGTTGAGGGTTGAAATGTTAAGCTTTAAGCAACAATCTAGAGAAAATTTGTACCAATCTTGGGATAGGTTTAAATCTTTAATCATTAATTGTACTCACCATCATCAACCTAATAAGGTATTGGTCCATACCTTCATCGAAGGGTTGGAACCCAACACAAAAATTCTTCTTGATTCTATTGCAGGTGGACAGGCATTGGACAAAACCTATGATGAGCTATATACGTTTCTTAATCCCATATCTCAAGAAGATCTTAAGTGGAATGGAGGAAATTCTAGACTTGTAGTTCAAAAACAATAAGGCCTGTTGGAAGTTGATGTAGTGACAGCTTTGACGGCATAGATTGCAGCAATGCAAAATATGATAACAACGCATTTCAACACTTTACCAAAAGGACAACAGCAAGCTTTAGTAAATATGGTTCAGCAATAATACATATGGTGCGAGGTGTGTGGCAGTAGTGACCATGTGGTATAATACAGCGGAGCTAATCCTAAGTCGGTGAATTTTGTGGGAAATATACCTAAGGGTGGAGGTAATAAGGATAATCAAGGCCACGGTCCATATAGACCACGAGGAGAGGCCAACACTATAACCAACAAGACTAGAGTAACAACAATCAAGCAATGCAGGAAACATGAGTGTGGAAGACATGCTTAAAAAACTCATGAATGCTACAGAAGTCACTACCTAAAATTTAGACAAATAGGTGGGACAGCTAGCTAGTGCACAAAATTCGCACCTGCAAGGTGGTTTATCAAATAACACTGATCCAAACCCCAAACAGGTAAATATTGTGAGCACTCGAAGTGGATGAGCATTAGTTGAGCTAGCGCCACAAAGTAAAGGTAGTGAAGGTAAAAGTAAAGTTGTGGAAATTGAAGTTAATGAATCTAGCTGACCGCACATGGAGCAAGAGCAAAAAATAAAATTACCTCCCCCATTTCCACAAAAATTTAAAAATAAAAAAGAGGTGGAATGTTTTGAAAATTTCATAGACATGCTTAAACAGGTGCAAATTAACCTACCTTGGATTGATGTGTTACATGGTATTCCAAAATATGCCAAGTTTGTTAAAGATATTGTGGCCAACAAAAGAAAGTTAGTTGAATTTGAAACAGTGGCACTCACTAAAGATGTAGTTCTAGAATCTTGAACAAAGTTAAGCTTCCAGCTAAACAAAAAGATATAGGTAGTTTCACAGTAAAAGTAACTATTGGTAAGTACAGCATTGCAAGAGGTCTCTATGATCTAGGTGTTAGTATAAACTTGATGCCTAGATTGATGCTTAAGAAAGTAGGTCTGGGAGAACTTAAAGCAACCACTATTTTGTTACAATTAGCTGATCGTTTTGTAGCAAGACTTGATGGTATCATTGAAGATGTGTTAGTTAAAGTGGGATCCCTCATCTTTCCTATTGATTTTGTTGTATTAGATTTTGAGCCTGACCCCAATGTTCCTTTTATCTTTGACTGTCCATTCTTAATAATAGGTAGGGCACTTATTGATAAAGCTACAGGTAGATTGACTATAAGAGTACATGATAAAGTAGAGGTGTTCGATGTATATCAAGAACTGAAGTTGCCTGGAGTCTATAAAGAGTTATCTACTATAATTATCATAGATGAGGAAGTCTCAGCTTAATGTAATTTAGCAAAAGATCCTTTGGAAAGAGTCATGATGGTTCAAGATATTTAAGAAGACATGGAAGCTAAAGAGTTAGGTAGAGTGCTTGATATGCCAATTGTCAGCATATGGATAAAGAATGTGGAACCTTTGAATAGAAAATTGGGTCCTTCACCCAAGCCATCTCTTGAAGAAGCTCCTAACTTAGAGTTGAAGCAATTGCCAGCACATCTCAGGTATGCTTTTCTTGGAGTAAATAATACCTTACCTATAATTCTTTCATCTGCTTTGTCTAAGATACAGGTTACATCAACACTTGAGGTATTAAAAAGGTACAAGAAGCCAATTGGATAGAAAATGGTTGATCTTCATGGTATCAACCCCGCTTTGTGCATGCATAAAATTTTCATAGAAGGACATAAGGCTAGTGCGCAAGCACTACTCCCGTTGAACCACATCATAAAATAGGTGGTGAATAAAGAGATAATTAAGTGGCTAGATGCAGGCATAATATACCCAACCTCTGACAGTATGTGCGTAAGCCCTATTTAGTATGTACTAAAGAAAGGGGGAATGACTGTAGTAACTAATGAGAAAAATGAGTTAATCCCCACAAGAACAGTAACTGGCTGGCGCTTATGCATGGACTATAGAAAATTGAATGATGCCACTAGTAAAGATTACTACATTATACTATTTATTGACCAAATGCTTAATAGGTAGCAGGACAAGAGTATTATTATTTCTTGGATGGATATTCAGGTTACAACCAGATTACCATTGCACTAGAGGACCAGAAAAATACAATATTTACATGCTCGTATGGGACATATGAATTTAAGCGTATGTCATTTGGTCTTTGCAATTCTCCTGCCACTTTTCAAAGGTGCATAATTGCTATATTTCATGATATGGTGGACGATTTTGTAGAGATTTTTATGGATGACTTCTCAGTCTTTGGAGAGTCTTTTGATCTCTGTTTGTAAAATCTGGAGAAAGTACTAGCAAGGTGTGAAGACACAAATCTCATCTTAAACTCGGAGAAATGTCATTTCCTGGTAAAGGAGGGTATTGTGTTGGGGCATAAAGTGTCAAAAGATGGTTGGAGGTAGAAAAAGATAAAATTAAAGTGATTGTGAATCTTCCACCATAAGTTTATGTGAAAGGAGTCCTCAGTTTTCTACGTCATCCCGAATTCTATCGACGATTCATCAAAGTTTTTTCAAAGATTGCTAGACATATGTGCAATTTGTTAGAAAATAAGGTAAAATTTAGTTTTGATGATAAATGTTTGCAGGCCTTTGAACTCTTTAAGAGGAAACTGATTCAAGACCCCATCCTAATAGCTCCTGATTGGGAGCTACCTTTTGTGTTGATGTGTGATGCAAGTGACACAACAACGGGAGCAGTCCTGGGGCAAAGGAAGGAGAAATTTTTTCACTCCATCTATTATGCCAGCAAGACTCTTGACTCTGCTTAGGCTTACTACAATATCTCATAGAAGGAAATATTGGCATTAGTTTATGTGTTTGATAAATTCCGCTCTTACCTGGTAGGTACAAAAGTGATTATTTATACTGACCATCCAGATCTTAGATACCTATTCAACAGGATAAATACAAAGCCATGACTCAAAAGATGGATCCTATTGCTACAAGAATTTGACATCGAGATCACAGATCACAAGGGCTATGAGAATCAAGTTGCTAATCACCTTTCAAAGGTAGAGAGCTTGACAAATATTGGGGAACAGATGCAGATCAAATAAGAATTCCCTGATGAGCAACTATTATCTCTTAAAGTGAGTGAATTGTCATGGTATGCTGACATAGTCAATTACCTAGTCACTAGGGTATTTCCCTCAAATGCAACCTCACAAAAGAAGAAAATATTGATGCATGAGGCTCATTTTTACATATGGGATGAGCCTGACTTATTTAATCAAGGAATAAACCAAATGATAAGAAGGTGTGTGCTAGAAATTGAAGTACGCCAAGTGTTAGATAGTTTCCACTCATCACCATATGGTGGTCATCACAGAGGAGAGCACACTGCGCATAAGGTACTTCAATCTGGTTTCTTTTGGCCTACGCTGTATGGTAGGTGAAAAAATACGACTAATACCAACGAATGGGCATAATTTCAAGAAGACACGAGATGCCATTAAGATACATCCTGGAAGTTGAAATTTTTAATGTATGGGGAATGGACTTCATAGGTTCGTTTCCATTATCTTATTGAAACCAGTATATCTTAGTGGCAATCGATTACGTTTCCAAGTGGGTTGAAGCCGTAGCTCTTCCCACCAATGACTCAAAGGTGGTGACCAATTTTCTCAAGAAGAACATTTTCACTTGACTTGGCACTCCTAGAGCAATTATCAATAATAGAGGATCACACTTCATAAATCAAACAGTGAAGAATCTTTTGGGTAAGTATGGTATGAGGCATAAAGTGGCTACAACATATTATCCGCAAGCTAGTGGGCAGGTCGAGGTATCCAATAGAGAGGTGAAGCAGATATTGTAAAAGACTGAATGCACAAAGGAAAGATTGGTCAAAGAAGTTAGATGAAGCACTTTGGGCATACCAAAAGACATACAAAACACCCATAGGGACCTCTCCATATCAGATGGTATTTGGTAAAGCATGCCACTTACTTGTTGACTTAGAGCACCGAGCCTATTGGGCAATCAAGAAGCTGAATCTTGACCCAAGTTTAGTAGGGAAAAAGCAGTTGGATAAATTGCACGAGTTGGAAAAGTTTAGTCTCCGGGCCTATGAAAATGCCAAGCTGTACAAGAAGCAAACAAAGAGATGTCATGATAAGCACATCATCACTCCCACTTTCGAACCATGGCAAAAGCTACTTCTTTATAACTCTAGACTTAAACTTTTTTCAGGGAAGCTAAGATCCAAGTGGAGTGGTCTATTTGACGTGGTATGTATGACACTTCATGGAGCTGTGGAACTATAGAATGCGTCAAAAATGTCTACTTTTCTAGTAAATGGGAAAAGAGTCAAGCACTACTATGGTAACGATGTGGACAATGAAGAGAAAGTTGTAGGGTTTGAGAATGAAACATGAAGGCAATAAGTCATGCCACGACGGTAAATAAGGCGTTGTGCGGGAAGCAACCTATGAGGTATTGTAAAATAATTTCTTTTATTAGAGGTTATAATGGATTTCATTTTGTTTTATTGTATAAGTTAGTTTATAAAATAAAAGAAAACAATTAGACGAAACCTGAACAGAGAGCTCCGCGACAAGTATGCGTCGCGGACCTGTTCCATCTTAGTACAAATTTTTCCCAAGTATGTTCTAAATCAATTTTTGTAAAAATAAGTTCCAAGTAAGGTGCGCGCTAGGTCCACATTGCGAACCTGGTTAATTTCAGTACAAAATGCAATTTAGAATTTTGGATCACTGAATAGTAAGGTCTATGACAAGTCGCGTCGTGGACTTGGGATAATTTTTGGGATTTTTTAATATAAAGATGGGTTTAACCAATTTTTAATGGGTACACCCGATAAAATTAGTGTTAAAACACTGAAAAGGACCCATTCAACTTCAATTTTCAACTTTGAAATATTTTTCTTTCTCTCTTCAACTCTCAAAATTCCTTTCTTCTAAGTCAAATCTGCAACACACTCTTCCAATTCAAGCAAAAAAATTTGTTGAGTTTCTATATGACAACAACAAGGTATGTGTTCTTGAATTACTTTTATGCTATAAATGGTTCAAAATATACATAAGTAAATTCTTGGGCCTTGAGTTTTAATTTAATATGATTGATTTGCACGGCCCTTAAATTGAAATGCTTATGGTGTGTGAAATTTCTTGGGAATTACTTATTGTGGTTAAATGATTATGGGTTAATTTCTTGTAACCTAACCGTACTTTTGATGATTAGATGAAATTGAATGTTGTGATTGTTATGATAATGTGTGTTGAATTTTTGAGTAAGCATGCATAAAGTAATTTGTTGAAGTTGGTTTGATTTGTGAAAATAGTGTGAAGTGAAGTTTATATTATTTAAATTCTTGGATTGAAAACATGCTTGTAGTAGTGATGATTATGTATGCACTTTGATGCTTAAACTTGTATAGATGTTAGGTTAATCATAAGTTTATCTGTATGCTCTGAAGTTGGGGTTGAAGTAGCTTGTAGTATTGAATCATGTCTGTTGATTTTTGGGGGATACGCTAAACTATAGGAGGCTATTTTAAATTGGGGTAGTATTGGACTCACTATGTGGATTATTTTGAACTGTGGGTTGGTTCGCTAGCATGTATGTGCATAATATTAAAATAAAGGAAAGTCTGAGTACCTTAATATCAATTGCGTGATAATAAAATGATTAAGTGTGGGGCACGGGCCTGAAAGTCAAATGCACATTTAGGTTTTTATATATTGTTTTTGGGTGGCTTATTGTAGTGAAAATGCCATCCAGTCGAAGTCTAGGAAAGGAACCAGCAGGTCCTAGAAGCAGGAAAAGAGACAGAGGGGCACCCTCTATACCACCAGCCCTACCCATGCCTCAAGGCCAATCTCGTCGATTTGGCATAAAAGTAGTGCATCCAACTGGGAAAGCCTGGTACAAGCAGCACACTGAGTCTCGTTATCTATCCGACATGCCAATTGAAGAAGAAAAAATTGCCAGAGACTACCCCTAAATAATGCGGAGAATACAGGAACTAAACATGCATTTCTTGTTTGCTAACCTAAAGTCGTGCAATTTGCATGTGGTAAGGGAATTCTATGCAAAATATCAACCCAATCTACCCACACATTACATCACAGTCTGAGGAGTTTATGTTCCTTTATCTCCTATGGCAATAAATGAGATATTGGGAACGCCGGAGTTGCCAGCCACCACCTTGACAAATTTGAACATTCAACCGCCATATAGGGATGTCTGACATACTTTATATGGGCCTATATCGATTGTAGGGCACGTCACGATATTTGGGGCTACCATAGCACATTCTCATACGCACATATTAACAAAAAAGTACGTGTGTGGGTGAAGATTTTCATGCACGGTCTCATTCCAGGCCTCCACTATACAAAATTAACAAGAGATAGAGTATGCTTGGTTTATGCCCTTATGAAAGGGATAGACATGAATATTGGAGAGGTAATAAAATCCACTATGAGGAAATGCCAGGTTCATCGAAGCATGGGTTTGTATTCGGAGTCCTCATCACGGATATATGTCAAAGGGCCGGGGTGCTCGATGACCAATATGATAATATGGACCTTTTTTCCTCAGATTCTTATGATGTCACAAACATCAAGGAGTCAGACTACACTCATGTCCCACTACTCACTCAGAAATGCGTGAGGCATGATGACTTGATCACAGCACGCATGTTTGGCTTAGAAATGCTTCAACACCGCACTAGAGGGCGAGCATCAACTGAATAAGAACTCTGTGAGGTCGAGAGACAATACCCATTGAAGGAGCATGCTATAGGTTTACTCAGACTGGGACTTGACTTTTATCAGCCCATTAAAGACGACATCCCCACGGATGAGGATAGAAGGATGACCGGCTTAGACATGGAGTCAGATGTGGAGGCCACAGAGTTTGACCCCCTGGAGGTGAAAGATGCAGATGCTGGTGGATAGATGGATGAGTAGACAGGGAAGTCTACTACCTTGAGTATCTGAGGAAAGTGCCCAAATTTAAGTGTAGGGTGAAGTCTATTTAAATTAAACCATATTTGTTTATATTTGTTGCTAAGTTTGATGTTTGTTTTATTTGGATGGCTAATTGTGGTTGTTTTTGTTAGACTTATATAGTGATTTATCTAGATTGGTATTTATTTATTTTTGTCAGCACTGATATTTTAGGTTTATCTTAAATATTGATGTCATTTAAAACTTTTTATGAATTTGGATTTTATGGCATTTGTTTTCGGTTCTTTGGCCATGGATAGTCCCTTTGAACATTACAAAAAATAATTTTTTTTAGATATTTGTAATGTATATAAAGTGTTTTGTCAAATTATAAGATTGCATAACATAGAAAATGAAATGATTGACTAAATTGAGACACCTAAGACTCTGTTGTTAGATTTTGAATAATGTTGAATTAATGTGATTGTGGTTAAAATTTCTGAAAATTTGTTGTTCTGAAATTAAACATGTGCAGTTTGAGTAAGGTTAATTGTTTAATTATGGTTGCTTTTGATTGCTAGAACTTGACCTGCGTGTATTAGTGGTGAAAACAAAAGAAGTTTAGAATTTATGGAAAGGATATAGGCAATTCTTTGGTAACCTTATTTTAAAAATCACCTGTTGTACACACCTTAATGTTAATCCATAGTTAGCCCTTTTGAGCCTTTGGCTTGATTGTTTGGCAGCCCAGTTTGAAGCCTATTCCCATTTTTTTTGAGACCATAATTTTGATCCAAGAATCCAAGTGCTTTGGAAGAAATAAACTGGACAAATGGGGGGTTAAAAATCTTGAGTTACTAAGAATAAAACCATTGGTGCAATTAATTGAAATAAAATCTTGTATTAGGAAAGACAAGCTTGTGGAAAGAGAAAAGAACGTCAACCACATTATGGTTGAAGTTATTAAAGAAAAGAAGACTTCCTCTGCATTGACAAATAAAGTGAAAGGTTAAGCTAACTAAACTACAAATTTGTGAGAATAAGTTTATGTAGTACTTGAAAGGAATTTAAAAAAATATAGTGTTGAAAGCTCTTGGGAACCAAGTCACCATACATGTCTAGATTTCTACTTATCCATCCCCTATCCCATATTACAATCTGAAAAATCTCGAAGCGATCCTTAAATCTTAGCTGCCTTAATAGAGCTATTTGATACACTAAGGACAAGCCTATGGTAAATCTTGAGCAATATGTGATTTCATTTGGAAGAGTGGCGAAATTTTGTCTAAATACCCATTAATGTAACAGTGAGAGAATGGGTAAACTCTTTCTTGGTAAGGGCACATGTTTAATGAAGAATTGGTAATCATGCATAAATTTTGATTTAAAAACCATGCGAGTTATTTCATTACAGAGTCAACTCTCGAGTCTATGTCGTGTTGAGTTAATCAGATTGCTTAAAATAGAAATTTGACATGTATTTGTAAGATAAGCTAATTGTGCAATCACTGTGGTTTGATAAAATTGATTTATATATCATGTATATGTTATTTTAGGAATAAGACTGGGAGTTTTTTCAAGGACTAACAAAGTTTTAAGTGTGGGGTGGTGATCTTGGGTACATTTATGTGCCCAATAACAAATAAAACCCATAATTCCTTAATCAAGTTGAGAGAAAATTCCTAGAATTTAGTTCATATTATTGCATTTTGGTATTATTGTAACCAACCAATGTGATTAGACACTTTCAGGGCTGATTGGAAAAGAGTGAACATTCAAAACATGATCGGATAAAAAGTGGAGCTCAAAGGAGAAGTTGGGAACAGAATGCAAATAAAATATACTAGAAGGAAGTAAGTGCGCACTTTGCTTCTGAGATTTAAATTCCAAAACATGGAAATTAATCAACGAAGCAGTATGGTGTGCGCCAGGTCCGCGACGCGGAGCTAGTTTTGGATAACACAAATTCTTGCCGACACAAGAAATGAAAGTTTACACTAAACTGAACCAAGTCTGCTTCATTCAGGGTACCTACTTTAATTCCACTTCTTGGTTCTATAAATAGCACCTTTACATATTTTATTAAAAATTAGATCAGATTGTAGGGTTTGAAGTTGAAGAAGATGAATAAAGACCTACTTTTGGTGATGTTTTCTTCTTTTCTTTCATTTTGAATCTATGTTTTGATGTTATTAATAATTTATGTAACTATGTTATACACCATGAGGGCTAAATATGCTTGTTCTTGGCTTGTAGAAAAAAAATAAAGGTTTAAATCTTGTTTGCATTGGTTAAAAAATGGGTTTGTATATGTGATTTATCTTATGTTCTTGTTTTGATTGTTTTAGTGCTTGATCACCATTAGAGCAAAATTTGTTGTCCACCTGAAACTCAAAAGACAGAAAGGGGATAGCACATTAGAATATAAAAAGCATGTTTATCCTAAAATTGCCTAGAATAATTTGAGTATAGAATCACCGTGACACATATCTATACACTATGTTTGGTTACTAAAGAAGATGATAAGATTAATGCATTTTTATTGATTCATGCTTAACCCTGCTAAACGATGTAGTTTGGTTGTCAACAAAAGTAAGCAATTAGAGATCAGAAGATCATAATTGTATAATCAATCTTATAAACCAGTAATCAAAAAACCTATTAGATATCAGGGTAAAAGATTTTAGACTAAAATCTATGAGTGCTACAATCCAGGAACTCTTCTTTATATTGATAAATTTCTCTAATATCTTTGAATCATTTTCCCATATCATATTGTTATAATTATTTTAATATACATAAATAAAATCAACTCTTTGAAAACACACATAAATAATTTGATTCATTGAAAAGCTAACTAACTCCTAATTGTATTTCCCTGTGGTGAAAAAAGATGATCCCAAGGCGTTCACAATTCCATGCACTATAGGGACGTACCAATTTTCTAAGTCACTTTGTGATGTAGGTGCAAGCATAAATTTGATGCCGCATGCCATTTTAATTTAGCTCGGGTTGGGTGAACCCAAACCAACTACTATGCTGCTACTCCTGGTCGATTGAACAATTAAGATTCCCATTGGTATTCTCTATGATATCATCCAAAAAATTGACAAATTTATTTTTCCCACGTATTTCATAATTCTTGATTGTGAAATTGATGCGAAGGTTCTCATTATTCTTGATAGGCCATTCTTGGCTAACGGATGAGCTTTGGTTAATGTGGAGAGTATTGAAATTTTGGGTAAATAGTGAGGAATTCACTTTTAATGTTTATAAGTCAATGAAAGAACCTAGTGATCTTTATGTCATATCCGTGATCGATTTTGTGGATGAAGTTGTGGTAAGTTTACAAGAAGTTTCTAGTGTTGGGGAGTCATTTGCAATGGTGTTCCTGAATTAGGACAAATCCATCGGTGGCCCCTTAAAGTTGACACCAACTTTCACTTAGATGCCTAAACCAGGAGATGTTCATTTTAGACATCTAATGTCAGGGTCTGATGTGTCATTTTGACATTTTTTACACAGCTAACACCTCGCATGTGTTTCACTTACCTGAGGCGCGTAGAAGCTATTTTTCATCTAATGTCCCATCAAACAAGGCCTATAACGGTCATATCTCTCTTATCTATATATTTATGCCCTTCTTCTTCATTTTTGCCCTAATTTCTTAGCTTGTTTCTCTGATTTGGAAAAAGAAAAAGGCAAAAATCAGTTCTCTCTTCTTCTTTGTTTTTCTCTCTTTCATGTCACTCTTCTCCTACACTTCCATGTCGAACTTTTCCAACTCTTCCATGGCCTCTTTGGATGAATGTCAATATTGTAAATGTGGTAATAAAAAGAGGAATAAGTATTTTCTGTTAATTGTGGGCTTCTAATTTTTTTTTTGATTGATTTTGTAGAAAATGGGTGGCTGTGAACATAATCAAAACAGCTTCAATCTATCAACCATTATATGAAGAGGGTAACTAAAATTTCAAAAAAATAAAACAAATTTTTTAATTCAATAATTGAACTTACTTCAAATTCAGGACACTTATAAAATCTTCTTTCGGAGTTTGAAGTAAAGAAATTGGAAATTTCACCGCAATGACAATGAACAACTATCTTCGGACATTATACTCCCTTTTTGAATCAGTACAACGTGGTCAGTAAATGAAGAAAAAATTATGGAACTTAAAACAAACAAAAAAAAGAAATCATACTTGCAATCCTAGGCTATGAAGTTTGAAGAAGAAAGGAAAGCATACCTTCAAAGCAAAAATCTCTATGTAAAGCAGAGTTTCAAGTTCGCAATGCTCTTTTCCTTTGAACTGAAGAGAAAATGGAGAGACAGTGTTGAAGATCAACTTTTGGCAATTTAATCTTAAAGTTATATGACGTGTAAAGTTGGTAGTATTGGCAGAATATAATTGGTCAACTAATATATGTGGATGAAAGTGTAATACATGCTCTAGACTCCAACTTCAGATTATTTAAAAAGTGTCAAAATGACACATCAGACCCTTACATTAGGTGTCTAAAATGAATATCTCCTGGTTTAGGTGTCTAAGTGAAAGTTGGTGTCAACTTTAAGGGGCCATCGATGGGTTAGGCCTACTAAATTATGATGGGAAAGGAATACCCGACTATGAAAAAGTGGTGGCAACACTTACGAGGTATCGGTTCCTTTCCCAAGAACCCTGTGCGGTTAGAGATTGACTTGAAAAATAGGGACTCACCACCCACCAAGCTTTCTATAGATGAACCACCCAGACTTGAGCTTAACATACTTCTGTTTAATCTGAAATATATGTTTTGGGGGAAAAATTCTATATTGCCTATCATAATAACTGTTGATTTAGTCGAGGAACGAGTGCATGCTCTTGTTAGCATGTTACGAAAATTCATCAAAGCTATTGGGTGTATAATTACTGACATTGTAGGCATCCCTTCCAGTGTGTGTACCCATAAGATTTAACTGGCCAGCAATAGCAAGCCTAGCATCGAGCACCAAAGAAGATTAAACCCTCAAATGAAAGAAGTGGTGAAGAAAGAAATCATCAAGTGGCTCGATGCGGGTGTTGTGTATCCCATTATCGATAGTAAATGGGTGAACCCGGTGCAACGTGTTCCTAAAGAGTGTGGTATGATAGTTGTTCCAAATAAAAAAATAAGCTTGCATTGATGGGACCGGTAACCAATTGGAGGGTATGCATGGATTATCAAAGCTGAATGCTTGCACAGAGAAAAACTATTTCCTTATGCCTTTCATGGATTAAATATTGGATCATCTTGCAGGTCAGGGTTGGTATTTATTTTTAGATGGGTATTCCGGGTATAATCAGATTTCTATTTCCCCTAAGGATCAAGATAAGATAACTTTCACGTGCCCATACAACACTTTTGATTTTAGATTGATGTCTTTCGGGTTATGCAATGCTACAACAACATTTCAAAGATGTATGCTCTCCATTTTCATTGGCATGGTGGAAGACACCATGGAAGTCTTTATGGATGATTTCTCGATGGTAGGGAACACATTTGATGCATGCCTTGAAAAGATGTATCGAAATGAATCATGTGCTGAATTAGGAGAACTGCCACTTTATGGTGAAAGAAAGTATTGTATTGGGCCATAAAATTTTAATACATGATATTCAAGTAGACTATTCGAAAGTAGAAGTGATTGCACGTTTGCCTCCTCCTATATCAGTAAAGGGTGTCTGGAGTTTTTTGGGGCATACCGGGTTCTATCAAAGGTTCATCAAAGATTTTCTAAAGTGGTCTATCCATTGGGAAAGTTGTTGGAGAAATATAGTGTGTTGGAGTTTGATGAAGCTTGTATCAAGGCATTATTGTGCTTAAAAGAGAAACTTATTTCAGCTCATATCATTGTGGCTCCAGATTGGAGCATTCCTTTTGAACTCATGTGTGATGCAAGTGGTGTTTCATTGGGGGCTGTTCTTGCCCGGAAAAAGGAAAATTTATTTCACCCCATCTACTATTCTAGTAAGATATTGAATGTAGCCCAAAAGAACTACACTGCTACTAAGCAAGAGTTGTTAGCGGTTATTTATACATTTAAAAAGTTTTGTGCTTATCTCTTAGGTACGAAAGTAGTGGTTCATACTGATCATTCTGCAATCTGTTATTTAATGGAAAATAATATGCTAAACCCCAGTTGATCCGTTGGGTATTATTGTTACAAGAATTTGACTTCGAGGTGAAGGATTGTAAAAGGTGTGAAAATCATATAGCCGATCATTTATCCAGACTCGAATCAGAAGTGGTTTTATCTGAAGACCAAGAAATTGAGGAAGCCTTCTCGTATGAATCAATAATGAGGATATCTCATACTTTACTTCTATGGTATGTATATTTCGCCAGCTTTATTGCATGTGGGATTATCCCGGATAACTTGAGTTATCAACAACGAAAAAGGTTCATATGTGATGCAAAGAAAGACTATTGGAATGAACCTTATTTTTTCAGAGAATGTGTAGATCACATGATTCGAGATGTCTTCCAGAGGTGGAAAGTAAAGCAATCCTTACTGTTTGTCATTCGTCACTGGTCGGTGGCCACCATAGTGGAATCAGAACTACCGCTAAAGTCTTACAAAGTGGATACTATTGGCCCTACTTTTACCACGATGACAATGTATTTGTGAAAAATTATGATCAATGCCAAAGGCAACACGGTATGTCTAGACGACATGAGTTGACTCTTAATCCAATTTTGGAGATTGAATTATTTGATGTGTGGGGTATCAATTTTATTGGACCTTTTGTGAGCTCGTATTAGAACAAGTATATTCTAGTGGCGATTGATTATGTGTCAAATTGGGTAAAGGTGGTGGCCTTACCTAAAAATGAGGGACGAAGCATGATTCAATTTCTCAAGCGATACATCTTCATAAGATTTAGTACCCTACGGGCCATCATTAGTGATGGGGGTCTCACTTTTGTAACCGCATGTTTGCTTCCCTATTGACCAAATATTGTGTTACTCACAGGGTTTCCATGGCCTATTACCTGCAAACAAGTGGGAAAGTTGAAGTGTCTAATTATTAGAGGAAAGCAATCTTGGCAAAGACAGTGAATAGCAATGGTTTGGATTAGTCTCGGAAGTTGGAGGATGCCTTATGGGCACACCGAATGACTTACAATACATCGATTAACATGTCACCATACCAATTGGTGTTTGGAAAAGAGTATCACTTGCCAGTTGAACTGGAACACAAAGCACTATGGGCTTTGAAAATCATGAACTTGAGCTGGGAATCGGCATCCAAAGATCGAATTGACCAACTTCACATTTTAGAAGAGTTCCAACTCTGAGCTTATGAAAGCTCAGCTATGTACAAGTCAAGGATGAAGAAATGGCATGCTGCTCACATCTTGAAATGGTATTTTAGATTTGGTGATTTTGTATTGCTTTACAACTCTCGTCTCTGGATTTTTCTTGGAAAACTAAAATCAAAATGGTCAGGTCCTTTTAAAGTGCATCGGGTATTTGAGAATAGAGCTATCGAGGTTGAACCTAAGGAAGGTCAAAATTTCAAAGTTAATGGGCAAGGACTAAAGTAGTATTTTGGTGAAGGCCCGAGTCTAGGAAAGATTGATGTGGTGTACTTGAACGACACTTGAATGCATATTCACATCGTGCCATGATGTTAACTAAGTCACTTCTTGGGAGGTAACACAAGTTTTAGTTTTTTTCAAAATAATTGGGTGTTCATTTTGTAGGTTTAAGTTAGACAATATGCGAATGCATCAATGGGCGAGTATATGGGCATATTTGGTGAACCATCGAACCTACTATGTGAGCCTGTTGGAGATCACCTTTTGGGCGTCAGGGTGGATAAATTATCCTTGGAGGTTCTGATCAATTGGGCAAGCCAAAGACTAATTGCGCGATCCACCAAAGTTCTAAGGCAAGCCCATATAATCTATCCCTTCAGACTTTTGGAGGGCCTTCAATATCCAGGTGTTCTGCAACAATTGGTGAGCAGAGGTTCTTGTTGGCAAACCGCCAAAGTAGTCAATGAGCACCATAGTTCTGGACAACTTTCTTAACTCATACCTGAAGGCAAAAGCACATTCAGTGAGCATAAGATAGAATGGGTGATCCGTCGTTCAGTTCGGCGACGTTATGATATACTCGCCGAGTGGAACAGCCACATAGAATTAAAGGTTATTCATTTATTTAAATGACCAACTCTTCAAATTTTGCTCCTTCATCTTCCAACATTATTCATCTCCTCTATTTTCACTAGTTTAAATTGTTTTATTTTCTTTGATTATCATTTTCATTCGAATTTGTGCGGATTTACCCTATGCTCTCCACCATTTCTCTTGTTCATCATCTTAGCATTTTACAGGTGTTCATCATTGGTTCATGTTCTATATTGCTTCTATTGTTTTGTTAATGCTTTCAATAGCTTAGATGTTATTGACTTTCTATTGATTGGCATGAATACATGAGGTTTTCCCTAAAAAGGTTACTTGAATTAGTAATAGTTTGTTGGTTGTGGCTCATATTGGCACCTTTGGCCTGAGTTTCATGTGTGGGTCTTTCAATGATAAATACTAATGTGTCAAGTAGGTTTAATAACTTGTTTGGGGGTGAAGTCTAAGTAACTCTGGCTCCATGAATTCATATTTTTCCCAATGATAGATGGGTAGCGTTATTCTTAAGGGCGAATCGAATTCATAGTGAGTTTATTAATTTTAAGGGAAGTTTGAGTTCTTATATTGTTGGGTAATGGGTAGATTCTATTATTTCTGTAAAAATTTTATTTGGGATATTTGTAATGCCTTTATGGGAGATTACTACTCTGTAAAGTTTCGAAATTAGTGGTTGTGGGCAGTTACACGAGCACATGCGTGTTCATCCTGGTATTTGGCGAGTTGCCAAGGGTTGGGTTTTCTATCCCTTGGCACTCTTAGTTTCTAGTACTTCTTGAACGTTTTGGCGAGTTACTAATGAATCACCAATGCACTTTGGTGGATCAATATTTTATACATCCCCTCGCCTTTTTTCCCTTGTGAAATTGATCTTTGGTTCAAATCTTTCTGATACTTTTAGCGAGATTATCTTGCCTGCTGAAGTCATTCGTCTTATCACCATTATGACATAACCCCACCCAATATACCTTATTGAGGACCAGTCGAGATAGGCAAGCACAGCTGAGCTTTCCTTTCTAACTTAGACGATCTACCAATCCGTTCGGCGAGATTCATCCTCTTGTGATCCTAGTATTTTCTGATTTGAAACTTCACCTATTCTTGGGCTAACCTATCACCAATTTATCTTTTATGGTGTGTATACAGTATGCAGAAATGGCTAGGGACAAGCATCACGCACGTTATCTTATCAATGAAATGTATCCACCACCTCAAAGGAAGGCCCGAGGTATTACTATCACTGACCCATCCGAGCCTCGCCAATCCACTCAACATCCACCTCGATGTGTGTGTACGAAAGAAAAAGGAAAGGGAAATGCCAAGTGGTTGTTGAATCCTATTCTTATTACTCCTCATCTAATGATGAATTATCACGATGTCAAGATGAGGGATCCACAACCCCAATGCATGCTCCTATTGTGGAATCTCAGCCAGTCCCTTTAGCTACAAAATAGGGCCACGAGCACACACGTATTGAAATATGCTCCAAAGAATCTCATGACCCAACAACTAATTGGGTAGTCCTCGTGGTTGCACCTCGCTCAATGAACAGATTAAAAGCTATTGGTGTTCATACACTCTTGTATGAGAAATAACTCTCTACTGATGGAGTAGTCGACAGGTAACTGTGTATTTGGAGAATAATTTAGTTCCACTAATTCGAGTGGTTCATTAGAGCTCAAACTGTATATGTTCCTTTATGGGTTTGTAAATTTTATGAAGCCTATGCAAATGCCTTCCAAAGGGCAAGAAAAAGATGATTACAGCAGGGTCATTTAACTATTCATGGAAAAAAGCTGAAATGTAGTCAAACCAATATCAATGACGTTTTGGGGTGCACTTACTGGTATCACCATTTCTTAGCAGATAAGCTCAAAACCTGCACTTTAGATGACTTAAAAGGATGGCTACCCTATTGATTTCGGATGTTACTCCTCCGTAGATTAAGCAATGAGCTATGATCGAGAAAAAACACATCAATGTGGCTTCTAGGTATTGGTTTGGCTTCCTCAACAACATATTAATGCCTAGTCGGAATAAATCTTTCTTGCGATATTCAAAAGAAGCATTATTAGGCAGTGTTATTTCTATGAAGGGCTTGAACTTAGGTTCCATTATTCTTACAAAGATCTTCTTGAGGGTTCGGCAGCAGTAGACTTCACTTTCATTTCCCATCCTAATAAATGACTTGTGTGAGAGTGCAGGGGTACCATTTATTGAGTCTACAGATGTGAGGGTGGCACATGCATCGCCCAATCACATCTACTAGACTGAGGCATATTACTAGCATGATGTTAAGGCTAGGAGGAAGCCTCCACTAATTAACACTACACCGGTTGTTGATACAGAGTCTTTAGAGGCTGGAATTGTGCCTCCCATTTTTGATATGCTAGGTTTTTCATCTACCCCATCTGCTTCTACAGCCCCTCCATCTGGTTCTATAACTCGACCTCCTTTGACACAGGCTATGATATATAAAAATGGGCAATCTAGCCCATTCAGCAGATGTGAGAGCCTTGAGATTAAAAATGATTGTCCCTTTTATAACATCCACTATTATTGAGGCTGTTTTGGCCCATTGTGATCTAAGGTAGAAGGATAGTGGGCTACATTGATAGAGATAGCTGAAAAGCTAGCCACTCTTAACATTCAAGTTGAGGAGAGTGCAAAAGTTAAGGGCCATTCTGCTGATTTGGAGTCCATTCGTACTGATATTAATGGTTTGAGAAAGGATATGGACAAACTGAGGTCCACAGATATTTCAATGTTATGGGGTGGGTTTGAAGTCGCTAAGGGTCCCAGTTCTGAGCTTCGAGACAGATGAGTAGGACTTCAGGTCGACTGAGTTGTAGGCCGAGGATACTTATAAGGGCCTCACTAATTTTAAGGATATGCAACTGTAAGCAGCTGTGGAGAATTCTCTTGTTGATTCTACTAGATCCCTTGTTGATCCTTCTTTTGAGGCACCATCTCTGGTGCCTTCTAGTGTACTACCACCACCTTTTACTACCATGAGTGAGCCACCGGGCAATAATGCCCCAGTTGAGGATGATGTTGGGATCCAGAGAACTTCTCAGGCTTAGCCTGATAGGGGACATTTATCTTACTCTCATTTACTTCTTGTTTTACTTTTCACATTGAGGAAATTTCTTATTTTTTTGGTAGGGTGAGGGTACCTTAGGTACCTAAACCATTAGCTTTTTCATTTTAGTTTGTAAATACTGTTTTGTTAATTCGGTCATTTGTATATATTTGATTTTGGAAACTTGTGGGTTGCACCTTTACTTAAATTGCTATGGTTGTGTCTAGTGTTCATTTGCATATTTAAGAATCGATTTGATCAATATCGATGACTTGAATAGTGCTCTTAATGAATAACATATTTTGTGCAATTCTAACAAGGCCAAAAAAATGAGAACGCATAAGTCTTGTGTGAACTCTTGGCATCTCGTTGTGACTAATCATATTTCAAATATGAGTCTTATAATGATTGGTGTATGTGAGCTAATATTGTAAATTTACGTTCTATGTTCTTAATTGGAATGCCATGAGTGGTGAGGTCTACCTGAAAGACATGCATGAGGACACCTAGAACTTGCCACGTTAGTCCAGCTGGTTGTGATCGGTGATTGAGAGAAATGATCTTAGGCATAATTTTGATGAGTGAGTCCGAAATAGCCTTAATCTCTTTTGATTCCTTTGTAAGTGTGTGAATTCAGCTTATCACCATTTGAGCCTAACCTTTTCCTTGGATACAACCTATACTTCGACTGCAAAATCAACCTTCGAAATCCCTTATCTCTACCTACCCATAAACTTTTTAAAGCATTAGATATGTTGAATAGTCAACTTAGGCCAAAAGCCTAAGTTGGGGGTATGGTAATATTGAGAATAAAGATGGTAAAGTAGTGTGTGAAAGATTACCCTTGGATGATCAGTAGAAGGAAATGGAACACCTCCATATAAAAAAATAAAAAAAGAGAGAAATAAATGAGGAAAAGTGTTAGTATTTTCAATTGAGTAATACAAAGGGAGAGGTCCAAATGAATAAGGCAAAAATACAAGTGACAAGAATGAAAAAGGGTGATCCGTGATTTCAAAAGAGAAAAAGAAAGAAAGAAGGGAGATGTTTAAAATTGATCCATGCTCCTAGGAAGCTAAGTCACTATAACCAAAAATGATTATACCTTGCACTCAACCCCATTACAAGCCTTAAAAGTCTTTTTTAATCTTGCATGATCTGATTAATTGATTGATTGGAAAATAAGGGCAATCATATAGGTAGAATTATGCATGTTTTTGTTGTTTTTAGTGCGAGAATAGTGTGTGATTTTGATGATATAACATATGATTGACATATTGAGAGTGTGGAAAGGAATTATTTCGTTGATGTGAGGTAATTCTACTATGAGCATTGGGCATAAATTTGCACTTTGGAGCGAACATTTGAAAGCATGAACTCGCATTGGGAATTTACTAGTAATTATTTGAAGCCTTGAGTGTACGCTTGAACATTGCATGCTAATTTGAACCTCGTTTGCACTTTTTGTGTTGAGTCTCATTGAGAACTATTTGTAGTCTTTGGTTTTGAACTGATTCTCTTCTTGATTTACTTGAGGAAAAGCAAAAGTTTAAGTTGGGGATGCTGATGAGTCAAGAATTTGGACTTATTTATAGCTCCAAACTGACTACAAAGTATCATTTGCAGGTGCAAGGTATTGAGGATCAGTCATGAGCTAAACATTGAAGAAAAGAACTAAAAAAAAGGAAACAATTGAGCAAAATTAAAGCTGAAGCTCGCAAAGAACTATTTGCAAGTCGCCAAAGGCGTCAACAATTCGCCAATCGAATGAGAACTCAAGGCTAAAAGCTTGAGCATTTCGGCAAGGAATATGAAATTTGGTTGTTCATCGAGTTGATATGGGCGAGTTGCATCGTGATCACCTAAATACCATTGGAAAAAAAGCAAGAAAAGCACATCATAAAGGTGAGCGGGTGAGAAACTCGATGATTAGCAGATAGGAAAGGCGAGCTTGTCTTAGCTTGCCTAAAAGATCAGAGCCTCAATAAAGAAAGCAACTTAAGAATTATGCAAGAAGTAAAAAGGACGGCTCGCCAAACTTTTCTTCAGGAGAGATCGAGCTCGCCTAATTGGAGATCATGAACTGAAGGAGAAAAGCTCCAGAAGGTAAGGAAAAGAACTTAACAGAAATCCACCGACCACTTCGGCAGACCCGACTAATATCGCTGAAGTGGTTCCAAGTAAAAATTTTGCCTAATGTTTTACACTCATATAAGGAGAGTTTTTAAAGGAAAATGAGACACATTTTTACTACTATGACTCAGAAATAAGAACCTTGAAGCTATCTTGGGGTTTTGATTTTGTTTTTGCAATCTTAGCTTTGGCCATTGTGATTTGAAGTTGTTAACTTGTTGAATTGAAAGGAGGACAGTTATTTTGGTAAAATTCTCTTTAATTTGTTAATGTTTAGCTAAACCCCATACTTCTAGGGAGGTGCCTATGTAGTTAATTTGTTTCTTTAGGATATGAACTTTTGTATTCAGCTCAAGAATCATTAATTCGATATGGGTTTTGTTAATTTGACATGTTTCATTTTTGATCTATGGTTACAAACATATGTCTATGTTAGATCTTCGTGTTAGCCCGAGAGGGTGATGTGAAGTGGTTAAATTAGCAAATAGCCATTGATTGTTGATTTAAACATTTCAAGTATAATCTTGCTTGAGAGAGGACATTTTTCTAAGGATCAGTTTAGTTGTGTTAGTACCCCTGTCTAGGCTTGAGAGAGCTAGCATTGATGGATGACTATGGATAGAGAGATTCTTTTCATACTGTCGATTGATCTTTGCCTATCCATTGATAATTAACGAAATTTAGTGGTGTAATCACCCTTATCCTAACAATAAAATTAACTATGCACCTACCCTAGAAACCATTTCTACCTTGTTACAACCAAATTAGAATTACTTGTGTTGATCTTGTTGATGTTGACTCTAGTTAACTCTACAAACTTTGTTAGTGAAATTTATAGGTTTGATTCATGTTACTATCCACTTGTTTTTATGCTACGAACATCTAGAACACACTCTTACTTCGTGATTGAAGTTTAATCCTCACCATTCCTTGTGGGATTCAACCTCGACCTCATATGTGAGGTTTATATTGCTAACGATCGCTTACACTCTGAATCATAAGAAGTGTAATTTGAGCATTATCAGTAAATAACAACTCAAACCCCATAAACTTCATAGCAACATAGGATAGAGGCTATGCCTCTTTAGTCCCAAAGAGAAGACTTTCATTGATTGTGGATCCAATAAGGTTGATCATCCCTTATCCTGGTAAAGTATTGGAAAATAGCGACAATGACAATGCAAAGAACTATATCATCACTAGCTTATAAGCGATGGTTGTCGAGTAGAGAAACTCCCTAAAAGTTGAATGGTTTGATTTTATTGAGATTTTACATTATTGAGTCTATTTTCAAAGCATTGTTTATTTTTAAACTACATTCTTATTGAGTTGAGTCAATTTTAGAGTTGTTTCCCTTGATTTGAGTTGTACGATGTTGAGTATTTTTAATCGTATTTCTTTTTAGTTATTTTACATACTCATAAATTTTATATTCCGACACCATTTGGCTAGATCATCAAAAGGCACTCTATTGAAAATATGTTTCCTTCCTGATACTGGTGAGACCTATTTTTTTCCAGAGGAATCATATGTAATTCATTCATTGCTTTGAGTAGTTATTTTGAGGTAGGCTTGTCTCGGCACCCTCCTAATAGTTGATAAAAACTTTATAGACATAGACTGAGTAGATTGGAGTTGATATCTCTTTTGAGTTTATTTCAAAACCATTATCTATCAGATTGAGTTGACTTTTAAGATTGCTTATTTAAAATAATTCCTAAAGTGAGAATTGATTTTTGAGCCCACTTGAGTGACCTCTTTGAATTATATTAAGTTGTCTACTGAGTGATCAGATCAAGTGGTTCACTTGGAGCCAGAAATTATCTCAGAGTGTTGGCCACGCCTGGGGTACCCTCTCGGGGTGTGATAAACATGGTATCATAGCACAACAGTTAATAGTCCTAGTGTGTCTACAAAGTCTTATCTAATATAGTCTTTATTATGGGTATGTCGTGCACCACACTTATAATTAGAAGGCTATAGGAAATTAGGAATTATTTCATTTCTTTCATATTCTGAGTCCGTACGATAGAGTTTAAATCTATAGAAGTTCTTTTCTAATTTGTGTGCTTATACATAGTAGATCATGCCTCCTAAATATACCGCCAACTAGAGAAACACCGCCAATACCAAGGTTCCACAGTCTGAGATGCCCCAACCCTCTAGGGTGAGAGCTAAAGGTTGACCTGCCCGGTCTACTGAGGTGCCTCAATTCACTACTAATCAACCCGCATCTGATTCAAAGGAAGATTTCAGAGGAGCTATTGCCATGCTCACTTAGTTGGTAGAGTGTTATACCCCATACTTTTGCACTTCGAAAGACTTCGGTACCTTGAGAGATTATTGAGTTTCTTAAAATATTTCTTAAGATTTTTACATTTCTTGAAAGATTCCTAAGTTCTTGAAAGCTTCTTAAAAGTTACCATGTGAGCCGGATAGGCTATAACTCTATCAAACAACTCTAAGGAAAGGAAAATGTGATGCCCATAATAGGGAAGGTTGGAAATAGAGTTATAAAGATTTGAAAGGAGTTGGAGGCCAAATAACAAGTTGTGGAACTCAACTTGCTTGCGTAAGCTACCAACTAGGACATATTACGTAACTAAGCTACTTGAGTACACGTCGAGCTTAAGTATCAAGGAATACATAGGCTCTTGAAGTGAAACGATATTACGAACCCACGAAAGGGAAATAAGGATATAATGCACCTACTTGAAACAAGTAGGTGATGCAACTACTTGGACCAAGTAGGTGACTCACCTGCTTGGGGTGGACCCCACACTACCACGTGGCAGTATATGAGTAGCCACATGGGTGAGGTGGTGCCCTAGGGGGCTGCGATGTGTCACCCCTAGGGGATGATATGTGTCACTCTCTAAAAGTGGATATATATACTTATTCTTATGACTAATTCTTCATTCTTGATCTGAACTTAGAAAAAGAGAAAGGCAGCCACGGGTTGCTCTAATTCAAGGTAAGCCCCCGACTTTTGCTCTGTGAATTAATTATTTAAGGTATCCTATGGTTAAATAACGGTGTTTAATAGTGTAAACTACTCGTTGGGGCAGCAAGTAAGTGAAGCAAACAGCGCCACCAATTTCAATCACGTTAATGAGGTTACGAAGCCAATTTTCAGCAAGTTTAGGAAGCCGTTCGTTAAGGTATGGTGTGGTTCTCTTTTCCCACCTTTTGGGAAAAGGGTTTGGACATGTTATGAAGGTATAAATATGTTTTGGAAATATGAAAATATACATTTTACAACCAAAGAACGTTGCAGGTCATGTAGGGGCTGATTTGACGCTATTCTAATGGGTTAAAGTTTGGCTAGAGTCATTGTTATTGTGGAATTTTATTGGGCGTTGTTTTGTAGTATTGAAGGTATGGAACATGGTTAAAAATCACTGTATATGCTGATTTTTGCAGCCATGTAACCCTCCATTTCATTGTGGTTAAGATTTTATGAAATAAAGACTAAAAACTCTATTTTGGTATCATGATTTTGGGCGAGTCATTGGGAACTTGTATTGTGGCATATATTCGTAATTCAATGTGGTATAGCTTCTAGTTGTTATTGTTAATGTGTCTGCTAAGGTTTGGAGGTTAAAATGGAAGTTTGGATAGGGAAAGTTATAGGGGAGATGCTACCCGATTTCTGCTAACTTCAGAACTAGTAATGAACTAGTCTAAGGAAATGGATAAGGGATTGGTTCCTATGGGTAATTGATATTAGAATTACAAGATGGATAGTCGAAGGTCACTAACCTTAGAATTACTTTCATTTTAAATAGGTTAAGAGAGTAGAGAAGCGAGTCTAGATTTAATTAACCCATAACAGGTATGTAAAGCTAACATTTCCTTCTTTTGGCATATTTTTGGCATAAGTATGTAAAGCTTATTCTTTCTCCTGGCATGATTTGGAAAAAGTATGTAAAGATAATCTTTCTTTTTTCATGGTATTTATGAAATAAATATATAAATTTTATATGGTTCCAAGGAAGTTCCTATTCCTATAGCCACTAGGATGGCCAATTTCTTGATTTTTAAAAGATATTTTATTACGCTTTGATATGAGTATATAATTCCAGAAGTTCTATTTTGATGTAATTCATAGTGACTTTCATAAGGTACTTGATATGACTCTTGTCTTGATTTTGAACGATAGCTCATTGTAGTTATTCCATTTGACTTATGTTGATTAGAATTCAAAGGAAACTTTTTGCTACGCTTCCAAATATTAAATGACTGTTATTTTAATTATTCCAATGAGCCCCATAATATATTTTGAAATATGGAAACGAATTCAGAAAGACTATTTTGACATAGACTATCGTGACATATGAAAGGCATGCATTATGATTATCGCTCAATTTCTCTTATAAGACTTGTCATCGAAGTTATGCTATCGAGTCTCTGGAAATATTTTATATTTTATATTGCATTTAGTTTGTCACTAATCCACTCATGGATGCCTCAATGCTTCTTTCACTAAGCTTAGGCCAGGATTTTTTATTGTGCGTACTTTTCTACATTGTTTGTCGTGCCCCAATGTGAAGGGGTAGGTACGCCCTGTACATGGATTTGATTTGTGGAGATATGATGTGTTGTGTACACATATGATATATTATGATATGATATGACCATCTGATATGATATGATCTGTTACAGAAATATTCTCTACTCTGGAGTTATGATGTGCTATGGTGCCAGTGACGGGGCGGCGACCACAATTTGTTCACCGAGTCCCATAATGGGGCCGGATATGGCATATGTTTTTCTGCATACATTATCTGTGGTTAAGAAAAGCATTTTGATATTCTGGATATTTTGCTCATTTTTGCACCTTCTGTTCTGGTAATGGCTTTACTTATTATAGTCCATGCTTTACATACTCGGTACATTGTCTATACTAACTCCCTTTCTTCAGGGGCTGCATTACATGCCCGTAGGTACAGATGCTCGATTTGCTAATCCGTTCACCTAGGACATCCACCTTATTGGTTGGCAGTGCTCCTTTAACCAGAGCCTTATGTTGGTACTAACTTCTCTATTGAACATTTGTACATGTTGGTTAAGGGTACGAAGGCGCCCTATCCCATCATATGACTAGGCTATCATTCTGTAGAGGTCTGTAGACTTGTGATGTGGGTTATGTATATATGTTTTGGTCTTTGTGTTCCGTGATGGCCTTAACGGCCCTCTTGTACTATATCTGTTCTTATGAGCTCTCTAGCGACCCTTTTTTGACTCCTACTTTTGTCTATTCTGGTAACACGCGAAGTGGGGCTAAGGGTACGTATAGGTGCCCAACTCGGGCACTAGTCATGACAAAAGTGGTATCATAGCGGTTTGCTCTTTGGAATATCTACAGACCGTGTCTAGTAGATTCCTGTTTATTGGTGTGTGGTGAACCACATCTATAAACAGGAGCCTACCAGACATTTAGGATGTTACCTTTCTTTCTTGTCTTAGATCGTGCGATAGAGCTATATTATTAGGATGATTCTTCCCTAATGAAATGAATTGTTATGATTTTTAGTAATGCCTCTAAAGAAAGCGAAGGCTGCCCAGAAGGGCAAATCAGCAGAACCTGGTGAGGCTAGTCAGGCCTATAGGGTTACTAGGTCCCAAACTCATCTTGATCAAGAGACTATGCCCCCGACAACCAATTTTGCGACATTATTAGTATCAAAGGAGGTTAGGGCATCCCCAAATACAGATTAGAGGGCAGCTTCACCGCTATTTTTCGGAGCCCCAACACCCGAGCCTCTAGCTCCATATCCAAGAGTTTAGGACAAGGCTATGCGGGATACAGTCCAACTTTTGACTAGATTGGTGGCAGGCCAGGAGCAAAGACTAATTTTAGGCGGAGATCAGGTACACAGGTCAGATAGTTTGAGGTATCGTGATTTTCTAACCTATAATACTCCAGATTTCTTCAGGACAAAGCCTGAGAAGGATCCCCAGGTGTTCATTAGGGAGATGCAGCGTACATTGCATCTGATTAAGGCTTCTGCGATGGAGTCGGTTGAGTTGGCCTCGTATAGACTGTACGAGATAGCAGCTAACTGGTATGAGTCCTGGGAGTTTTCCAGGGGCAGAGTCACTTCTCCAGCAATATAGGACGAGTTTGTAGAGGCTTTTCTTAGTCATTTACTACCTTCTAAGACACAGAGAGAAAGGGTGAATAGATTTTTACTGTTGAGGCAGCAAGGTCGCAGTGTTCGTGAGTATAGTTTGGAGTTTGACTCATTGGGCCGGTATGCACCTGCTTTGGTAGCTAACATGACTGATAGGATGCATAGATATGTGATGGTTCTAGATTGGTATTTCATTGATAGTTGATTGGTGATGGCTTCCCAGCCAGGGATGGACATCGCCCGTATATAGGCATATGCTCAGGGCATGGAGGACAGACATAGAGGACACTAGTCCGACCGAGATTTTGGTAGGAGTCATCCCAAGAGAGCTTGATCAGTTGGGTATTCTGGAGAGTTCTGGAGTAGACCATCTCCACAAAAGGATAGCAGATAGCCCACCCAGCCAACGTGGAGTACACCTCCATAGTCTCTAGGCCAGATACCAGATGGCACAGGATATTCGGGAGCAGGTATGAACTCTAGGGCTTCCAGTTTGCAGCCAGACAGAGACTCTGGTTAGATGAGGTCACCCAGGCTTCGGTGTTCTTATTGTGGCAGGTACCATCTAGGAGAGTGTTATCGTATTACAGGGGCTTGTTTTTCTTATGGCCGTCAAGGACATGTGATGAGAGATTGCCCGTATAAGGGTAGTTTGGGTGGCGCAGCTCGGCCTATCAGATCAGCTACTGGGTTATCGTTTTTTTTGGTAGCTATGCGCCCTATAGGGCAGGGTGTGGCTACACCAGCAGGCCGTGGTAGAGACCGTGGTGGGGTCTCTGGTTCTAGCAGTCCTTCAAACTGCACTTATGCTTTGGCCATCCGTCAAGATCAGAAGGCGTCTCCAGTTGTGATCACAGGTACATTATTGACCTTTTCCCAAACTGTATATGTACTGATAGATCCAGGTTCTACATCATCATATATTTCTCCATTGATTGCTGATAAAAATTGGGATGAATGAAATGTGGTCTCGAATAAACTACTATATCAGTTATATGACTCGAATACCAGTACTTGGACTAAATTATATACTATCTATCGAGAATACCAAGCACTCTATGGTTGTACTAAGGTTTATTATAAGGGCAACCTAAAGTATGGATGATCTAACAGAGGGTGTAGACATAGTGCAACATATTAAATATGTTGAAATAGAATCATTTGCGCATAAATAGTTGAAAATAAATAGAGGATGACATGGGTACACCCTAAAAGGGGGGAAGGGGACAATAGAAATACAAGCGTAAGAGAAAATCAACTGATGCTATCATATGTAAATAGGAACGCTTAAACTTCAAATAAAAACCCATAAGGGATGGATAGATCTTGAGGCCAGCAATAAACAGATAGAAGTCGAGGTATTTGAGACCGTGTGAAGGACCATTAGTGGAGACCTTAAGGGATGGATGAGATCATACCAGCACTAACGCACTGGATCCCATCAGAACTCTGATATTAAGCATGCTTGGGTGAGAGTAGTACAAGGATGGGTGACCCCCTAGGAAGTGAAAGAGGAAATGAAACACAAGTATCCATACCTCTTCCCTACATCTAAGGGTAATCCTAACCTTTGGAACTCCGATATTGATTTCTTGATAAAAGTATATGTTACGGCAATGGGACAGAGAAACTCTCTATATAGTCGGTATAAGATCCAAAGGAAGGTTTTGGTTCACATTCAAGGATGAATGCTCTAAAGGGGGGAAGGATGTTATACCCCATACTTTTGCACTTCAAAAGACTTTGGTGCCTTGAGAGATTCTTGAGTTTCTTTAAAAATTTCTTAAGCTTCTTAAGTTTCTTGAAAGATTCCTAAGTTTTGAAAGCTTCTTAAAAGTTACCATATGAGCCGGATAGGCTATAACTCTATCAAACAACTCTAAGGAAAGGAGAATGTGATGCCCATAATAGGGAAGGTTGGAAATAGAGTTATAAGGATTTGAAAGGAGTTGGAGGCCAAATAACAAATTGTGGAACTCGACTTGCTTGCGTAAGATACTTACTAGGATGTCTTATGTAACTAAGCTACTTGATTACACGTCGAGCTTAAGTAGCAAGGAATATATAGGCTCTTGAAGTAAAACGAGATTATGAACCCACGGAAGAGAAATAAGGAGATGGCGCACCTACTTGAAATAAGTAGGTGATGCACCTACTTGGACCAAGTAGGTTATGCACCTACTTGGACCAACTAGGTGACTCACCTTCTTAGGGTGCATCCCACACTACCACATGGCAGCATATGAGTGGTCGCATGGCTGAGGTGGCGCCCTAGGGAGCTACCATGTATCACTCCTAGGGGATGCCACGTGTCACTCTCTAAAAGTGGATATATATACTCAGTCTTATTACTAAGTCTTCATTCTTGAGCTTAACTTACAAAAAGAAAAGGGAGAAAAACCTGAGAGTAAGAGAAAGGCAGCCACAGGTTGCTCCAATTCAAGGTAAGCCCCCGATTTTTGCTCCATGAATTTATTATTTAAGGTATCCTACGGTTAAATAATGGTGTTTAATAGCGTAAAATACTTGTTGGGGCATCAAGGAAGTGAAACAAACAGCCCCACCAATTTCCAGCACGTTAAAGAGCTTCCGAAGCCAATTTTCAACAAGTTTGGGAAGCCGTTCATTAAGGTATGGTGTGGTTCTCTTTTCCCACCCTTTGGGAAAGGGTTTGGACATGATATGAAGGTATAAATATGTATTGTAAATATGAAAATATACAGGTTAAGACCAAAGAACGTTGTCATGTAGGGGATGATTTGACGCTATTCTAACGGATTAAAGTTTGGCTAGAGTCGTTGTTATTGTGGTGTTGTGTTGGGCATTGTTTTGTAGTATTGCAGGGATGGAACATGGTTAAAATCACTGTATAGGCTTCTGGTTGTAGCCATGTAATCCTCCATTTTGGTGTGATTAAGATTTTATGAAATAAAGACTAAAAACTCTATTTTGGTATCATGATTTTGGGTGAGTCATTGGGAACTTATATTGCGTCCTATTGTCGTAATTCAATGTGGTATAGCTGCTGGTTGTTATTGTTAATGTGTCTGCTATGGTTTGGAGGTTAAAACAAAAGTTTGGATAGGGAAAGTTATAGGGGAGATGCTGCCTGATTTCCGCTAACTTCGAAACTAGTAATGAACTAGTCTAAGGAAATGGATAAGGGATTGGTTTGTCACGACCCAACTCCATTGGCCATGATGGGTGCCCGAACTGGACACACGCATGTACCCCTGCCAACTATAAGTAAACTTGTTTCCTGTTTGAGCCATAGTGTACCAAGAGATCAGAAACCATACAAGCCGACAAAGTTGTCGTAACATAAAGGGTCATTCCATAATACACATACACGTGAGCCGACAAGGCTGTCACAACACTGAGAACGCGCCAAATCACAAGTCAGATAAGCACACTGTATATACATACATATACAACTCATATACAACCCACGTACATATCCACAGACCTCTAAGAGTAAGAACAGCAATATAAGACGGGATAGGGCCCCCGCCCTACCCGTGAACAAAAATATATACATCAAGGTTTAGTACCAAAATTAAGCTCCAGCATAATGGAGTACCTCTGGACTGCTGGGTAGGACTCCTATACTGGCGGATCCCCAAATTTTGTGTCTATACCTGCGGGCATAAATATAGTCCCCCGAAGAGAGAGGGTCAGTACGACAAATGTACTGAGTATGTAAAAAATAATAGCATATCTGAGACAGATAAGCAGGGGACAAAATATCAAATCGGAAGTCTGTACCTGTAGCTTGTGAATCATAAAAGCATACATGCTCAAATTATATAATATAGCTGGCCTTATCTGGGATCCGGTGAATATACCTGTAGGACCATCATAGGCCCGGAGCCATCACCACCTTATTAAAATACATCATCATATATATATATACGTACCTGTCCTTCTAGTGAGGGACTCGGTGAGTTTTTCATGTCATTGCATTATCATATCCTCGTGTAGCATACCTGGCCCTTTAGTGAGGGACTCGATGGATAATGCAATGAACTGCGCACGTCTACATACCCGTCTTGGGATTCAGTGATAGAAGGGTTACGGTAGGCATGAGTAGAGTAGTGAGCAACTATATGTAATTTAAAATCATTATCAGAGACCCAATGGTATAAGAGGATTAACCTATCGTCTAAGGACCCGAGTAGTAGTGTAGTCATCTTAGATGCCCTCTAAATGCCATTAGGGGCTATATTAATTAGCATCTTGGGGTCCCTAAATATATACTAAAGTAATTCTAACCACTTAAGGACTCCAGAGCACTTGCTTTCATATAGTCCTACGACTCGGAGTCCGTATATTCATTAAGTCCTCAGCATATAGAAGGTTCAAGGAAAGTAGATTAACTATCATAAAAGTTCAACATGCAGAACTGAATAAGAGATACTTTGGAGTGGAATCACTTCAGAGATCATATCACTTTTTACTTACCTCTACGACATGCCAAAAGAAGAGAAGGAATAGACTTTACATACCTCTTACGGACTTTTCTTAATCACATTCATGTCGTCGTTATCCAAACCTATTTAAAATGGGAGAAATACAAGTATCAACAACCTTAGACTTTTCAGTGTCTTGTACTACCTATGAGTATTCATAGAACTCGTTTCCTCGCACACCTTTCCCGACTAGTCGCTTACTTAGTTAAGGGGTTAACGGAAATCGAGCAGCATCTCTCTTATAATATGTCCTATCCGAATTTCCAATTATACTCCTAATAAATAAAGACAACCAACAACAATAACCTGTAGAATATATATATTCAATTCACATCAACATTATACAACATAAACTCCAAACGACTTGCTCGAAACCATAATACCAAAGTAGGGTTCCTAGTTTCCATTTTGCAACACTTTTAACCATACGAAATGGAGGGTCAGGTGGCGGCAACCAGAAGCACCCACACCTATTCTAGGCCATGTTCCATCCCTGAAACAAACCACCACACAACTGCAGTAGCACCCCACATGCACAATGCCTCATTTCGACTATAATTTAACTATAACAACTCCAATCTCATTTGTTTTGAATGTTAAGCATTTATATTACACTTTTGTACTTCCAGCCACATATAAGGTACATAATACACTCCATAACCACCCCATAAAGTCCGAATTGAAAGAAAAAACCTTACCTTACCTGAAATTGGCCAAAACTTGCCAAATTATGCCTCAGACTTCTCCAAATACGCTAAATCGGGCTGCTTGTAGCTCTTCCTTTATTCCACAAAGTGGAATTTTATGTTACCAACCACCGTTATATCACTGTATTATACCTTAAATAATTAATTTATAGAGCGAAATTGGGACTTACCTCTTTTTCTCCCCTTGGTCGTCGCCCTTTCCTCTCTAGTTTTAGGGTTTTTGTTCTTTATTTTGGCTGAAGATTTTGGGATAAAGAATGAAGTTATGAGTCATGTAACATTTATATATAGGCTGCCTAAGGTAGGTGACATGTTTCATCCCCTAAGGGTGACACGTGTCCAGACTCTATTGGGCCACCGCATCAATGCAACCAATGAGGGGCTGCCACATGGCAGTGGGGTCCCCCCAAGCTGGCAGGTGGGTCAGCTACCTACTTCAGTTGCTTTCCAAATGTCACTCCCTCCTTTCTTCCATGTGTCATTTTCTCCTCCTCTTCGTGGGTTCGTAATCTTGTCTTATCTCAAGAACCTATGTAATTCGGACTACGTAAGCTTGGTATGTACTTAAGTATGTAAGACTTCTAAATTAATAGCTTACGTAGGTAAGTTGAGTCCTATGACTCATTACTTAGCCTCCAACTTCTTTCGACTTCTCTTGACCCTATTTCCAACCCTCCCTACCATAGGGTGTCACATTCTCCCTTTCTTAGAGTTGTTTGATAGTGTTGTAGCTTATGTGGCTCACATGATAACTTCTAAGAAACTTAAGGGACATTTTGAACTCGAGAGTGTGGGTTGTAACATGGTTCCTATAGGTAATTGGTGGTAGAATTACAAGATGGACAGTCGAAGGTCACTAACCTTAGAATTACTTTCGTGTTAGATAGGTTAAGAGAGTAGCGAAGTGAGTCTAGATGTGATTAACCCATAAAAGGTATGTAAATCTAACATTTCCTTCTTTCGGCATATTTTTTGCATAAGTATGTAAAACTTATTCTTTCTCTTGGCATGATTTGGCATAAGTATGTAAAGTTAATCTTTCTTTTGTCATGGTCTTTATGAAACAAATATATGAACTTTATATGGTTCCAAGGAAGTTCCTATTCCTAGAGCCACTAGGATGGCTAATTTCTTGATTTCTAAAAGAAATTTTATTACGTTTTTATACGAGTATATAATTTCAGAAGTTCTATTTTGATGTAATCTATAGTGACTTTCATAAGGTACTTGATATGACTCTTGTCTTGATTTTGAACGATAGCTCATTGTAATTATTCCATTTGACTTATGTTGAGTAGAATTCAAAAGAAACTTTTTGCTACGCTTCCAAATATTAAACGACTGTTATTTTAATTATTCCATTGATCCCCATAATATATTTTGAAATATGGAAATTAATTCAGAAAGACTATTTTGACATAGACCATCGTGACATCTGAAAGATATGCACTATGATTATCGCTCAATTTCTCCTATATGACTTGTCATCAGAGTTATGCTATCGAGTCTCTGGAAATGTTTTGTATTTTATATTGCATTTAGTTTCTCACTACTCCACTCTGGATGCCTCAATGTTTCTTTCACTGATCTCGGGCTAGGATTTGTTATCATGTGTACTTCTCTGCATTGTTCGTCGTGCCCCAACGTAAGGGGGCAGGAACGCCCTGTACATTAGTTTGATTTATGGAGATATGATGTGCCATGTACATATACGATATGCTATGATCTAATATGACCATCTGATATGATATGATCTATTACGGAGATATTCCCTACTCTAGAGTTATGATATGTTGTGGCACCAGTGATAGGGCGGCGACCACGATTTGTTCACCGAATCCCATAATAAGGCCGGATATGGCATATGTTTTTTCGCATACATTATCTATGGTAATGAAAAGTATTTTGATATTCTGGATATTTTGCTCATTTTTGCACCTTCTATTCTGGTAATGGCTTTACTTATTACAATCAATGTTTTACATACTCGATACATTATCCATACTGACCCCCTTTATTTGGGGGCTGCATTATATGCCCACATGTACAGACGCTCGGTTTGTGAATCAACTCGCCTAGGAAATCCACCGTGTTGGTTGGCAGTGCTCCTTTGACCGGAGCCCTATGTTGGTACTAACTTTTATGTTGTACATTTATACGTATCGTTTAAGGGTACGATGGGGCCCTGTCCCATCATATGACTAGGTTATCGTTCTGTAGAGGTCTGTAGACTTGTGATGTGGGTTATGTATATATGTTTTGGGCTTTGTGTTTCCTGATGGCCTTAACATCCCTCTTGTGCTATATCTGTTCTTATGCGCTCTCTACAGACCTCTTTTTGACTCCTACTTTTTTCTATTCTGCTAACATGCTAAGTGGGGCTAAGGGTACGTATGGGTGCCCAACTCGGGCACTAGTCTCAGCTTGCGGAGTTGAGTCGTGACATAGATTTAGAGTTAGAGCTATGAGATGAAGTTTACCAGCTCATAGATCTAATTCTTAAGAGCCATCAGCGTCTATAAGGATTAGAGATTTCTTGAGGATGAACCTATCAGTTGTCATAGGACCTAAGGCTAAGTAGGACGCCTAGAACTTCATTTATAAGATATGGAAGATTCTATAGATGATGCATACTACTGAGATTAAAGGAATTGAGTTGGTTTCCTATTAGCTCAAGAATGTGGCAAATATTTGGTACAACTAATGGGAGGAGAATCGTGGGGAGGATGGTGAGCCTGCTGTTTGGGATAAGTTTGAGGATGCATTCCTTAATAGAGAATTGAGGGAAGCCAAGGTTGAAGAGTTCATGAATCTAAAGTAAGAAGGTATGAAAGTGAAGGAGTATATATGTAAGTTCATTCACCTATCTAAATATGTTCCTAATATGGTTCCAGATATGAGATCTAAGATGAGAAAGTTTGTCTTTGGGTTAGGAAAACACGTGAAGAAGCAGTGCAAGGCATCATTTTTTACCTCTGATATAGATGCTTCCAAATTATGGTGTATTCACAACTGGTAGAGGAAGATAAGAAAAAGGATAGAGAGGAGCATTTGAGAAAAAATCCAAATCAGTTGTGCATGAGAATGATCGAAAATAAGGTAAAGGCAACAAGTCCTTCTTCCAGAAGAGGTCTTCTGGATATGCTCCATTATCAGCGAGTGCACCTGTGCCCAGCTACGAGTATGATCAGAAATCCCAGAGTCATCAGAATTTTAGAGCTCAGGGTTCTCAATCCAAATGACATTTGAAAGACTTACACTTTTGGTTTATTTTATGTACCTATTTAAACTTTTTCTGCATTATTTTTCATAAATGTTGAGTTTTAAGCTTAATTGTGTAATGGGAAAGTATTGGTGTCATCACATCAGAATTTGGGTCATGAAAAATGGTATCAGAGCTCTAAATTCATAGGTATCACATATACAAGCCAAGTCTAGGTTGATTCTAAAAGATTGATACTCAGACGCCTGTACTTATCTTCGAGAGGCTATGAAGACTACTAGGAAAATTTCTTTATTCATTTTTTCTTGTTATGCTGAGTTGTTATAGCTAGTGTTGAGTGTCATATATTGTTTTGGCAGATGCTGAGGATCATAGTTACACCCATGGGTAGAAGGAAGGCAGTTATCATAGAAGTTATTGAGACCCCAACTAGGGATAGAGGTATAGGTCGAGCTAGAGATTGAGGCTTTAAAGAAGTTGCTAATAAAGATCATGTCTGAGGAACAGTGGCTACCTGAGGTCTTGCTAGAGATGCCTCTCATGACCCAAATGTTTAGGTTCTAGAGGATAAGGCCTTTTTAGGATTTGTGACACCATTGTTTCCAGAGACATTATTGAGCATTCTAGGGTTATTGGAGAGTGTTACTCAGGGTGCTGTAGGCACACCATAGGTTTTACATACTAGGGTTGGTGCACATACTCTAGAGTAACATCAGGTCTCTGCGATTTAGGATCAAGTGGGTAAGCCACCATTATATCCCACAGCACCTGTCGGTGCACAGGTTTGTCTAGATATGGTCATGACTATAGCAGATTAGTAGTGTTATGAGAAGTTTCAGAAGATGAACGAATTTTAGGGTAGTAGGAGTGACGATGCTCATGCATTTTTGGTATTGTGCCATAAGATATTGGAGGCAGTGAGTTTAGTTGATGCTTGGGGTGTTTGATTTGTCACACTCCACCTCCATAGGTCGACCAGAGAGTGGATATTCATAAGGTCCAGACTAGTTGGATCCCTTCCAGTTTAGTAGGGTGTTGTTTCTAGAGATTTTGAGAATCTCTTCATTCCATAGAGTGTACGTAATGGGAGGAGAATCGTGGGGAGGATGGTGAGCTTGTTTTTTGGGCTAAGTTTAATGATGCATTCCTTGATAGAGAATTGAGGGAAGTTAAGGTTGAAGAGTTCATGAATCTAAAGTAAGAGGAGATGAAAGTGAAGGAGTATAGACTTAAGTTCATTCAACTCTCTAAATATGCTTCTAATATGGTTCCAGATATGAGATCTAAGATGAGGAAGTTTGTCTTTGGGTTGGGAAAATATGTGAAGAAGGAGTGCAAGGAATCATTGTTGACCTCTAACATGGATGCTTCCAAATTATGGTGTATTCACAACAGGTAGAGGAAGATAAGAAGAAGGATAGAGAGGAGCATTTGAGAAAAAATCCAAATCAGTTGTGCATGAGAATGATCAAAAACAAGGTAAAGGCAACCAGTCCTTCTTCAAGAAGAGGTCTTCTGGATATGCTCCATTATCAGCAAGTGCACGTGCGCCCACCTACAGGTATGATCAGAAATCCCAGAGTCACCAGAATTTCAAAGCTCAGGATTCTCAATCCAAATAAAGTTTGAAAGACTTCCTCTTTTGGTTTATTTTATGTACTTATTTAAACTTTTTTTGCTTTATTTTTCATAAATGTTGAGTTTTAAGCTTAATTGTATAATGGAAAAGTATTGGTGTCATCACACCCGAATTTAGGTCTTGACAAATGGTATCAGAGCTCCAGATTCATAGGTATCACGTGTATAAGCCAAGTCTAGGTAGAGTCTAAAGGATCGATAATGAGACGCCTGTACTTATCTTCGAAAGGCTATGAAGACTACTAGTAAAATTTCTATATTCACTCTTTCTTATTGTGCCGACTTGTTATAGCTAGGGTTGAGTGTCATATGTTGTTTTAACAGATGACGAGGATCATAGTTACACCCATGGGTAGAAGAAAGGCAGTTATCATAGAAGTTATTGAGACCCCAACTAGGGATAGAGGTATAGGTCGAGCTAGAGATTGAGGCTTTAAAGAAGTTGCTAATAAAGATCATGTCTGAGGAACAGTGGCTACCTGAGGTCTTGCTAGAGATGCCTCTCATGACCCAAATGTTTAGGTTCTAGAGGATAAGGCCCTTTTAGGATTTGTGACACTATTGTTTCAAGAGACATTATTGAGCATTCTAGGGTTATTGGAGAGTGTTACTCAGGGTGCTGTAGGCACACCATAGGTTTTACATACTAGGGTTGGTGCACATACTCTAGAGTAACATCAGGTCCCTGCGATTTAGGATCAAGTGGGTAAGCCACCATTATATCCCACAGCACCTGTCGGTGCACAGGTTTGTCTAGATATGGTCATGACTATAGCAGATTAGTAGTGTTATGAGAAGTTTAGAAGATGAACGAATTTTAGGGTAGTAGGAGTGACGATGCTCATGCATTTTTGGTATTGTGCCATAAGATATTGGAGGAAGTGAGTTTTATTTATGCCTGAGGTGTTCGATTTGTCGCACCCCATCTCCATAGGTCGACCAAAGAGTGGATATTCATAAGGTCCAGACCAGTTGGATCCCCTCCAGTTGAGTGGGGTGTTTTTTCTAGTGATTTTGAGAATCTCTTCATTCCATACAGTGTACGTAAAGAAAGCAAATTCAGATTCAAGAGTTTGACTCAGGGTGGTATGTTTGTTTCCAAGTATGAGGAACATTTCTATTATCTATTGATGTAAGCTATGATATTGATCCTAGATGAGGCGGAGAGACACTGCAAATTTGTAAAGGGTTTGACTTTCTCTAATAGATCTTATGTGTTTAGATCAGCCTTTGAGGGGGCTTCCTTCTAGTCCATTATGAACACCACCAAAGAGGAAGAATTGAGGGTTCGAGAGGAGTTTAGAGACCCCAAAAGGGCCCCATTCTAGTGGTCAATTTTAGGCACCTCATTTGGAGGTAGGGATTCACAAAGAGGCAGCAGTTTATTTCAGTGCTAAAGACATATCCATACTTCTATGCCAGCGGTCGAGAGTGGATGGGTAATTTGGGGATCCCAGATTTTGGGCCAAGGTGTTTATGATATTCCCTTAACTCTTCCCTCTAAATACTCATTCAAGAACCTAGCACACTTATTCAGCAACTCCAAAAAGAGATTAGACACCTCTAGCTAAAGGTCGGGGAAGAGATCAGATAGGTAGAAGTGGTACATCCTCTAGTAGCGGTGTTGTGGTTTCATATGGTAGAGGTACAGTTTAGGCAGGTGGTGGTAGAGGAGCTTAGTGCTATGCTTTTTTGGGAGACCCGAGAATAAGGCTTCCAATGCAGTTATTACAGGAATTATCCAGGTTTTCTATCGACCAGCATCTATGTTATTTGATTTTGGATCTACATTCTCCTATGTGTCTACCTATTTTTTGCATCTAGATTTGATTTGACCTATGATCACATGTCTATGCTTGTTCATATTTCAACACCTGTGGGTGAGTCCTTAGTGGTGGATTGAGTGTATAGATCCTGTCTTTTTTCTTTAGTTGAGTATGATACTTGGGTAGACATGATTATTCTGGAGATGGTACTTTGATGTGATACTGGGCATGGATTGGCTTTCTCTATATCATGCTATTATAGATTGATATGCCAAGACTATTACCTTAGCGATACCTAGTGTCCTGAGGATGGAGTGGAACGGTACTAGTTGTTCTTAACCTAGTAAGGTCATCTCCTATATGTGTGCTAATAGATTGAATAATAGGGGATGTACATCTTATTTGTCTTTTATTTGGGATACAACTACTGAGTCACCTCATATAGAGTCTATTCCTATGGTTAAGGAGTTTGCAGCTCTGTTCCCTACTGATCTTTTGGGAGTTCCTCTAGATAGGGATATTGACTTTGCTATTGACTTAGAGCCGGACACTAAGCTTATTTCTATTGCACCTTATGGCACGGCTCCAATAGAGTTGAAGGAATTGAAGGAACAGTTGTAGGATTGGTTCAGTAAGGGGTTTATTCGCCCTAGTATATAACCTTAGAGTGAACCAGTTCTGTTTGTGAAGAATAAGGATGGGTCTATGAGATTGTGCATCGATTATAGGCAATTGAACAAAGTGGTAGTCAAGACAAGATATCCTCTTCCTTGCATTGATGATTAATTTGATCAGCTTCAAAGAGTGGCTTTGTTCTCTAATATCAACTTGAGATCTATGTACCATCAGCTAGGATTAGGTCATTGAATATTCCCAAAATCGTTTTTCGAACCCGTTATGGCCATTATGAGTTTCTGGTTATGTCTTTTAGGCTAACTAACACCCCAGCAAAATTCATTGAGTTGATGAACGAGGTGTTTTAGCCATATATAGACTGATTTGGAATTATTTTTATTGATGATATCTTGGGGTACTCTAATACAAAGGAGGATCATTCTTCTCATTTGAGATTGATGCTTCAAAAATTGAGAGAATAGAAATTATATGCAAAGTTCTCCAAATGTGAGTTTTGACATGATTTTATGGCATTTCTAGGACATGTGGTTTCCAAGGAGGGTATTAGGATGGATCCGACCAATTTAGGTAGTTATAGGTTAGACCATGCCTACTTCCCCTATCGATATTTGAAGTTTATGGGTTTGGTTGGATATTACAGATGCTTTGTGCAGTGATTCTCTACTATTGCAGCTCTATTGACTAGGCTGACTCAGAAGGTAGTAGATTTCAATTGTTCTGATGAGTATGAGGAGATCTTTTGAAAGCTCAAGATATTATTGACTATAACTCCTATTTTGACCTTACTAGAGAAGGGTGTGACTTCACCATATATTGTGTTGCTTCCAGTGTTCGTTTGGATGGAGTTTTAATGTGAAAAAGGAAGATAGTTGCCTATGTTTTGAGATAGTAGAAGGCCCATGAGAAGAACTACCTTACCAGACTTAGAGTTAGAAACGGTGGTGTTTAGGTTGAATTTATGGCGTCATTATTTTATGGTATGCATTGTGAGGTATTCTCCGATCACCGGAGCCTTTATTATATCTTTAGACAAAGGGATTTGGACCTAAGATAGTGCAGATAGCTTGAGCTACTAAAGGAATATGACATAACTATCTTGTATCAGCTGAGGATGGGCAATATGGTGGATGATGCTTTGAATAATAAGACTCCTAGAAAGGCGAGTCTCTCCACGACTAGTGTTGATATAAGGCTCTTGACTAGGGATGTTCAGAGGTTAGCCAACAACTTCATTCAATTGCAAGTATCTGAGGAGAGAGGGGGATTTATTACTTTCATTAAGGCTTGTTCTTCACTAGTTGAGAAAATTAGGGATCGATAGTTTGATGATAAGAAGTTATGTCTCATTTAAGACAAGGTGTTGAGGGGTAAAGCCAAGGAGGCTAGACTTGATTCAGATGATGTTTTGAGAATTGAGGGCATGATTTGTGTGCCAAAGATGGGTGATCTGATCAAATTGATTCTAAACGAGGCACATTATTATCGATATTATATCCAATTAGGTGCTACAAAGATGTATCATGACCTTAGTCAGTATTATTGGTTGTGTGGGATGAAGAGGGACATTGCAGAGTTTGTTTCTAAATATCTGACATGTCAACAATTTGGGTGTGAGTACCAGTGACCCAAACGAGTGACTCAGAAGATACCCTTTCCTACTTGAAAGTGGGAGAGGATCACCATGGACTTTGTTATGGGTTTTCCTCCCACAATGGGTAGTTATGATTCTATATATGTGGTTGTTGACAGAGTGACCAAGTTTGCCCATTTCATTCCAATTCGGATGAAGTATATTGCAAAGAAGCTATCCTAGTTGTATATCAGTCAGATCATTTGACTTAATGGTGTCCCACTATCCATCATTTCAGATCAGGGTTCATTGTTTACTTCAAACTTTTAGCAAACATTATAGCATGATTTGGGTACTAGGCTTTATTTGAGTACAACTTTTCACCCACAAAGTGACGGGAAGTACGAACGAATGATTCAGGTGCTGGAGGATATGCTTTGAGCCTATGTTATTGATTTTGGTGCTTGGTGGGATCAACATTTTCCCTTAGCGGAGTTTGCATACAATAACAATTTTATCAATCCAACATTTAGGTGAGGCATTATATGGTAGGCAGTGTAGATCTCTTATAAGGTGGTTTGATTTAGCTGGGATGGAGTCTTTAGATACTTACTTGCTTACATATGCCATGGAGAAGGTTCACATAATTTAGGGTAAGCTCTTGACAAACCAAAGTAGGCAAAAGAGCTTTATAGACAGGAGAGTTTGACCATTGGAGTTTATGAAGGGTGATCATGTTTAGCTCCGAGTGTCGCCCATGAAGGGCGTGATGCGGTTCAGGAAGAAGGCCAATTTAGCCCTTGGTTCATTCGGCCATTTGAGATTTTTGGGAGAATGGGAGAGGTAGTTTATAGATTGGCCTTACCACCTAGCTTATAAGCGGTGCATCCTATTTTTTCATATTTCCATGCTCCGAAAGTATGCGTTGGATGAGTCTCATGTGATCTTTGTTGATTCGGTAAAGATGTGTTTAGATTTGACCTTTGAGGAGGATCCCATAGCAATTTTTGATAGACAGGTTTGTAAGCTTAGGACCAAGGATATTGCTTCAGTAAAGATATAGTGGAGACAACGCTCAGTCGGAGAGGCGACTTAGGAGTTGGAGGATGAAATGTGTGCCTGATATCCCTCAGCATTTTAAAGGTCCAGGTACGTTTTTTTTATTTTATGCTAGAGGACGAACATGGTTTTTAGTGGTGGAAGATGTAATGATCCTAAAGGCCATTTTTGGTAAGTTTTGCAAAATGGCTATTTTACTCCTCCCGATAGTTATGCCAATTCATATTTGATCAGTATCTAAGGTCATTCTCATGAAATTACTTGAAAAGTTGAGATTTTTTATAACATTCGAGTTTTAGAGGCTTAAGTTGCTTAAAAAAAGTATTTGAGGTCATCCGGAGTTTTAGATCTCAAAATGGAATTTTGTCGATTCCATTAGATCCGGAATATTAAATTTGGTCAAGGAGATTTTATGAAACCAAATTCAGGGTTATATCGTGGATTTGAGGCATAAAGTTGGAAATATTTGAGTTTTTAGACATAGAGTTGACTTTGGTCAACATTTGGTGATCGGATACTCATAATTGAATTGTGATGACTCTGTTAGATTTGAGGGTGATTTTAGGTCAAGGGAGAGTTCTTGTATATTTTTGGGAAACTTCAAGGGTATTTTTGTCTTTTAAGGCATAAATTAAGTTTAGTTGCAACTTTTTGGATTACGGGTCTAAGAGACATCGAATTCAAATTTTAATGGTTTCATTGAGTCCAAAATATTGAACTTGGTATGATAGCATATAAATCTGTGTGCACGATATTCCGAACAAATCTCGAGGGTCTATTTTTGAATTTTAAGACTCTCAAGGGTCTATTCAGTACGAAATTGTTGTCACTTGGTGCCCTTTTAGCTTCGCATTCACGAAACTTTCTGACCATGTTCGCGAAGCATCAACTCATTGACCTTTGCATTTGTAGAGAGGTCATCGCATTCGCAGAGCTCCATCTGCGCTTGCAAAGATTTCAAAGATCCTTCATCGCGTTCGCGAGCTTAATCAGCTGCAATCACAAAGAGGAAAATTCCCCTGAACAGTAGACATTTCCCAAAAATGGGAAATAAGTAATTTTCACCATTTTGAGGATTTTAGGAGCTCGGTAAGGCAATTTTGATCGAGGATTTTTGTGAAAAACTATTGGAAAAGTGATTTTATATTTTAATCTTGATTATCCATTGCATGTATCTCATTTTTGACAACAAAATCAGTGTTTGTAATTCCAAAATTTTGGGGAGTTGTTAAAAACATGACATTTGGTAAAATGATGATTTTAAATTTGTTTTAACTACATTTTGGGATTGGTTTTCACCAGTAAATTCCTAATGTTTTGAAGAACATTTCCATCCAAAAATTTCTAGATTTAGACCCCATTTTTGAAATCGGATTTTTGCGTCGTTTTGAACCTCTTTCTCAAATTTTGCATTTTTGGTGTCGTTAGACTCAATTCTTTATTGTGAAACATTATTTAACTAGATTATGGTGATTTGGTGTCTATTTGGAAGGGGAAGGCTCACATTGATTGATTAATCATGATTTTGGCTAAGGCAAGTGAACTTCTAAAACTCTATTAATCTTGTATAATCCTGAATTACCTTTTTTGTATGTGTTGGAGAGAAATAGGGATGAGTTTATGCATTGAAGTATTCCATAAAATTATCTTAATTGATCGATATGGTTAATAAAAGTTAATATGTGCTATTGTAGTGATTTAAGTATGGCAGGTCGTGATCTTTATATCTATGTATATTTGATAAATACTTTAATAGTCTGATTTTGATTGGAGATTATTTTGAACTTGTTATATTCCTTATTAATTGTGTGAGCATGTTGATTGCATTTGTTCTAGAACACTGAGATGAGATGGACATGATTGTGAGGTCGAGATCATTTCCGACTAAATTATGATGTCGATGTCATTTTTGGTGAGAGATTACAATATCGAGATTATTTTTGGCGAAAGATTGTGATAGCGAGGTCATTGTTGATAAGAGATTGTAATATCGAGGTCATTTTCAATGGGATTGTCAGGCTGAGGTTATTTTGGTGAGAGATTGTGATGCTGAGGTCATTTTCGACAAAAGATTATAATGTCGAGGTCATTTCCAATGAGAAATTTTTATGCCAAGGTCATTTCTAGTAAGATTATAATGTCGAGGTCATTTTGGATGAATGATCATGATGCTGAGGTCATTTTTGGTGAAAGTTTGATGCAGAGATCTTTGCCAGTAATTTCACACCTGCATGATCATTGAGTGCATTATACATTCCTACATATCTTGTGTGGTGGACTTGATACTTTTACTTGACTTATGATTATCTAGTGTTATTATTTGTGACACTGAGTTACAATATTTAACACTATTTGAACTGTTTAGTATTAACTGTTAGGTTAGGCTGATTTTCTGTGCAGGTTGTAATTATGGAGGTTTGGTTGGATTGAATAGGAGTTCGTGTATCCTATTTGATTTACTTAGTTTTGTTAGTTGACTTGTTGGGTATCATGTTATTTTGTACTCATCCTTGCTTCTACACTTGTGTAGGTTCTGAGCGTGGACATTGATTATTCATGTTTCTGATCATTTGAGGCTTCTAGAAGATTGAAAGAGGTAGCTATTGACATCTGACGGACTCTCTTATTCTTGTATTTTATGCTTACTCTATTTGAGAGTTAAAGACATACTTGAGACTTGTATTTACATTCCAATTCAGATGTATTGGCTTGTACATGTGACAACTAATTTTTAGGGGCTATTTAAGTTTGAAAGAATTCATTTTTTGGTTTATGTACCTATTAAAATTATTTCTGTGATTTTTTTCATAAATATTGGATTTTAGGCTGACTTGTCTGGTGGGAAAGAATAGGTTCCATCACACCCGAATTTGGGTATGATAGATATGGGTAACAAAGCCCAATCTTCTTATATAGTACCACTATGTCGAGGTGATCAGTGAGGTACTACTTCAGATACAGGCGGAGGTTCAAACTGTTTGTATGTTATGGCTAGTTTCCAGGATCAGAAGAACTCACCAGATGTTGTCACTGGTATGCTTCGAGTCTTTGCTTTTGATGTCTATGCTTTGTTTGATTCAGTTTCCACTGTGTTTTTTGGTGAACCCATATGTGGCTAATAAGTTTGAGATTATTCATGAGCGTCTTCTTGAGCCTTTAAGTGTTTCTACTTGTATTGGTGAGTCTATTCTAGCTGATAAGTTCTATAGAGATTACTATGTCCATCTATCTCAAAAATACCATGGGTGACTTAGTTGAGTTAGACATGGTTGATTTTGATGTAATTCTAGGCATGGACTAACTTTATACCTATTATGCATCAATTGATTGTAGAACTCGAATTGTGAAATTTCAGTTACCAATGAACTTATCATTGAGTGGAAAGGTATTCTAGTGGTGTCAAAGGTAAGTTCATTTCATACCTTACGGCTAGAAAGTTAATCACTAAGGGTTGTATCTACCACATTCGAGTTAGAGATGGTATTATGGAGGCTCTATCCCTTGAGTCTGCTCGTGTTGTTAATGAATGTCCCCAAGTCTTCCCCGATAGTCTGCCCGGAGTCCCTCTTAATAAGGAGATCAACTTTGAGATTGATGTTCTTCCTGATACATAGTCTAACTCTATTCCACCATATAGAATGTCTCTCACTGAGTTGAAAGAGTTGAAAGATCTCTTAGATAAGAGATTCATAAGGCTGAGTGTCTCATCTTGGGGCCATCTTATCCTTTTCATGCGAAAGAAAGATGGTTCCCTCTGAATATGTATTGACTATCGTTAGTTGAAAAGGTCGGAATTAACAATAATTATCCTCATCCCAGAATGGAGGACTTGTTTGACGAACTTTAAGGTGCCACTTATTTTTCAAAGATAGACCTCAAATCATGGTATGATTAGTTGAAAGTGAGAGAATATGGCATCCTAAAGATGGTTTTCCAAACCTGATATGGTCACTTTGATTTTTTTGTTATATCCTTTAGTTTGACTAGCGCTCCTGTAGCATTTAAAGATATGATGAATCGAGTATTCAAATAATATTTGAACATATTTGTTATTATTTTTATCGATGATTTATTCGTCTACTCAAGAAATAAGGTAGAGTATGCCAACCATCTTAGAATTTTCCTTCAAACTATCAAAGATAGGGAGTTATATGCTAAGTTTTTGAAGTGTGAATTTTTTCCTACTTCTACAGCATTCATAGGCCATGTTATATCTGGTAAAGGTATTCGAGTTGATTCACAAAAGATTAAGGAGGTAAAGAACAGGTCCATACCCACAGCACCAACTGACATACGAAGTTTTTTGGGTTTGGTTGGTTACTACAGATAATTTGCAGATGGATTCTCATCTATATCATCCCCATTGACTTAGCTGACTAAAAACAAGGCTAAGTTTCGAGTTTTAAATGCTTATGACAAAAGTTTTCAGGAGTTGATGACCTGATTGACTACTGCTCCAATTTTGTCCATACCCAAAAGGAAAAATGGTTTAGTTATTTATTATGTTACGTCTAGTGTTGGATTAGGTTGTGTGTTGAAGCAAAAAGGCAAAGTCATAGCTTATGCTTCAAGGCAGCTTAAAATTCATGAAAGGAATTATCTGACTCACGACCTTAAATTGGCGGTAATGGTGTTCACATTAAATATGTGGTTTCATTACTTGTATAAAGTGTATGTTGATGAGTTTACTGATCATAAGAGCCTGTAATATTTGTTTAGTCAGAAAGAGCTAAAATTGAGGCAAGGAAATGACTTGAGTTGCTCAAGAATTATGCCATGAGTATTCTCTACTACCCAGGTAAAGCTAATTTGGTTGTTGATGCTCCTAGCAGGTTATATATAGGGAGCACTACCCATGTGGAGGAAGGAAAGAGAGAATTGGCTAAAGAGTTTCATAGACTTCCACGTTTAGGAGTTCAACTCATTGACTCTAGTGAAGGGGGGTCTATTGTTCAGAATGGTGTTGAATCATCTCTAGTTGCTCAGGTGGAGGAAAATCAAGACCAAGATCCTATTCTACTATAGTTGAAGGATGTTATTCATAAGAAGAAAGTCATGGCTTTTTCCAAAGGGGGATATGGAGTTTTAAGGTATCAAGAAAGATAGTGTGTTCCAAGTATTTATAGCATTCAAGAAAGGATCATGGCAAAGGCATACAGCTCCAGATATTTGATTCACCCGGGCTCTACGAAGATGTACCACAAGTTGAGAGAAGTATATTAATAGAATAGAATAAAGAGAGATATAGTAGATTTTATAAACAGTTACTCGATTCAAGTCTGTGGTCTAGCTTACTTGTGATCGACTCCTTAGCTACAGTTACTCGGTTGAAGTCCATGGTCTAGCTTACTTTTGATTGAATCCTTAGCTATAGTTACCTGGCTCAAGCCCGTGGTCCAACCTACTTGTGATCGACTCCTTAGTTATAGTTATCTGGTTCATATATGTGGTCTAACTTACTCATGTTCGACTACTTAGCTACAGTTACTCAATTTGAGCCCATAGTCCAGCTATCTGGTGATCGACTTCTTAGCTACAGTTACCCAATTTAAGCCTGTGGTCTAGCTTATGCATGGCTCAAATCCATGATCATCTGTCACCCAATTCAAGTCTGTTGTTGCTTTCAAAATCTCGATTCAGGTTTCTGATTTTCTGATAAATCTTCGGTTCAAGTCTATATCTACTCCCAACTTTGGGTTAAAGTTTCAGGCTTTTGGGATGGTTCAGTTCAAGTCTGGGAGATTGGTGGTATTACTGGAAATATTTGGCTCCGCTCATTTTACTTCAACTATCCTTATTCTTATCGAGCTTAGGGAGTCTGACAGGTGGTTACCTTATCCTTGTGCATGAGCGTACCCATCGGGTTTATGGGAGCCCGGTGAATTTATCTAGATTCATTCTCTAGGTTTTTTAAGTACGCTCATGTACATATCTATATTTACTTCCTTTCCTTTCTTTGGTTGTGGTTATTTTCTGGCATTTCTGTTTACTTTTGCTCATCTTGCTCAGTCGGCCTATGATGCCTACTAGGTATCTGCTATTTTGGTATTCATACTACACTTTGCATTTGTTTTTGTAATACAGGTATGAGTACTAGATATCAGTGTTGATTCGATTCAGTTGCGGTCGTGATCAAAGGTGAAGGTGAGAACATTGCATTCTGTATTTACCCGTCTCCCTCTGTATATATATTCTGCCTGTCTTTTACTTTTTGAGTAAGCCTTATTTCTATGGTCCACTTTTGGGACTTGTACTCTTTTGTAGTAGCTCTGTGCATATGACTTCCAGGTTCTGGGAGGGATCTTTTATTTATATATATTTAGCCTTGCTTTCTCCCATTCATGTATGTTCCTATTATTTCATTATTGTTTTAGATTGAATTTTTCGTCTTCTACTGTGACAACCTATTACTCATATTTTCGGGATATGGATCAGCTTGCCAATTGATGGGTCATAGTAGGTGTCATCATGACCTGAGAAATTGAGTCGTGACTAAAGTATTGGACGGTTACGGTAATGGTAGTGTAATGCATTGTATCATCACTAGCTCATAAGCAATGGTTTTTAGTTAGAGAAACTCCCCAAAAATTGAATGATTTGATTTGGTTGAGATTCTACATTATTGACTTTATTTTCAAAGTGTTGTTTATTTTAAACTATATACTTATTGAGTTGAGTCGATTTCAGAGTTGAGTCCCTTGAGATGAGTTGTATGATGTTGAGTATCACCGATCATATTTTCTTTCAGCTATTTTACATACTTGTACATTCCGTGTACCTACACCTTGAGAGCGAGGAAAGCCGAGAAGGGGTTGAGACATAGGATTCATGGCCTGCATCATCTTATGATGCAGATACATGTACTAGAGATCATCAAAAAGCACTCAATTACAGATCCAGTTCCTTCCTAATAGTGGTAAGACCTCTTTGGTTTTGGAGGAATAATATTTAATTCATTCGTTACTTTGAGTAGTTCTTTTAAGATAGTTATGGGCTTGTCTCGGCACTTTCCCAATAGTTGATAGAGGCTTCATAGACATAGATTGAGTAAAATGGAGTTGATATCTCTTTTGAGTTTGTTTCTGAGAAAATCATTATCTATGAGATTGAGTTGACTTTTAACATTACTTATTAAAAACTATTCCTTCATTAAGTATTGAGTTGTTAGCCCACTTGAGTGATTTCTTTGAATTATTTCAAGTCTTCTTTTGACTGATTGAATGAGTGATCAGACCAAATGATTCGCTTGGGTCCAGCAATGGCCTTTGAGTGTCGGCCACACATAGGATACTCTCTCAGAGCATGATAATCATAGGTTCACATCCCCTATTTTAAGGCTATAAATTCACCCCCGAGTCGCATTATAGACATCAAAATTTTGTAGGACTCTATAAAATATATCCTATTTCAGTTAGGATTTCTTGGAGGATACTCTACCTTAAACCCAAATTTCTGCCTATATAAAGGGTATTATATTTCCTTGAAAAGGCATCTCAAAAATTCCACAAAGTCATGGAATATTCATAAAGAGATCAAAATATGTCAAACTCTTCTTGATAATCAAATACTTTAAGAAGATCTACAAATCCTTTCATGGTGATCAACTTCAAATCATCCAAGCTAGTTTGAGAAATATGTCACTAACATGTCATGCCTCGAGAGGGTACCTAAGGCATGGCCTACACGCGAAGACCATTGCTGGCCCAAAGTGAACTACATGGTCTGATAACTTATTCAATCACATCAGCGAAAGACTTAAAATACTCAAAGAGACATTCAAATGGGCCATCAAATCAAAACTCAATGAAAGAATAGTATGAGAAATCTTATAGTAAATTCAAACTCATAAGTAATAGTTTTCTCAAAAAATAACTCAAATGAGACATCAACTCCAACATATGAAATCTAAGTCTACGAATCCTCTATCAACTGTCAATAAGGTGCAAAGGCAATCCCACAGCTACCTCAAAAGAAACTACTCTTAAGTAATAACTCAAATAAATGTGATTCCTTCGGAATCAAGGAGGTCCCACCACTATCAAGAAGGAAAATATCTTCAATAAAGTGTCTGTTGATGATCCCTAACACCTGTATCTGCATCATAAAATAATGCAGGCCAAATGGAATCAGTACATGGAATGTACAAGTATGTAAACATCTGAAGGAAACACAATTCAACAACTCGACATCAAGTAACTCAACATAAAAGACTCAACTCAAGGGACTCATATCAAAAGTAACTCAAATTAATATGCAAGTTTATAGTAAACAATGATATGCAACTCAACCAATTCTAACCTTTCATTTTAGGGAGTCTCTCTAACTGAAAATCATCACTTCTGAGCTAATGATCATACAATGCTTTGCACTACCATTTTTGTAGCCATCCAATACCTTGCCAAGGTAAGGGACGATCAAACTCATTAGATCCATAATCAATAAAAGTCCATCATTTTTGGAATTAAGATATATGACCTTGATCCTATGCTGACTATGTAGTTTTTGAGGTTTGAGTTGTTATTTACTTTTACCAAATTGGTGCTCAATACTACTGCCAAAAGATTCAATATGCTCATATACTCAATCAATCATTATGATCATGTATACTAATTTTGTCTCATTGGACTCCCATCAAACTCAACTCATCTCAATTATCAAACTCTTTCATTTAAAATGTGCTTTTGACTCATTCATTACTCCTCAAGACTCTATCTCAAATAAATCATTTAACTTAGTACTAAACTCACTTAGACTCAATACTCATGCTCTTTCAAACCTCAATAAAATATGCATTGACTTGATTTAAAAATCATAATTCATTAAATGTATGAAACTCATTCTCCTTATCTCAAAATAAATGCATATAATGCAACAATCATCAACTCAACTAGGGTTCATGAGAAGGAAATCATGAACAATAAATTACTTGAATTGAAGAAACATTCAAGACTTGAAGGAATCACTTGAATACCCTTGAACCCTAGCTTTATTTCTTCTCTTCAATCGCTTCTCTCAAAAGTTTTAAATGTGAATGGGAGGAAAACCCTTGTGGGTAAGCTAAGGGACTGATTTTTAGTCCTTAAACACGCAGGGTTCAATTGCAAAAAGGTGGAAAAAGACCTCGATTCCTTTCATTAAAATTGGGTCAGGAACCCTTCACAAAAGGCCACCACGGCCGTCGAAGCTCACCACATGTCGTGGTGAGTGTCGTGGTCCCTGACTTAGCTGGATTGGAAGGGATTTACTTTCACAGACCTGTTAAGTCTCTCCTGAAGTTAAACCATCCTAAAGGTTTAGAGGGTTAAGATTCACGGTCTTTGAACCCCACTGTGGGTCGTGATCCTCGATCGTGGTCATCTCTAGACTTGGGAGTCTTGGGGGTTCAACTCTACGGAAGGGACTAAAATCCATGGTTCTTACCACGAGCCATGGTCCCTCTTATGAACTCCTCCCCTAAATTATGTCCTTTTACGGGACCTCTTCATGAACCATGAAGAAGAATATTAGCCGTGATTGGTCTCATAGTCCTTGTATGGTGAGATTTTCAAATCATTTCAGAGTTATTTAGGCTAGGAACTTCAGGAGTGTTACAACATCTCCTCTTTGGAATCATTCATCCTCGAATTATGTCCAAGCTAGGAACTCACTCAGGACTAGGATACTCAAATACTCAAACAATCACTACTAGGACTTAAGAATACATATCATATACTCAAACTCAAAATGAACATCATCTCAAAGATAGGTAGAAGAAACATTATCATCAATATCATTATTTCAAGGAACGAATAGATAAGGGTATTTATCCTTTATATCCCTTTATCTTCCCAAGTAGCCTCCTCAACAAATTGATTTCGCCATAGAACCTTGACTGAAGCAACCTCTTTGGTTCTCAAATTGTGAACCTGATGATTAAGAATCTAGACTGGAAACTCCTCATAAATCGAACTCTCTTTCACGCAAAATTTTTTAGTAGGCACAATAAGTGAAGGATATATCAAGCACTTCTTAAGTAGGGATATATGGAACACTAGATAGAAAGAATTTAATTCTTATTATAGCTCTAACTCATAGGCTACGTTACCTACTCTCTTCACAAACTAATAATGATCAATATATCGCGGAATCAACTTTCCTTTCTTTATGAACCTCATAACTCCCTTCATGGGTGAGACTTTAAGCTACACCCAATCATTCACTTTGAACTCCAAGTCTCTTTTCCTAAAATCAGTATAGAACTTCTGTTGACTTCGAGAAGTCTACAGCTTTTGCTTGATGATCTTTACCTTCTCCGGTCTTGATGAACCAAGTCTGTCCCTATCAACTTGGCTTCATCAATCTCAAATCAACCGATCAGTGATCTACATCTCTTTTCATAAAAGGAATCATATGCTGACATTTAGATACTCAACGGAAACTGTTATTGTAAGCGAACTTAATGAGTGGCAAATAGTCAGCCCAAGTACCTTTGAAATCAATATCATAGGATATCAACATATCCTTAAGGGTATGAATAGTGCCCTCTACCTAACCATCTATATGCAGATGAAAAGCGGTGCTAAGATTCACCTTCGAACCCAAACCTTTCTTAAATAACTTCTAAAACTGTGCACTGAACTGGGTTCCTCTATTTGAGATGATGGACAAGGAAAATCTGTGCAATTTGACTATCTCACGAATATAGAACCATTCATAGTCCTCTACTGAGTTTATAGTCTTAACAAGCAAGAAGTAGGATGATTTGATCATCCTATCCACAATTACCCAAATGGAATCATGTTGCCTGCGAGATCATCGTAAACCTATAATAAAGTCCATGCTGATCATCACCCACTTCTATTCTGGAATCTCAATGTTCTAAGCCACGCCAAAAGGCCTTTGATACTCAACCTTGACCTGTTGGCAATACAGGCACTTGGACACAAACTCATCTATCTCTCTCTTCATTCCATTCCACCAATAGACTTCCCTCAAATCGTGGTACATCTTTATAGAAACTGGATGTATAGAATACCTTAAACTATGGGCCTCTACCATGACCATCTCTAAAATTCCATCAACACTTGGAACACACAACCTACCTTGGTACCTCATCACTCCATCTCTCCCTTTGGTGAAAGTCATAACCTTCTGCTCATGAACATCATCTTTCAATAGGAATAGCATGGGATCTTGGTCTTGCTTTTCCTTTACCTCACAAACTAGAGATAATTCAGACCCATTATAAATAATAGCACCAACCTCACTAGAGTCAATAAGCTGGACTCCCAACTATACAAGTCTATGCACCTCTCTAGACAACTTCCTATTTCCTTCCTCCACATGGGATATACTCCCCATAGATAACCTGCTAAGATCATCAGCAACCATATTAGCTTTACTTAGGCATTAGAGAATACTCATGTCATAATCCTTGAGCAACTCGAGCCATCTCCTCTGCCTTAGGTTCGACTCTTTCTAGAAAAACATATACTACAAGCTTTTGTAATCAGCAAATATGTCTACATACACACCATAGAGGTAGTGATTCAGGTAGTTTCTTTGATGAACAAATAGCACCCTAAAGCTGGTCAAATAGATCATCTATCTTGGGAGAGGATACTTTTTCTTAATGGTGACTTATTCAACTGAAGATAGTCAATGCACATTCGTAGGGAACCATTTTTCTTTCGCATGACAATACAGGAGTGCCCCAAGGTGAGACACTCAGTCTAATAAATCCCTTTTCTAAAAGATGTTTCACCTGGTCTTTTAATTCTTTCAACTCAGTGGGGGGGCCATTCTATATGGTGGAATAGAGATAGGCTATGTATCATAAAGGACATCAATCCCAAAGTCGATATCTCTATCTAGAGGGACTTCAAGGGGATCATTACAAAACACCTCGGGAAACTCATTAACAATAGGAACAAACTCAAGGGATGGAGCCTCCACACTATCATCTCTAACTCAAACTATATGGTAGATACAACCCTTGGATATTCACTTTCTGTCCCTAAGGTATGATATGAACTTACCCTTAGGCACTACTGGATTTTCCTTCAACTTATGACGAGTTCATTAGGAAACTAAAATTTGACAACTCGAGTCCTACAATCAACTGAGGCATAATAAACCATGCCTAACTCAACTAGGTCAACCATGGTATCTCAGTGATAGATGGACATAGGAAAATCTCTATAGACCCTCTCATCTAGAATAGACTCACCAACAGGAGAGGAAATACCGAAAGGCTCATGAAAACACTCAGGAAGGGTCTCAAACTTATTAGCTATTATAATGGGTCACAAAATACAATGTGGTACCCAAATCAAGCAAGGCATAGATGTAAGACCCTAAAAGTTGGAAAGTGAAAAAATAAGGAACAAAAGATGAAATTTTTGAATATTGTAGCTTTTGGCATCAGGTGGTATTCTTGGGACCCATTATGGGCCATTCGTGGTCCATGCCCTATCAATTGAGTTTTAAAGGTTAGGACCACGAGGTTCCACAAATGAGTCGTAGTACATACCACTGACCATTATGGCTCCCATGGTGGATATCCTCGTAGGCTTTCTGTCAGGGTCACTACCATGACCCAAGTTAACGAACAGGATTGACCTCCACAGACTGTGAAGGTCTCCATGGAGGAATTCCTAAAACTTCCCTATGAACCCCATAAATGCAAGTCCAAGGCAACCACTACGGAGGAACAACATGGACCATGGTGGATCTCGTGGTGGGCAGCCTTCCCAAAACCCTTTCAAAAAATCCCAAGTCCCTCACCACAGAGGGGACCATAGACCGTGGTGACCTTAACGGTCTGTGGTGATGGCCCATTATGGGTACCGGACTCAGTTTTTATGAAGGCTATTATAGTCTTTTCCCTATATTTTTTTAATGAATGAGAATGGTTTGTAAGGATAGATTCATAACTATTAACTACCTTCAATCCTTCTAACCCTCTCATTCTCAAATATAACTCCTAAAATCCAAAACCCTCTCTCCTAATTTTTTCTCTCAAGGTCTTCATCTCCCTCAAGCAATTTAAAAGGGTTCAACAAGGTCAAGCTTTCAATATCTATAATTTATGGCTAATCAAGGTTAAGGTATGTGGGAATTCAACCATGGGTTCATTTAACCTATAGACTCCCAAATATCTCTTCTCAAATCTCTTATGAATTTTTTAATTAAAAGCCCTAATTTCATAATTTGCATCGTGTCTTCTTAATTATGATCTATTTCAAAGTTATTAGCCTAATTATGCATAATTTATATCATATTGCATGATTTCAAGTTGAAATTCAATGACTCATTCTATATACTAGTTTCAAGTATGATGTATGAGATATGATAATGATTTTAAAGTTATTTCTATGAAACCTTTATGAATGAGATTAAAGGTGTTTTATACAAAAATTTATGAATAATGTTTTAATGATGTGTCAAGCAAGTTTAATGCAAGAGTGACATAAGATCCATGAAGGTGACTTAAAACTCTAATGAAAGAGTGACTTAACATCCTAGAAGGTGAATCAAGGCTCTAATGAAAGGACTTAAGACCCTTAATGAAGCAGGTGACTTAAGACCCTAAAGATGTTTTATGGAAGATATATACCCACATTATATAAATTACATGATAATGAGCTATTCCTATGAACAAGTTTATGAATTATGATTATGAAAACTTTATGATTATTACAAGTATGATTTATGATTATGAAATGCTTTGTATTCCATGGGATGATATACTTAGCACCGAGTGGACTTTGAGATAGGGGCTCGACCTAAGCCTTAGTAGCAACCTCTAGTATCTTAAACTTTGTTGCCTCTGTAGGTTTGCCAATATGGCTTAGCTAGTGGATCCACATATAGCACATGATGATAACAATTAGACGGAGCCTACCTTGGAAAGTAGTCTCCCCCTTCTTGATAAGGGGATCATCAGATTCCATGTAATAGCTTGCATGGTCTTAATGTAGGATATGGTTATCTCCCCCATATGTAAGTTCTTATGATGATTATGAGATAACTGATACATTGACCAATGAGATAAATGTTTTAATGTTTTCATGACTTTACACATATTTTAAGATATTGGTCTTACATCTCATGATTCATATTGATTATATCATATGTTTATTGTTCATGCATATTCTCACATAGTGCATTCCAAGTACTAATGCATACTTTTTTCTACATTGTATCAAAATGTAGGGGCCGATGATCACATTCATTCTCCTTCCACTCGTAGATAGAGTGTTGCTATTAGTTCCTCATTATTGGTGAGTCCTCACAGTTTGAGGACATGACACTTAGTTCTTATCTTTACAGTTGTTACTCCATTCTCTTATGTTGTCTACATGGGTTAGGCAGGAGATTGCATTATGCCTCCATCGAGTTATTACAGGCATGTTAGATAGTAAAAGAGTCTATGTTGTTGTTCCGCATTTTGAGACCTACGTTCTATTTGAGATTTTACTTCTGTATCTTGATTTAGCTTTATTACTAAATTTATTTATGTATTCTCATAAACATTATGCTAAGAGGCTTGGTTGGGATCCTTTGGGATTCTAATCATTGTGTTACGGCTAGATACTAGGTCGGTTCATGACAATAGACATCAAAAGTAATGACTTGAAGCATACTAGTGACAACATCTAGCGAGCTCTCCTGATCCTAGAGACTATCCATAACATACAAAAGGTTTGAACCATCACATGTACCTAAAGTAGTACCTCGCTGATTACCTCGAACTGGGGGTGATACAGTAGAGGATTGAGCTCTGTCGCCCCATATCGAACACTCTCTATGCAAATGGCCTATCTTGCCATATTTGTAGCGCCCATTGGCGCCCTCTTTGCATTATCTTAAATGGAGTTTACCACAATTGTTGGAAGGTAGCTTTCCCTTTAAACCTTGAGCTTCACTTCCATGGGATTGAGAACCCTGGGCTCTGAAATTCTGGTGGCTCTATGACTTTTGTAATTAGGTACCGGTTCACTTGTTTACGACGGAGCATAGATAGAAGACCCTTTTTGAAAGGACATGTTGGCGTTTCCTTGCTTATGTCATTCTCTTGCCTAGGTGATTTGGCTTTCTTTCTTAAGTACTCCTCCCTATCTTTCTTCTTATCCTCCTCAACCTGCTGAGCATATACCATAAGCCTGGAAATATCCATGTCAGAAATCAATAATAAGGCCTTACACCCCTTCACATGTATGCCCAGGACAGAGACAAACTTTCTAATCTTAGATCCAATTTTTGGGATAATTTCTGGAGCATATCTGGACAATTGGATGAACTTAACACAATACTCCTTCACTGTCATTCCCTTTTGTTTCAGGTTCACAAACTCTTAATCCTTGGCTTCCCTCAATTCCCTGGGAAATAAATAATCAAGGAAAGCACTCTCTAACTCATCCCAAACAACAGACTCAGCATCCTCACCTCTACCCTCCTCCCACTGGTTATACCAAACATTTGCCACATCTTTGATCTTGTAGGAAATGAACTCAACTCCCTCAACTTCAGTAGCATGCATCGCTTTCAAAATTTTCCAAATCTCATCAATGAAGTTCTGGGGTCCTCCTCAACTTTAGAACCCGTGAAGACCGGTTGGTTCATCCTAAAGAAATCTTGGATCCTCACCGAAGTTGATGGCTCTTGAGAGCTAGATCTGGGAGCCAGTGAACTCTAGTTACCATTCGGGCAGCTAACAACTAAGTGAGCATAGTAATTGCTCCTTTGAAATCTGCCTCTGAAGTAGGAATCGGGTAAGTAGTAGCCATTTGGATTTCCTCTATAGATCGGACAGGTCGACCCTTGGTCCTCACTCTAGAAGGTGAAGGTCTCTCAGATTGTGTAATCCCGGTGCCGGCATCGTTCCTCTAACTATTTGTACATTTTAGAGGCATTATGTACACATGTGTAAAAATGTACAAATTAGGAAGGAACCTTCTTATGGTAAGCTCTTTCGCATAAACTCAGAATATGAAGTGAAACAATTTCTAATGTCCTATAACCTCATGATAATAAGTATGGTGGACGACACACCCATAAGCAAGACTCTACTAGATAAGGCTTTATAGACACACTAGGACTCTTCAACTTTATGCTCTGATACCAAGTTTATCACGCCCCGAAAGGGTACCCTAGGCATGGTCAGCACTTAGAGACCATTATTGGCCCTAAGCAAACCACCTAATCCGATCCCTCATTCAATCAAATCAACGGAAAACTTAAAATACTCAAGGAGATATTCAAATAGGCCATAAAATTAGTACTCAATAAAAGAATAGTTCAAATGACAAATCTTACAGTCAATTCAAACTCATAAGTAATAGTTTTCTCAAAAACAGACTCAAATAAGACATCAACTCCAATCTATGCAATCTAAGTTTATGAAGCCTCTATCAATTGTCAATAAGGTGCCGAGATAAGCCCACGGCTACCTCAAAATAAACTAATCATAAGTAATAACTCAAATAAATATGATTCCTCCGGAAGAAAGGAGGTCTCGCCACTATCAAGAAGGAAAAGATCTTTGGCGAAACGCCTTTTGATGATCCCTAGAACCTATATCTGTATCATGAATGATGCAGCCCAAATGACCTCGGTACATGGAATGTATGAGTATGTAAAAAGCTGAAGGAAACATAATTCAGCAAATTGACATCAAGTAACTCAACTGAAAAGACTCAACTCAAGGGAATCATCTCAAAAATAACTCAAATCAACTCAAATTAATATGCAAGTTTATAGTAAACAATTCTTTGATAGTAGACTCAATGATATGCAACTCAGCCAATTCAAACCATTCATTTTAGTAAGTTTCTCTAATCGAAAACTATCACTTATTAGCTAGTGATGATATAATGCTTTGCACTGTCATTGTCACAGTCATCCAATACCTTGCCAGGGTAAGGGACGATCAACCTCGTTGGATCCACAATCAATCAAAGTCCATTATTTGGGGACTTAATAGGCATGACCTCTATCCTCTGCTAGTTATGTAGTTTATGGGGTTCGGGTTGTTATTTACTCTTATCCAAATCGGTGGTTAATACTACTCCTAAAAGACTCAACATACTCATATACTCAATCAATCATTATGATCACGTCAACTCATTTAGTCTCATTGGACTCTCATCAAACTCAAGTCATCTCAATCATTAAACTCTTTAATTTAAAACATGATTTTGACTCATTCATAACTCCTCAAGACTCTTTCTCAAATCAATCATTTAACTCAGTACTCAACTCACTTAGACTCAATACTCATACTCTTTCAAACCTAAATCAAATGTGGATTGACTAGGTTTAAAAATCATAATTAGTTAAATGAATGAAACTTATTCTCCTCATCTCAAAATAAATACATATAATACAACAATCATCAACTCGGCTAGGGTTCATGCGAAGGAAATCATAAAAAGTCAATTAAAACTCAAATTATAAGAATCAACATGATGTGTGTGTGTATATATATATATATATATATATATATATATATATATATATATATATATATATATATATAAGGGCAGCCCGATGTACTAAAGCTCCCGCTATATGCAGGGTCAGGGAAAGAGCCCGACCATAAGGTCTATTGATTAGAACTCAAACTCAAATCTCAATTTTAACGAAAGGAATATGTAGGGCACATGGAAGAACTCAGTCCAATATTGTGATTAACCTTACATACCTGGAAATCAAAGAAACATTCAAGACTTTAAAGAATCACTTGAAAACCCTTGAACCTTAGATTTCTTTCTTCTATCCAATTGCTTCTCTCAAAAATTTTAAGTGTGAATGCGAGGAAAAACTCTTGTGGGTAAGTTAAGTGACTGATTTTTGGTCCTTAAACATGCAGGGTTCAGTTGAATAAAGGTGGAAAAAGAGTGGGATGTATTTCATTAAATTTGGGTCGAGAACCCTTCACGAAAGGCCACCATGGCCATTGAAGCTCATCAAGGGCCATGATGAGTGTCGTGGTCCCTGACTTAGGCTGGATTGGGAGAGGTTTACCTTCATGGAGACCACCACGGTTCGTGGTGGTCACTACGAGCCATGAAGGCTCTCCTGAAATAGAACCATCCCAAAGGTTCAGGGGGTTAAGCTTCACGGAGCTCTTCACGGTGTGTGAACCCTACTACGGGTTTGTGATCCTTGATCGTGGTCCTCTCATGACTTCGGAGTCTTGGAGGTTCAACTCTATGGAAGGGGCTACGGTCTATGGTCTCTTTATTGAACTCATCCCCTAACTTCTAACCCTTTATGAGACCTTTCCATGTACCGTGAAGAAGAATATGGACCATGGTTGATCTCATGGTTCTTGCCTGATGAGATTTTTAGATCATTTCAGAGTTAGTTTAGGCTAGAAACCTCAAGAATATTACATAATGGCTCTAGAATCACAATGGATATCAAATTCAAATCATTTTAATTTAAGAAATATGCCGCTAACATCTACCAAATCATGGAAAAATCTAGAGAGAAGAATCAAGGGACAAAGAGATTTGTACCCACACATTTTTTCAATAAAATTATGTTTATTTATATTTTATTTGTGATTGTAATTTATTTTTTATCACTTTAAAATTTATTGCAAATAAATTGGCATGCCCAATGGGACTAAATCTGCCCTTCATCTCTTCTCTCAAAAATCAAATATGCCAATCTGAATTCACAAATTCACAAATATGGAAGAATGAGTACTTCAAGCTTCAAATTTGAGCTTCATCAAGTCTACACTCCGACAAGCCATGAAGTAGAGGGCATTTGTAGACATCAAAATTTTGTAGGATTCTACAAAATAAGTCCTATTTCAATTAGGGTTTCTTGGAGGCTACTCTACCCTAAACCATTATTCATGTCGATATAAAGGGTATTATATTACCTTAAAAAGGTATCTTAAAAAGTCCACAAAGTCATGGAATAATCATAAAGAGATCAAAATATGTCAAACTCTTCTTGATAATCAAATACTTCAAGTATATCTACAAATACTTTTATAGTGATCAACTTCAAATCATCCTAGCTAGTTCGAGAAATACGCCACTAACGGCCATCGAATCACAATGGAGATCAAATTCAAATCATCTTAATTCGAGAAATACACCACTAACGACCCTTGAATCACGGAGAAATCCCAAGAAAAGAATCAAGGGAACAAAACAGATTTGTACCCACATATTTATCAATAAAATATTTTTATTTATATTTTATTTGTGATTGTAATTTATTTTTCGTCACTTTTAAATTTGTTGCAAACAGGCATGTCCACTCCTATAGCAGCAAAATAAATTGCTTCACCGAAGAACCTTTTTAGGATATCTTGTCATTCTCATAGCTGCAAAAAGAAAAATAGATTATAGCTTTAACACTTATATCGGCAAATAGTGTAGAAGCTAATAAAATAGTACATCACAAATCATATATTATAAGTTTAGATGAATGACTAGATTGCTATACGTAAATTTGATAATTTGTAGGTATATCTATATATCAAAGGAAGGGAACTGAAGTTACTAATATAAAGAAAAATGAGTTACATGAGTGCACATAATATGCTTTCTCGACTCTAAAAATCCAACGTAATATCACAAGAGGAATGGTAAGTGATCAGTGTTTAAAAAAAACTGCAATATGTAAGAAACAGTTGTAATTAGCTAAAGGGAACTGTAAATAAAAAGCATGTACAATAGCCCTTGTGATTTAATGTAATCAGAATAAGAAATGATTTTTTTGGATTTTATCTTATTAGTGGTGGATTAGATATAATTGTTGGCCTGTTGGCCTTAGTTTATAGTCAATTTATTTCTAGCATCAAAAGGGGGTTCCTTTTTGTGTTAAATAGTTCAAACACACTTTCACTCAAGCTTGCTTTATCTTTTTGTCCATCCAGCCTTCAATTATATCAGAAAAATAACTCGTAAACTTTATTATGATGAACCCTCATTGGTTGGTCAATGATTATTCAATAAAATATCTTCTCAAGAAAAGAAGTGTCATATGGAAGCTAATGGAATTTGGCCATATCATAATCAAATAATTACCGCACATTTAGCTTACCCATCATTGATTACTTTTTCATGTCTCTAGTTTTTCCGTTTCTCTCTCTCTCTCTCTCTCTCTCTCCTCAATTTTTATGCATCTGCTGCCAAAACCAACAACACCACGAGGAGCGGAACACTCAGGCGAGCAAACCCCAGGTAGCTCCTCTGAGATCTGCTCAGCCACGCGCCGCCACGCGCCGCCAGCAACCACAGATCTGCGCCGCCACGCGCTACACGCTCCAGCGCGTGTGGCAGTTTCCGGCCATTTTTTGGCTCCGCTTTTTTTCCCAGGGTGCTCGCCTCTGCATTCCGAGGCTGACCATATATTTGTATCCAGTTTTCCGGCGAGTGAACAGTGCTCCGACGGTGAACAGTACTTTCCGGCAGTGAACAGTACTTTCCGGCGGTGAACAGTACTTTCCGGCGGTGAACAGTGTTTCGACAGTTACCAGGTTTTACTAACTTGGAGTTGGTACCTCCAATAGTCCATTTCCGATATTTTAGCCTATAAATATTTATTGCACTGCCAAATTAAGTACCTGTCTCACTGTTTTTAAACAATTGCTAACTTGTGCTATAATATTGATCGTCCGTGTATCTGAGAGTAACCTTTCAGTAGCGTATTTCTGCTTTTCTGGCTTTAGTGTGCGATGGTAGAATAGGGTCATGTCCTCGGTTGGGATCAAGGGCCAGGGTTGGGAGGGCTAAGGGGGCGGAGGGAGCTTCTAGATTGAGAGTAGGGTCTTGGAATATTGGGACCTTATCGGGAAAGTCCATAGAGTTAGTTAAGATTCTTAAGAAGAGGAAGATTAATATAGCTTGCGTCCAAGAGACTAAATGGGTAGGACCTAAAGCTAAGGAGGTGGATGGGTTCAAACTTTGGTTCTCAGGCAAGTCGAGGTTTAAGAATGGAGTAGGGATCTTAGTAGATAGCGAGCTTAGAGATCAGGTGGTAGAGGTTAAGAGGACAAATGATAGGATGATGACGATTAAGTTAGTCGTTGAAGGGATCACCCTGAACATTATTAGTGCCTATGCGCCGCAAGTGGGGTTGGACGAGGAGACAAAAAGGCGCTTTTGGGAGGACTTGGACGAAGTGGTGGTCAGTATACCACCTACTGAGAAGCTATTCATAGGAGGAGATTTCAATGGGCACATTGGGTCTGTTTCGACGGGCTATGACGAGGTGCATGGAGGATTTGGCTTCGGGTGCAGGAATAGTGGAGGAGCCTCACTCTTGGATTTCGCAAAGGCTTTTGGTTTAAGGGTGGCCAACTCGAGTTTCCCAAAGAAGGAGGAACAATTGGTAACCTTTCGTAGCTCGAGGGCGGCGACGCAAATAGACTTCTGGCTACTTAGAAAAGAGGATAAAAGCCTCTGTAAGGACTGCAAGGTCATACCAAGTGAGTACCTTACGACCCAACATAAACTATTGGTCATGGACTTGGAGATAAGAAGGAAGAAGAAGAAGAGGGTCGGGGATGACCGACCGAGGATTAGGTGGGGTCGTTTGACTCCGTCTAGTGCCCTAGAGATGGGGGAGAAGCTGATGGCTATGGGGGCGTGGGATAGTAGGGGGGAGGCGAGTAGTATGTGGGATAGGACGGCCAGCTGCATTAGGGAAACAGCTAGAGAGGTGCTGGGGGTCTCACGAGGCCGCCATGGCGGGCACCGAGGGGATTGGTGGTGGAATGGAGAAGTCCAGGAAAAGGTAGAAGCAAAGAAGCAGGCATATGTAAAGTTGGTATATAGCAAGGATGATGAAGAAAAGCGAACGAATAGGAAAAAGTATAAGTTAGCGAATAAGGAGGCGAAGATGGCAGTTTCGACGGCCAAAACGGCAGCCTTTGAACGCCTCTATGCAGAACTAGAGGAAAAAGGCGGAGATAAGAAGCTATTTAAGCTTGCCAAGGCGAGAGAGAGGAAGTCACGCGACTTGGATCAAGTGAAGTACATCAAGGACGAGGATGGTCAAGTACTGGTACAGGAATCCCGCATTAGACAGCGATGGCAGTCATACTTTCACGAACTCTTGAACGAAGGAGGGGACAGAGACTTTGTGTTGGGAGACTTGGAGCACTTGGATAGGTGTCGCGACTTTGGGTATTGTAGGAGAATAAAGGCTGAGGAGGTTATGGGAGCTGTTCGTAGGATAAGCAGGGGAAAAGCGACCGGACCTGACGAGATCCCTGGGGAATTTTGGAAGAATGCAGGTAGGGTAGGATTGGAGTGGCTGACTGCGCTGTTTAATGTCATTTTCAGGACATCGAAGATGCCTGAAGAATGGAGGTGGAGTACAATCATTCCCGTGTACAAGAACAAGGGAGACATTCAAAGCTGCAACAACTATAGAGGTATCAAACTGCTAAGTCACACTATGAAAGTGTGGGAAAGGGTGATAGAAATGAGAGTGAGGAGTAGTGTGTCTATTTCAGAGAACCAGTTTGGATTTATGCCGGGGCGCTCGACTACAGAAGCCATTCATATCTTAAGGAGATTGGTAGAGCAGTATAGGGAGCGGAAAAGGGACTTACACATGATATTTATTGACCTAGAAAAGGCCTATGACAAAGTCCCAAGGGAGGTCCTATGGAGATGCTTGGAGGCGAAATGTTTACCTGTGGCATACATTAGAGCGATTAAAGACATGTATGATGGAGCTAAGACCAGGGTAAGGACGGTAGGGGGGGACTCGGAGCACTTTCCTGTTACGATGGGGTTGCACCAGGGATCGACTCTTAGCCCGTTTCTATTCGCCCTGGTGATGGATCAATTGACTAGACAAATACAAGGTGAGGTGCCTTGGTGTATGTTGTTCGCGGATGACATAGTCCTGATTGACGAGACTCACAACGGAGTTAACGACAAGCTGGAGGGCTGGAGACAGACGTTGGAGTCTAAAGGATTTAAATTGAGTAGGACCAAGACAGAATACTTGGAGTGCAGTTTCAGTGGCCTGCCACGTGAGGCTGACGGGGAAGTGAGGCTGGGTACCCAGGCCATTCAAAAGAAAAGAAGCTTCAAATACCTTGGGTCTATTATACAGGAAGATGGGGAAATCGACGACGATGTTTCACACCGCATCAGTGCAGGGTGGATGAAATGGAGGCTCGCCTCCGGAGTGCTGTGTGACAAAAAAGTGCCACCAAAACTCAAAGGCAAGTTCTACAAAGTGGTGGTTAGACCGACCCTATTGTACGGGGTGGAGTGTTGGCCAATCAAGAAACTTCATGTCCAGAAGATGAGAGTCGCGGAAATGCGAATGCTGCGGTGGATGTGTGGGCACACTAGGATGGATAGAATTAGGAATGAAGATATCCGAGACAAGGTGGGAGTGGCATCGGTGGAGGACAAGATGCGGGAAGCGAGACTGAGATGGTTTGGGCATGTGAAGAGGAGAGACACAGATGCTCCAGTGCGGAGGTGCGAGAGGTTGGCTATGGACGGTTTCAGGAGGGGCAAAGGGAGGCCAAAGAAATATTGGGAAGAGGTCATTAGACATGATATGGCACAGTTGCAGCTCTCCGAGGACATGACCTTAGATAGGAGGCTATGGAGGACTCAGACTAAGATAGTGGGCTAGGTGGCCGATCGGTTCCCCATAGTAGTCGTAGTCGCGCTCATTTGTCTTAACATAGGATTGTGCATGGGTTTACTGCTTATATTAGTTGGCCCAGTCTACTTTGGGTATCCTATTTTATCTATAGTAGTTAATGCCCCTTTATCCCCGATCTTTCCTACCCTGACTTTATCGCTTTATCGCTCTCATTATTCATTATTCATTATTCATTATTCATTATTCATATCTTTATATTGTCTGTTATATGCCTGGCTTTACTGACCTATGTCTTGTTATTCATATCTTTATATTGTCTGTTTTTCCTTGTTTCTCCTCCCTTGTTTCTTCTCTCTTAAGCCGAGGGTCTTTCGGAAACAGCCGCCCTACCTTTTAAGGTAGGGGTTAGGTCTGCGTACACTCTACCCTCCCCAGACCCCACATGGTGGGATCACACTGGGTTTGTTGTTGTTGTTGTTGTTGTTAGCTTACCCATTGTCACGGACTTAGACTTCACGCTAAGACTTCCGTGCGGCACTTGACAACTTACTCACGAATCTTTCACGATCTTGCAAGCTCAAGTAAGCCTTTATGACTAGATCGCTAAGGGAACGCTAGATTATAAGAAGACAAGAGAGCTTTTATGAAGAAGGCTTTTGTATTGCTTTGGAAGAATGCTTGTTTGCTTGATGGTTTGCTACAAATGAATGTCCCCTCTATTTATACTACTCCTAAGGGGCTCAAGTGTAAATAAAAATTGCTATACAAGTCCCTCCATATTTACAAAGAAGTCCCTCTCTAGAATTCTCTACACACTCTAGAGAATTCCAAGTCTTTCAAGACTTCTCTACAAGTTTCTATAAGGATCTAGAGTCTTCCACTAACCTCTCCAAAACTCTAGATTCTTCTACCTTCTTCAAGATCAAGTGGCGGGCCATAACACTTGCTACAAAAAAAAAATTAGACCTTGTTCTCCGTGACCAAGTAAATAATGCATTTTCTTGCCTCAAGTATAACACTTGCAGAAAACTTAAATGGCAATTTTAAGATTCAAAAATACATTTTTGGAATGAATTTTATGTGCAAATTCAAGTTTCCCCTAGCTTAAGTTCTTTAGTGAACATGGACTTTTTAGGTGTGAAATTTCCTTGTAATTGGATTTCATAAGCAAAAAAAATTAGTAAAGAATATAGTACACAAAATAAATTGAGAGCAAATTGAACGCAGTTTTCAATTGAGACAAATGTATCTAATCTTTGCGTTCAGGTTCAACCCAACAATCATTCAAAAAGACAAGTGTACATGTACGTGATTTTATTAGCAATAATCTATTCCTATAATATTGATAACTAAGAAAAGGGCTGCAAAAAACAGAATCATGTAGAGGTGGGTCTACATATAAACCACAGTGCCTGTGTATGTATAGTTTCATCTACACATAGAAGATATAAAATAAAATATTCACACACTGCCTCTAAATTGAACATATTTTGTTAAAGACACACCTGTATTAACATACTTATATTGCAACTTATCAAGACCAGATGAAATCAGGGCATCGGTTGTCATCAACCAAAACAAAGTTCAACATACTATAACTATTATGAATGTATGATTGTTAAATCAAAGACTAAATTAAGCAAAGGAAAAAAACAAATACACTTGGTGCACTATTCAAAATTTACTAGTTTCTCTTGTGAATTTCTCATCAATTTTGCAGGCAAAGTAATTTCAACTACTCCATTTGAAATAAAAATTTTCTATTGTTAATTAAACTTATTGAAGCCTAGAGAAATCAATCGATTGTGCTTAACTGGTTGCAAGGAAAAGTGGAGATCCACAATGTTAATAGTAAGTCATTTGTGGAAATCATGCATAGTATGTACACACATACAAAAGACATATCATGAATAATAAGCAGGAATAATCAATCTCGCCTCACATTAAAAAAAATTGAATAATATAATCAAACACTTAGTTTGTAGGATCATTAAATTCGTTTCACTAGTCAGAAAGTGTAATCACATACAAAGACGAACTACATCATATAAAGCCATAGTCTATAATCACGTACCTATTATGGTTGTTCGCTTTTCATAGAAAAAATCTACATAAGAATCTTCACTTGGAACTTTATAAGAATTGGAGAACAAGGAGAAGGAAGAAAAAAGTTGTGTTCTTTTTTTTCGATTCTTAGGAAAAGTTGTGTTGTTTCTCTTTTCAAAGAAACCTTTTACAAATCTAAAAGGGCACAACTATTTCAAATAGTTATGTCTCTTCCTTTTAATTAATAAATTAATATATAATAATTATATATTAGTTATTTATTAACATGAATCCGAGTTGACCCACATGGGTGATCCGATCTAATTTTCTTCATCTCTCATTCACGCATACTGGGTCAACTCTCATTCCTATTCTATAACTTTCATACATTACGACTAGACTGTGTGACCAATGCATACTTTGACAGCTTCATTGCTATACATCTGTCAGGAATATACAACATCTAAATCAATGAAACTTAGAGTAGATTATAATATGATGTACCCTAGATCATTTATCACATTCATATTTCTCATCATGTCTTTTTCTTAATTTTGAGTTCATCATTATGTACTTGTCTCATAGACAAACATAAAGGATGTCAATGAACACAATTGATGAGATAATATCCAATGATCTTTCTCATCTCATGAACTCTTAATCTCAACATGATATACTTTTCTAGAAATATCCCGCCAGACCGAATCAAACATGATCTCCTAGAAACATACTAAGATAAAAAAAAATACAAAATTGAATCTCAAGAAATGATTAAAGTCATGAGGGTACAATGTGAAAATTGCCTAGAAGTTTTAGGACTTCATACGATAACAAGTAGAAACTAAAATTGTATCGCCCGTATGGGTCACTATATGCATACATGATATGAAACATGTATCAAAGTACTAACTTCTTTTTCATAGAGCACATGTCTTTCATTAATAAATATTGTGCAAATGATAATTCAGAAAACTCATGCCTAACTTTGAGTTCATAAATCTACTCATCATTTTATTCTTCAGAACTCATATCTAACATTAGAAACAGACTAACTCACTTTTAATCACAAAAGATTAAACACAAACTAACAAACGACATTCTGATTATAAACTTGCATCTCTCTATTATCACCACTTCTAATAATAATTAATTTATAATTGTCTCATCTCTATTTGTCACTTAGACAATAAAGGCAATTGTCTGTGTGAATAGGCCAACCTTTTTGTCTATTTGATATACTTTTTTATACTCAGAATTTTATGTACACTACATAAAAAATACGATATATGTATATGAACCAACAAGAATGAAAATTAGGCATAAATCAATATTAACTTCAATAAAGTAAATTTACATGAACATGTTTGGGAAAGACAAATATAAATATATTAGCATCTACATAAATCTAACGACTTCACATGCCTCTCATAAGCATCATATGGTATGGGTTTTGTTAAGAGATCTGCAATCATTTGATGCGGAGATATGTATTTCATGTTCACTTCTGTTTGTGCTATCATGTCTTCTACAAAATTATACTTTATGTAAATATGTTTCATCTTTCCATAGTACTTTGGATATTTTGTGTAGGCTATTGTAATCTGACTATCACAACTGATTGTCACGATCCAAACTAGGGCCTACATGTGACACGGCGATTAGGAATTCAAAAGAAATTCCAAACAAGTCTCTTAGCATACCATAAACATATATAAGATAACAACTAAGAAGAAACTCATAAAATTCCAAGGACACATAGCATAGCTAAAATGATGTAAAACAACATAGACTCCATACACATATCGATCATTCCTCTACATGACTACATTAGGCGGGGACTAGGATGTGTTCCTAGCTTACCCTCAACAAAGCAAACATTACATAGGATAGTCTCAAAACATCAACATAGTATAGAAATGACAATAAAAGGAAGAATGACTTAATTTTTCCTCGAAGTATGACAACTCACCACAAACTCTTCAAATGGATCCCAAACTAGCCATAAGAATAGGATTGGAGCATCCTTTCCTACATTGTGATATAATGTAGGCAATAAAGTATGTGTTACTACATTTGAATGTACTAAGTAGGTAGGCAATGTAATTCATAATAAGACCAAGTTGTGCAAATGACCATTTTGAATAGCATGATAAGAGAAGTAGTAAAATCATAGGTAGTAATAAGAAGGATCAATGCCCAATAAACCATAAGAATATCATATAAAAGTAAAGCATAGGATTAGTTATTTAAAATAGTTTATGGACCATACATATGTGGGAGATAACCATAACTGAGAGCAAGGATTCGAGAAAAGAAGAAATATAGGGTTCAAGCATTAACTCCTACCTTTCAATCTTCGATTGTTCTTCGACTTCCAGGTATGTAAGGCTGAATTACAATATGGACTTTGTTCCTCCATGTGCCCGTGATTGTGATGGATTTATTTTGAATGGATTGAGTCCCCATGATTGTATTTCTTGAGAGTTCCTTTCTTAAATTTAACATACTTTACTAATTATTGAGAAATTGATGCTTTTCTATGAATTAGTTTCTTGAACGAATAATTTAAACTACTTGTTTCATAAACCCTAATAGAATATTGATGGACATTAAATGTATATGCTTAAGGATTGAGTCTAGAGCCTTAAAAATATGATTGTATGATTATGATTGGGATATGAGCATGATGATAGTGTTGAAGAACTTGATAGTCCTTTAATTTTTTATAATTTAACCCAACTGAATGGTCTCAACTAAATGTTGTCATAAATGATTGTCTAAACTTCTCTTAAATAAATGATTGAGAATGATTGGGATATTGATTGGTTGAAAGGATTGGTTTGAATGAACTGATAAGATTCCATTTTAGACTTATTAATTTTTTTTGATTGGATTGATTGTCTTATGAGCTTTGAGTCTTGGGAGGAGTATCGAGCATCGAATTAGATAAGAGTAAGTAATAACTCGATCCCAATAACTTCATCACCAAATATAGTAAAGGATTAAACCGTTAGGTTAGATGTTTCCTAATTTATTGTCCTAACATGATAAGACTCGATTAGTTTTGGATCCATGATTGGTTGATTCGTTCTTACCTAGGCAAGGTATTGAACAAATGTGCATTGGCTTGTTGTACTATCACTGGCTTATAAGTTATGATTGTCTGTTAAGAGAAACTTCCATATAGGTCTATATAGTACTCTAATTGAATTGGATTGGATTGGATTATATATGATTTCTCTCTGTCTAAACCTTGTTCTTGCTTTAGACTTATGACATCCTGATTGAGCTCTTGTCTTTTGAGTTGAGTCCATTGAGTTGATTAAGGATATTGATGTAATTGTTGTTGACTGTTTCTCCTTTCTGCCATTTACATACTCGTACATTCTATGTATTGATGCCTTTTGGCCTGCATCGTTTCATGATGCAGATACAAGTGCAAAGAATTATCAACAGGCACTCTGTTGAAGATCGACCTTTCTTTCTTGATAGTGGTGAGACCTCCTTTCCTTTGGAAGGATCTTGATTATTTCATTTTTATTTCATTTTGATTTAAGGTAATCATGAACCTGTCATCAGCACCACTTAGACAGATTATAGAGGTTTCATAGACTAGATTATTGATTAGATAATGTCTTTTGACTAGTTTTATTTATACTAATTTTTTTTATTAGATTAGATAGATTTTTGACCTTTGGCCTTATTCTATAAGTTATCTATTTGATCATCTTAATGAGTAAGTCTTCCGCTGATAGAATGTTTATTAAATGAATGTGTGAACAGGCCAAGTAGTTCGATTAGGGACTAGCAATAGTATTTGAGTGTCGGTCACGCTTAGGGTACCCTCCCGAGGCGTGACACTTGAAATCTTAACTCCAAGAATCTATGTTGTTTCACCCATATCTTACATTTCAAAAGTAGATGATAACCACTCTTTTGTTTTTTTATAAAATCAATGTCGCTTGCGACTATTAGTATGTCGTCTACGTACAATGATAAGATAAAGAACTTATCTTTAAATCTTTTGATGTACACACAATAGTGTTCATGAATCATAGAAAAAAACATACGATATGATTGCACTATGGAAACATAAGTTCCATCATCTAGAAGATTATTTAAGGCTATAAATTGACTTTTGAAGTCGACATACTTTATTTTCTTCGCCTTTTTCACAAAACCAACAGTTTTTTCCATATAGATTTCTTCTTCTAGTTCTCCATTGAGAAATAAAGTTTTACTTTATGCAATTCAAGATCCAACTTAACCACTATACACAATATTATTCTTATTGAAGTAAAGCCTACAACAGGTGAAAAAGCTTCTTCATAATTAATTTCTTCATGTTTTGTGTACCCTTTAGCTACTAGGTGAGCTTTGAATCTTTCAATACTATCATCTGCCTTACGCTTGATTTTGAGAATTCATTTATTTTTAATTTATTTTCGGCCTATAGGTAGATCAACCAATTTTCACACTTGATTAGATTTCATTGACTTCATCTCCTCATCCATTGATTTTAATCATTTTAATTCAATGGGGCATATAAGAGCCTCATTTATATTTCTTGGCTCCTCATCATCTGAAGTAACTATAAATGCTTCCGCTTCGATCTCAAATCGACGATGGAGAATTTGTGGATGACTTGTTCGTTGAGGTTGAGATTGACAAATTGATTTATTTACTCCGACTCGAATCAGTAATATCAATAGAATTTGATTCAGACGATGTATCTGTGAAAATAGAAATTGATCCATTATCATTAAAATGATGCCCACTCAAATTGATTTGAACTTCAACAGTGAAAACGGTCTGGACCGCAGTTTCATAAAGAGATAAGTCTTGACCTATCTTGCCCTACTTAGAAAAATTATTCTCTATTAATGTAACGTCACATGACTCAAACCTTCCTTAGTTAAGCGTTTCATTCTTTGTTGATCAATATGTCCACGTCTAGCACGCCATGTATTTACATCATTTTCATAATTAGAAGACGTAAATAAGAAAAAACTAATAGCATTATTATTGGGACTTTGAAAAATGTTCAATACAATGAACCGACCATTAGTTTCATATTTTGTCTTTTTAAAATACATATTAATACCATGCTCATGAAAGAATAAATTAAATCCTAACTTAATCAATGTTCGGACAGAGACTAGATTACGATGAGTTGATGGGGAAAATAACATATTATGTAGGAGCAGAGTTTGGCCACCACGCATTTCAAGTTTGCAGATAACAATCTCTTTAACCTCCTCTTTAGATTTATTTTCTACATACACCCATTTGGATTCTTGTGGGATTCGTAAGTAATCTAGAAAGTATCTCTTTTTGTTTTTATATATTTGGTGTCTCCTGAGTGTAAAATCCACATAGGAAGTGACTCTGTTAAAAAAGCAGAACAAGAAACATTTATATCACTATGTAAATTTTTCATAAGGTCACATACCTTTTTAGGCTCAGGATAATCACGAGCAAGGTGTCCCTTCTTTTTACAGTTATATCACTTAAGCTTAGCCATATTCCTATAAATCTTTGGAGCAGAAACATTTTTCTCCTTGTTGATTAACTTTAGGGTTATTTGAGACTTTCACATGTTGGAGGTCATTACCATTTTCAAGAAGTGTCATAGACACATTTAGAACTTCAAGAGTTTCATGCTCTTTCAGCACGTAACTGGTTTTCATATCCCATATTTCACCATTTTCAAGAGTTTCATGCTCTTTATCACCTTTGTTAAGCTTGACAACGATATTTTTTGCAGCAGTTGACATACTAATTAAATAAGTATAAGATAACGCGAGACAAATATGTATAAATTATATAGCCTAAATTCATATACATAATTTTTCTTAAGATAATTAACTATGTCAATATTCATTTCACATTAGGTTCAGATTCAAAAGTTGACTAAATTTCCAATCGTCATCCGAATTCTAATATGTCATAAATCTAACACAATCAATCATCTAAGAATCATTTATCTTAAATCACATAATTCAAGACTAAATATGCATAATTCTATAACAAATATAGAAAAAAATCAATTAAGAGTGTAATTGCATAAATGATATAAATTTAAATTCATACAACTACAAATACGTACAAATAATATACTCAATATAACTGTAATATTTCTTTGTGAACATGAATAGATAAAATAAAATCTATATGCAAGTCTATAGACAATTTATATCTTACAGGCAGCTAAATAAGAATGACCAGTCTTATTAACTATCAAGTCAATGCATTTATCCATAAAATATTGGACCAATGACTTGTAAGATCTCGACTTTTTAAGATGTAACTTACGCCAAGATTTGTCAAGTAATTTCTTTTGAAAATCATCAGACAATGCAGATCGTAAAGCCATATATTTCTTCTTCATGGTTAACAAACCCCAGCCCACACAACTTCTTGAATTAACTCGTTAATTCTCGTTATGTGTTTCACAAATCTTGTAAGATCGTCATCTTTAACATTGGATTCTAGCGAAAGATTAACCAAATTATCAATCAAAATTTTCACCATATCCTTCTGTTGCTTTGTCGAATACCATGATTTTCCGTAACACATACAAAAAATGATTAGGACTAAGCATGTATCAACAAGACTATATGGAGTTTATCAAAGAAACTCATTTGCGATCTACCCTCAAAATTTATAATAATGGATACCTATAATTTAAATGAAAAAAAGGCTATCTACACTTTAAAAAGGAGCAGGCCGATTTTCATCAATCTGCAAATTACACTCATTTTTTAAAAGAAAAAGCTTTTTTTCAAAAATTTAGTTCACACATACCCTTGCATATAAAGGACTTACGCAACAATGAAATGTTTTTCAGAAAAACTTCATATTTGACATCAATCTGCAACATTTTTCTTATTTATTTTGTAACTCCCATTAGTGAAGAAAAAGCCCATATTAGAGATGTACGAACATTTTGGCCAATGTATGAACATTGTGGCCAATTTATCTATTATTTAATAACAAATAAAATTGACAGTACTAAGATCGCATGCCTTCTTGACAATTTTATGCCATAGTTTGATCCTCTAAATATCAAATTTTCTGACTCAATTTTCTATACATAACCAAAAACAACTAATGATAACCAAAATCAACTAATGATTATAAAAAACAAAATTTTCCGAGAATCCTTTGTTCTTTTTCATTAAAGAACATAAAGGTATTTTTAAAAAATAAATTCTTGCAGAATGCCACGATTTCATAAAAAAAGCATAGTGGCAAAGAAAAATCCCCTCCGACACTATTTTCGTGAAAGAAAAATTAACTAGGAATTAAATAACCTATGCTCTGATGCCAATGAAGAATATAATCAAACACTAAGTTTGCAAGATTATTGAATTGGTATCACTAGTCAGAAAGCGTAATCACATACAAAGACGAGCTATATCATATAAAGTCACAGTCTTTAATCGCGTACCAATTACAGTTATTTTCTTTTCATTGAAGAAATCTTAGAAGAATTTTCACTTGGAACTTAAAAGGAATTGGAGACGAAAAAGGAGAAGGAAGAAAAAGTTGCGTTCTTTTTCTTTTTGTTCTTAAGAAAAGTTACGGTGTTTCTTTTTTCAGAGAAACCATTTATAAATCTAAAAGGACACAACTAATAATAATTATACATTAGTTATTTATTAATATGAATTCGAATTAACCACATGGATGATCCGATCCAATTTCCTTCAGAAATTATCAAGTTTTCCGCAGCAGATGAATAGTAATGCTCGATGCAGAAAAGGTTTTTATGTTTAGGCGACAAAACTGAATTTAGAGATGAAAAAATGACCTCCTCCTAATCAACAATTAGCAAAACATAATATGAGATGAGATCTTGTGAAAGTACCTCTACCGAAGAATCAGCAAAAATCGGCACATAAAAGCTTAAATTGCAGGATTCAAAGTGCATTTTAATTAACTGAAGAAATTAAATTCATCAAGTTGAGAACTGATGTTCTCATTAAAAAATATTCGTCAGTCTTTGCTTGATCATTCTCACAATGCATCCTTAATATCAATATTATGACATTCAAATACTCATGCTTCCTTCCTTCATAACTCGAAAATATATTTGTTTAGTTTTTCAACTATTGGACAGAACATGATTGACCAATGAAATGCGAGATCAGGACTAAAGAATGTCTTAACCATAGGACTTATTTAAGGTTTTAACATTGTTGATAAAACTAGATGCTACTTTACTAAGTTATCATTGTGTGAGTACATTATTTTGAAACTACACAAAAGCAGAGCGAACCAGAACCGCATGTAAAATCTATATCCCACTAGCCTGCACCATAAGGATTATCAGTTATCTATTTGTCTTACGAAGCTAGACATTGCATAAACAAAATAACTATAAAAATTTGGTAATAAAAATCTTGACTTAGATGCATTATCAACCCAATAGAATGCAGGAGTAAAGAAATTATGGTAAACTCACTTCATCATGAAGCCACGTCATGTTTGTGGATTCTTCTTCAAAGTATTTACCCAGCTTCTGCAATTTATCAAAGTAAAGAATTATGACAGACACACTTTATCATACTCATTAAGTTGAATCACATATTGTGAAAATTTTCTGTTATCTCCGTTGTTTCTACAATTTATACCAAGATAGCACAAATTCTTTGTCAAACAGGAGAAAAGGCACAGAAGAATACAACAAAGAAGACAATGTCGATGATTATCTTGACCGTTTTTTTTGTTGCCCCCTCAAGTAATTTTGTCAAATTTGCAAGGTAGCAATCATTTGAAAATAAATAGTATTTCATAATTTGTTATTTTAAAAAAGAGAAACAAACTTTATCTTCTGAAGGTATTGAAACGCTCACATTTTACTCACTATGTGAGTACAGGTTATACCAGTAAAGAGCATTGATGGTTCTCTATAAACGATATTTCTTTTCTATTCAAGCTTACGGTATTGTATGGCATATCCTCCATTAACTCTTCCACTAAAATGTGAAAAAGAGAGCATAGAAGAACATAATAGAAGAACTTTCTCTGCTCCCTTCTCAAAAAACCCTATATAAAATTAAAACATATATAGTACACTACATATAACCATGTAATGACAAAGGACTGTATATTATTTGATCGTCTTATTTCTCCGACTTCCTATAAAAGAACATCTTTTTCGTTACTTTCTATCCTAATATCACCCTCAAACCACAACAAAATTCATTTTAAAAAGTTTTCTATAAAGCAAAAGAACAAATCCTTATTTTTGTTAATTCTAAGAGGGGGTTGAAATTGTAATCACTTGAAAAAGAGAATGGGAGAAGGTGTATGTACGATATTTGGTAGAGGTCATTTTGTGGCGCGATCAAAGAAAGATATCGTTACTGTATTCAACTTCCAGAGAACATCCAGTAGAATCTGTCGTTACGGTGTAACAGAGATGGTATTTTCTACCGCACACCTTGAATATTGCCTCGCCTTTGTTGTGATACAACATGAATTCCCATGGATATGAAAGAAAGAAGGAAGACAACAGTTAATTTGGCTGGGATAAAGAAGAGGAAAAGAGAAGACAAAAAGAAGAGGTAACTTTTTCATTTTCTAAATAAAGACAAGACTATGTTTTTCTTTCCAGTGAACTATGCATTGGGTTTTTTTTTGTTAAAAAATAAGAAATACATCAAAAAATTAAGAGAATAGATAAATGAAAATGCTGAAATATGAGAGTGCCACATCATCAAAAGGACCCTTAGACCAATTAGGAAGTTACTAGAAGGAATTGAACACAAAGAAAGTTTATCTAGTGTTAGCCTTCTTTGCCAGGTGATCCGCAACCGTGTTGGCCTCTTTAAACCGTGTTGCGACTTATGTTGATAAAAGTGCTAGCATAAGGAAGAGATTATATGAATGAAAAGAAATCCTTCCATGCCTTCAAGGTTTCTGCATTAATTCAAAACGTATAAAATTTAGTAAAATATCATAAAGGCAGATGTAGTGGGGTTGCAAGTCGGACGGTACTTGACTTAATTTTAGAAGATAAAACACTTTTCAGTTAACACTAAAGAGACATGTTTCTGTAAGAAAGTTAAAATAAGAACAATTTTTTATCCAAGTAAAATATTAGTTATTACCTAAGATGAGTCGATGAGATTAATATTAGGCACAACAGAAGAAGCATTTAGTTGGAATTTAACTTGTCTTAAAGCTTTATTATGGGTGCGGGATACGACTCCTCCACATATTTATGTGTCATATTTAAAAGGAACAGAAAAGTTGATGCCTTACAGAATACATATCTAAGCTTAGTTGGTATTTTAATTGTCTTGAAGATTTACTTATATGTGTTATTACATCTATAGAAGTCCTACATGATCTTTCAGCATTCTTATTGTCATTTATATCTCGTCATTTGTAATACAATATAACAAATAAATCAAAGACAATTAACCATAAAAATTTCTAGTGCATAACATTTCTGATAAATAATGAAGTAAGTTTCAGCAAACTTATCTAAACATAAGCTATTAAAGTATTTAATGAGGTTCTTGAATTTAGGAAAAAAGGTTGACGGGTGATTGTATTTCATTGAATTATTGATTGAAGATTTACCCTTTATTGAAATAATCTATAATAGATAAAATTATTATTTACTATTTTTCTACGATAGACAAAATTGTCATTTACTATTCTTTTAAAAATAAATGTTATTTAATTATTATGCAAATATGTAGGACTTTGAAATTAATTAAAGTTATAACTATTAAATATTTACTCATTACAACAACAACAACAACAGACCCAGTATAATCCCACAATGTGGGGTCTGGAGAGGGTAGAGTGTACGCAGACCTAACCCCCACCTTGAAAGGTAGGGCGGCTATTTCCGAAAGACCCTCGGCTTTAAGAGAGGACAAGATAAAAGGTCAAATAGGGGCAAGCATATAGAGAACAAGATAAAAACACGAATAGCAAAAAGAGAAAGTCGTGGCAAAGTGGTACGGGAAGAAAGAGGCATTAACTACTATAAATAAATAAGATAAGATAAGATAGATAAGACAGTCAAAGTACAACGGCGCCACAACTATAAACAGCAATACAATGCAGCAATCAAGAGGCAATAAACAATGGGCAGAACTACAACTACTATGGTGCAAAGGATGAATCACCTAGCCTTTTATCCTAATCTGAGTCCTCCACAAAGGAAATTATAGTGCACTAATGCGCCTACTAATAGGGTAGGATAACGCAACTATGTACTAGCCTTCTACCCTAATGCGGGTCCTCCACACACTCCTATCTAAGGTCATGTCCTCGGTAAGCTGTAACAGCACCATGTCTTGTCTAATCACCTCTCCCCAATATTTTTTCGGCCTACCCCTACCTCTTCTGAAACCATCCATGGCCAACCTCTCACACCTCCTCACTGGGGCATCTGTGTCTCTCCTCTTCACATGCCCAAACCACCTAAGTCGCATTTCCCGCATCTTGTCTTCCATTGAGGTCACTCCTACCTTGTCCCGAATAGCCTTATTTCTAATCTTGTCGCTCCTAGTATGCCCACACATCCATCTCAACATTCTCATCTCGGCTACTTTCATCTTTTAAACGTGGGAGACCTTAATTGGCCAACACTCCGCCCCATATAACATAGCCGGTCTAACAACCACTTTGTAGAACTTGCCCTTAAGTTGTGGTGGCACCTTCTTGTCACAGAGCACCCCGGAAGCGAGCCTCCATTTCATCCACCCTGCCCCAATACGATGTGTGACATCGTCGTCAATCTCCCCGCTGCCTTGCATGATAGACCCAAGGTACTTGAAACTATCTTTCTTTTGGATGGCCTGGTCACCAAGCATAACTTCCGCGCCAACCTCATGAGGTGTCTCACTGAACTTGCACTCTAAGTACTCTGTCTTGGTCCTACTCAGCTTAAACCCTTTAGACTCCAGGGTGTGTCTCCAATCCTCCAGCTTAGCGTTAACTCCGCTATGAGTCTCATCGATCTGGACTATGTCATCCGCAAAAAGCATACACCATGGCACATCACCTTGAATTTGTCGCATCAATCCATCCATCACCAAGGCAAATAAAAACGGACTAAGGGCTGATCTTTGATGTAACCCCATCACAACTGGAAAGTGCTCTGAGTCCCCTCCTACTGTCCTTACCCTAGTTTTGGCACCCTCATACATGTCCTTGATCACTCTAATGTACGCCACCGGTACACCTTTAGCCTCCAAACATCTCCATAGTATTTCTCGTGGAACTTTATCGTACGCCTTTTCTAGATCGATGAATACCATATGCAAGTCCCTCTTTCTCTCCCTATACTGCTCCACCAGTTTTCTCATAAGATGGATAGCTTCAGTAGTTGAGCGTCCCGGCATAAATCTAAACTGGTTCTCTGAAATAGACACGCCTCTCCTAACCCTCACCTCCACCACTCTTTCCCACTCTTTCATAGTATGGCTTAGAAGCTTGATACCTCTATAGTTGTTGCAACTCTGGATATCCCCCTTGTTTTTGTATAAAGGGATCAGTACGCTCGACCTCCATTCTTCAGGTATCGTTGTTGTCCTAAAGATGACATTAAATAACCTAGTCAGCCACTCCAAACCTACCGAGATCGTGCTCTTCCAAAATTCACCAGGGATCTCATTAGGTCCGGTCGCTCTTCCCCAGCGCATCCTACGCACAACACCCTTAACCTCTTCGACCGAAATACTCCTGCAACACTCACCAACGTGAAGCCTCCCTGTATGTTCCAAATCTCCCAACACAATCTCTCTGTCTCCTTCTTCGTTCAAGAGTTTATGGAAGTACGATTGTCATCTCTGTTTAATGAGGGTCTCTTCTACCAATACTTTTCCATGCTCGTCCTTAATGCACTTCACTTGATCCACATCGCGTGCCCTTCGCTCCCGCATTCTGGCTAGCTTGAACAATTTCCTATCCCCGCCTTTTTCTTCTAGTTCAGCATAAAGACGTTCAAAAGCTACCGTTTTTGCCGTCGAAACCGCAGACTTTGCCTCCTTCCTCGCTATCTTATAAAGTTCCCTATTCGTCCACTTCTCCACCTCATCCTTGCTTTCTATCAGCTTCGCATACGCTATCTTCTTCGCTTCCTCCTTCCCTTGCACTTCTCCATTCCACCACCAGTCCCCTCGGTGCCGGCCACGGCTACCTGTCGAGACTCCCAACACTTCCCTTGCTACAACCCTAATACAACTAGTCGCCTTATCACACATAGTGTTTGCATCCCCATTACTATCCCAGGCCCTCATATCCTTCAATTTCTCTCCCATCTCTAGGGCGCTAGTCGTGGTCAAACTCCCTCATCTGATTTACTCATTAAGAATATAAAAGTCGTTCAATATTTAATGGATATTTTGGTCAATCAATATTATAAAACGCGTAAAAAATTCCTACTCATAGTTTACTTTAAATAGATTTAATGTTAAGCTCCTACTATTAATAGGATAATATGTATCCTTCAATAAACTTAGTCCTAATAGAAATATGATTTTTTTTATCCTAGTACAAAATTACATTTATACCCATTAGTAATTTTTTAGATGGAGAAAATGTTAACTTAAAATGACAAATAAGTAAATCAGTTTTTAGTGGATATTTTGGTCAATCAACATTTATATTCATGTTTTTATTATAATATATATATATATATATATATATATCAGAGAATCTTCCGCCCGACTGCGTGGTATCTTATGTGTGCTCTATTTAAAATTAATTTTCCCCCATTTTTTGTAATTTCTCCAATAAAAAAAAAGGCACAACATTAAACAAGAAAAAATTCGATTCGTTGTTTTATAATAGACTTCAAGAGTCACTTTCCTTTTTCTTGAAATAGGAAGTCCACACTCCCCAAAGGACCATGAGTCACTTTCTCTCCCCTTTCCCCTCCTTCTTCTTCATCTTTTAAATTTGAGTGTTTTATTTAAAATTTCAATTTGGACATATGATTTATTGGATTTTGAGTATAAGGGTTGATCTGTAAATCTTTTCTTTTAGATTTGAATAATCATTCTCCATCGTCAAGTGTTCCTCTTCCTAGATTTTCATAGCTATCTCCTTCAACGCAAAGCTAATCTTTTTCAGTTATGCTTTCTTCATCAATGGTTTGAAGCTTTGTAGTAGATATGTGGAAGTGCAGGACGAGAACTCGATGTGCTGCCACAAAATCTTGCTTGGAGAGGGCCTATATAGATTTGATCGAAGGCAGATGAAGGTCTATTTTTTTAAAAGATTTTCCTCCTATTTGTCAGTTCATCTTTTAAATCAACTAATCCCAAAATTCATCATTACACCCGCAACTTTAACTTATGCAATAAAAACAAGGCAAACCCCAATTGTTGCTTCTTCTTCTTCTTTGTGAGAAAATTAAATTCTTCCCTAATTTCAATAGATGTTTCACTTGATAACACTGGCATTCAGATCTTCACCTATGACCTCATGACATGTATATATGATCTATAATGTTTTGAGTTTTCCTGTGCATAGTCAGTAATTAAATACTAAATTTTGATTTTGATTGATAATTTTTACTACTTGCGCATGAGAACTGCAGTTTAAACACTTCATGGGCAGGCATATGAAGTAAGGAAATATGATCTGTTAGGAGTTTATCTACAGAGATCAACAATTCTACTCATAATCATATAAAAATTCTGGTTAGATATTTGAACGGTTCAATATTTTGTAAACAAATTTCTTTTATATTATTAGAATTTCATAACTTATCTATTTCTTATTGTGGGTTATTTTCCTTTTGTCGGCGATCGTTGTTGTGATAGTGGGTTTCGAAGTGAGGAAAGACTACAAAAAGAGAAGAAATATTTGTGCCACTTGATGAGATCCAACTCCTGAATTCCGGATCGGATCGGTGTCGGAGTTCAACTTGAGTGTCGGATTTTAAATCAGAAATTGAGGTAAGATCTCGGGTAGGGTGTCAGGGTTGGGTCCTGAGTTAGATGTCCAGGATGAAATTTCATGTTGGATATCGGAATCGAGTTTCAGATCGAAAGTCAAGGTCGGATCACAAGTCAAATATCAGAGTGGGTCCTTAATCAATTGTCAGAGTCGAGTGTAGGGATTGGACACCAATTTGAAATTAATTTTTGTGGTCGGGTCCTAATTCGAAAGTCGGATCCCAAATCGAGAGTTGAAGTGGGGTCCTAGGTCAAAAGCGGAATCGGGTCCTAGGTTGGAAGTCGAGATCAAATCCCAATTCGCAAGTCAGGTTTAGGGTTTGATGTCGGGGTCGGATCTCGGATCAAAAATCGAGCTGGGTTAGGAGTCGAAAGTCGGGATCGAATCTCGTGTCGAATATCAAGGTTGGGTGGGGTCAGTCCCAGTTCAAAAGTCAGGTGCAGGGTCAAATCTTGGATCAAAAGTCAGATTCCTAATTGAGATTTGGATCGGGTCTTAGTTCAAGAGTTGGCGTCGGAAGTTGGGTCTCGAATCAGTGTCGAGGTCGGATGTAGGGTTGAGTTTCTAGTCGGGTTCAGGGTATTATATCGGGATCGAATCTCGGGTCATAAGCAGGGTCTCCAATCGAGTCCTAGGATGAGTATTGGTTTGGATTTCAGGTCGGGAGTCGGAGATGAGTCTTGGTTCAGAAGTTGAGTCTCGATTCATGTGTCAAGTGTCGAGGTTGGATGTCGAGGTCGAGTCCCGAGTCGAGTATTGAGATAGGACTCCGAATTAGTCATCTAGATTCTTTTTTGTATGATAATTGATAGGGAGTAACGTGCAAAGCGCGTTCGTAGACACTAGTACTATATTAAAATCATGAAGCTCTTTAATAATGCTATTTGAATGTTTTGCCCTTTATTAAAAGACTTTGTTTTGAAAAAAATCATCTTTTCACTATTTTTCTTCAATAATTATTTTATTGTCTTTATAATATGTCAAATTAAGGAGTTCTAAAATATATAGTAAAAGGTATAAGAAGAATTGATAATTAAGGAGTCTTACAATATATGATAAGAGAAAAATAAAGGAATTCTATAATATATTATAAGAGTTCGATCCTATATAAAATTGTCATTTATTATTTTTCTATGTATATACCCCAATAATATATATGTTCTTTTTACGTGCACAGGCATTTAATTATTTCCTTTTTCTTAGAATATCCTTAAACTATTTCCTTTTATTTAGGAGTTGATGTAAACTAAAAAAATTAATTTTTAAATCATAATAAACAAAACCTACCTAGGTTAGAAAACTATCTAGAAAAAAGCTAATAAAATGTATATGGGTTAGTAGGTAAATTCTCCCCCAACATTGGTCATGATTATAGAGAAGACTCTTCTGAAATTTGCTTGAAATTGTAATTATATTTGTCTAATTACCACAACTAAGATTTTGATCGTCATTAAATCTAACAAAACGTGTATAGGTTTGTAGGTAATTTTTTACTTACTATTTTCCTCAACTTATTATTTAATTACCTTTATATATTAAATATAATATTAACCTCTAAAATATACGGGGAAAAAACTTTTTCATGGTGTACGTGAAACAGAACTTTAAATTATATGATAAGAGGAGTTTTTTTAGGGAATCCTAAGATATTTGGGAAGAGAAAATTTTAATATTGACCACGCAACAGATTTACCATATTTCATCGACTAATAATAATGATTGCAGATTTTAGATAGTAGTTCCTCTTTATTAAGTATTAAAAACCCAAATTGACGTTTTTCATCAATTGTTTTTCTCTGCTCTGCTTCGTTCCACTTGTATATGACTTTATTTATTTTTCGTATATTTTTAAAATGAATTTATTCGTAGCTTTACGATTAAATAATGCAATCTAATTTGAAGTTTTTGAATCAATGGTCATTGCGTATTTAAGTATGTTATATAAGTTGATTTCATTCTGATTTTTTTTTGTTTTAGTTATTTGAATTAAGAATATATTTATTGATCCGTGAGATTATTAGGCTTTTGTTTCTAGAGAACGGTTTGGACGGTTGTTACATATTATTTTATAATGTATCATATTGTAGTGTATTGTAGTGTATTATATTTTACTATATTATTTTAATGAATACAATATCTGAATAGATTGTACCGCGCTCCTTCATTACATAATATCACACGTCAATAATTTGAATGATAAATCTAAAAAAAAAATAGGGAACAAGGTAGAACTACTATGCAAAGGTAGGATATAAAATAAAATATGATCACTAAATAATAAGTAAAGACAAAATGAGAAGAAAACATTAAAATAACGACGTGATCATACCATATCGATCGCTACACAAAATGACACTTTTCATTATTACCTAATAATTGATATAAATGATACAATACAATAAAATTTAAATAATAGTTAAACTAAATACTGTATTTACGATACAATACAATGGGTAACAACCAGCCAGTAAGTTTTAGACGACTCCTTATTTGGCTTAAAATACTTATTTTATTCATATATCAGATTTTTGTATGTTTTTTAAAAACGATTGTGATAATAATATATAATAAGAATCATTCGGATATTCATTCTATTGAAGAAGTATAAAGATTTTGGCATTGGCGGAAAAATATAGTCTATTTTTTAAAACTATGCAATCTACTGTTTCTCTTCGAAGTTTATTTTTATATTTTTTATTTCTCACTCGTTGTTCAATATTAATATTAAAGCTCGATTAATTTAAATTCTGCTGCATAGAGCCTCTTCGAGGAAAAGTGTTCCCTCTTCAAAGTTTATCTTGAGTATGCAGTTGGGCATTTTACGTACATGCTGATAGCTGACCTAAGGGAATAATGAAGTTCCTTGGCAGATTAGTTTGTCATTTTGTACCTTTAATTTGTTGTGTTATTTATTCATCTCTATGGATGTTCCTATTTATTGCAATTTTTTATAGTGTGTATAGTCTTTCAAGCTTTGAGTCGTGGATTTATTGGAGATAAACTTTCAAATCCACAAAGTTAAGGTAAGATTTGCGTATATTCTACTTTCTCAAATCACAAATATAAAATTATATTGAATATGTAATGTCACTGTTTTGAAAATTTTGAGACTGAAAGCATAACTATCAAATCATAATTCTTGTAAGTTTGTCACATATATTTATGGTAAAATTACTTAATTGACTGTGTTTTAAAAAATATTTACCATTTTTAAATATACTTTTATTTTATTACCATTTTTAACAATTAATAGCAATATTTTAATTAAAGAAACATTATATTTTCTTTTTATTTAAGGAAGAGGAAAGGGTTTTCTCTCTCTAAGGTTTCTGTGTCTCTCTCTTCTTCCTTCATCTCTTCTTCATTCTTCCATTATTCCTTCATCTTCTTTTTTATTTCAGACGGAATTTATAGGTTTTAGGTGCACAATTGTAATGGAAGGTCAGAAATCTCCTAGAAGAAGCCCAAGAATTCGAATTGTTGATTCAACCGGCAGTGGCGAAGTGAATGTCAGTCCAAATTTTAGTTTGGGAATTTCTGCAAATCAATCTCCAGAAGAAGCTGGTGGTAAGGTTAATCAAAATTTCCAAGCATTGCATGTGAAGAAAAAGGAGGGTAGAAGTAAGAAAAAAACCAATGAATTGAGTTCTAAATCGAAAAGAAAACGAGTTGATGTTGCATCGGCATCTAAGAAATTTGTTGACAGTGATGATGATTTTGAGGATTTACCTCCTCAATTTCAGTCAAAGAAAGTGAAACCTACAGTTGCTCAGGAGAAGAATCCAAAAATTCGAAATCGATTGTGCAAAAATACGGTTCTATCGGAGAGTTTATATCCGGTATGTCATTCTACCAACACATTATTTAACTGATAGCATTTTCAATCTGTTTATGTGTATTTTCTTAGTTTGTTGTTGTTTTGAACTTATGTCCTAGATGTTGAAGAAAAATTTGTGTATTTGATACTTTTATTATAGTCTAAATTTATTTGCTCAAGTTTATTATATCAGTGATTGTTGGGAGTTTTGTCATGAATTGTTAGATCTTTTGTGTTGCAATTTGTTTATTTTTTTAAAATAAATAAATATAAATGAATTAAACTATGAATTAAAACGTATTACACATACATTAAAGTTGAATTAGAAGAGAATAAGAGATGAATGAAATCTGTAGTTAATTGAAAAAAGTTTTCAGTTATCTGTACACCACAAAAATGAATTAAACTTGAATGAAATTGTGTATTACACACATTAAAATTGAATTAGAAGGGAATTAGAGATGAATGAAACCTATAGCTAATGAAAAAAGTTTTCAGTTTCTCTATTTTGAAATCACTTCTTATGTTAGATTCATAATCCCTTAATCTTTTGTATTTATCTTATTGTTGAGCTTAAGACCAAAGGAAGATTTGATAGCAATAAATAGATCTTCTAAGATCATTGCTATGTATTATCAATTATTGTCATATAAAAGACATTCCAATATAAAAGCAGTCATGGGTAGAATTTGCAATCTTCTATTTTCTCTTGCAGTTTTCATTATGCTTCATTACCATTCTTCTTCACTAGCTAATATTAGCACTGATAAAATTACTTTTCTTTCCTTGAAATTTCACATATCTTTTAAGTCCTATTTGAGGGTTCATGTTAAGATATAATTATCTATAGTGATAGATTGAAATTATTTATATGCAGGATCAGAAATTCTGGAGACATCCAGATGTTTTGTATTCTTCAAGTAGGTGGTCGTCATATACTAATCATGACGTGATTAAGAAGATAAAACTTTCTTTATCTGAAAAAAAGCTCGAGTTGTTTAGGAATACTTGTTTTGGTTACTTTCTTGATCTTCCGAAAGTGACCACACAACTCCAACTTATTCATTGCCTTATGAACAGCGAGTTAAAACACACACCAGAGATGTGTTTGCTGTTGAATTAAATGAGAAAATGTTGTTTTTCGGACTTAGGGAATTTGGGTTAATTACAGGCTTAAATTGTGTTAGTGATGGTTGCTTTGTTAATGTTCCAGATTCTCCTTATCGGTTGTTGAGCAATTATTTCCCTGAACAAATTACTGTTCAAAAGAATCATCTACGCGAGTTGTTTTTATCAAAAAAAATCATAGATGATGATTCTACCATTTCACTAGCTGTTTTGTTCTTTATTAATGATTTTTTGTTCTCATATGAGAACAATGAATACCAAATTAGTAATAGAGATTTCTACCTTGTGGAAAGTGGACAATTCAATTCTTACCCGTGGGGTTTAGATGTCTACAAGAAGTTGCTTGATAATGTGAGGCACAAGCTTAATTCAACCAATCAGTACTATAGATTAGGTAGATTGCCTCTTGCCCTTCAAATTTGGATATTTGAGTGTTGTTATAGAGTCGATGAAGATTTAGCTCTTCGAATTTCTGATTCTATTCCAAGAATTTTGAGGTGGAAAACAGTTGCTGAAAGTTCTTGGCAAAAACATATTGAAAATGGCATCTTCATGCCTACGAAATGCAAGGTATCTATACAAAGTTAATACAATTTATGACACATATATATGTTATTTCAACTCAAGTTAATACATCTATTTGTTTCTGTATTTTAATTTCAGTTTGAGAATATAGTGGCAAGTGAAGATGAGGTATCTAAATTGAGGCTTCCTGAACCTCGTGATTACCATTCTGAAATTTTGAAATTGAAGCCGAAAGGATCAAACCATAGTCTAGATATGTTAACCAGGGAGGTTATAGAGTTGAGAAAAGAACTTGCAAAGGTATAAGCTAACTTGCTTTTAGGCTTTATCTTTTTCAAAACTGTTATTCTAATAATTGTGTTATATTTGATTATATACTAGGCGAATGAAAATTACAAAGCTCTTGAAGAGAAGATAGACTTACAATCTATTCAAATGAAAGAATTTGTGATGAATTCCAATAAACAATTATTGAAGGATATTTCTTTGTTGTTTGCTAAGAGAGACAATAGTTCTTTTACTCAAAAAGCCAGGGAATCATCCAACAAAAAGGCTGGCGAGATATTTTCTGGTGGATTAGACTTCAATGGAGGTTCTTTTATATTTTAAATACATCTATATTATCTTGTTTTGCTTGATGGAAGGCACTTAAGTTTATTTAATGTTTAGAGTTTTTACTTATCTAAGTTGTAGTTTAAGCTTGAATTTTTTATTCACATGTTTTCACTTAGAAGAATGGTGAACTTTGACTATGAATATAATTTGCTGCATGGTTTTAGTTGCTAGTATTACTATTCATAATCATAGACCTTGGAATGAATAGTGGACTGTGTGCTTGTATTCTCTGTGCTAATGTAGAGGAGTTACATTTTTATGAATTAGACACAAATGAAAATTGTAGCTAATGAAAAAGCATTCAGTGATGTGTTTCAGTAGTGTTATCAAACTAAAACCTGCATAATGAATTAAACTTGAATAAAAAATGAATTAAACTTGAATAAAAAATAAATTAGATACATATTAAAGTTGAATTAGAATAGAATTAGAAACGAATAAAAAGTGTGGCTAATGAAAAAGTCTTCAGTGATCCATAGAAACACAAAAATAAATTACGTACACACTAAAGTTGACTCTACATTCCAAAGTAGGGGTAGGGTCTGCGAAGACTCTACCTTCCCCATACACAGGGTATGTTGTTGTTGTATATGGTTTAGCTGTTGGTGTTACTATTCATAATCATAGGCATTGCGGAGCTGAATAGTAGATTGCGTACTTGTATTCTCTGTGCTAATGTGGATGAGTTCTTTTACCAAACTAAAATTGTTTGTGTGCTATAGTTTTCAAGTGACATTGACTAGCACTGTCATATATAGTTTAGCTTTAGTGATTTCCATACTCTAATGTAGTGTCTATTTAATCGTCTTCAGTTTCACTCCATAAATTTGGTTAAAGTATATTGAATAGAGAAATTGGATGTAAATGAGATGGAGGAGATTTTTCATTGTAACAAAGCTTGTTGTTTGAAGTTGGAGATTTTTAATATGTTAAAAATTCTCTGTTCTAGCTAAAATATGTCCCCATGATAATGGAAATGCTTATACTTATCGAATTCTATGTGTAACTTGGGATAAAGAGAAGTGGAAGTAAAAGTGGATAGGTGTCATCCATTTTCCAAGTTTGGTAGTGAAATAAATTAGAAAATTGTAATAACAGCAGGATAGTTGGATAATTATCCATTTGGCTTTTTCAATCTTCCTTCTCCCTTACTCTCCTCAAGGAATCAAAAATGGCCTATTTTGCTTAGACTCTCCAAAAATGTTGTCACACCCATGTTGGGTCTTCCAAAAATGCACTATTCTTGAAGGATTAAACACGCACCTAACTGTATTTTTGAAAAGTCCGAGCAACATAGAACATTATCTGTCAAAATTGATTAGTTTCCCACTTTTCCCAAATTTTTATTCACATGTTTTTCTTGTAATATATTTTAATTACACACAATATTTTTTCCTTGTGTTGATGCATCAATACATGTGTCAAGAGGGCATGACACTCAAGTTGTAGAATCAGCTCATCATGAAAAATCTCAAGTGTGTAAAGCTATCGTTAAATTTGCTACTTTTGGAAATTCTGAAAGCAAAATTGGTAATGAAGGGTTTAATACAAATATAATACATATTTCATATACTTTCATTCAACTTTGTTTAAATTGTTCATGTTATGTACAGATGAAGATGTTGCAGGAATTGCTATTGAACAAGTTTTATCTGAGGTTGTTGTTGATATAAATGGTATTAGTTTTATTTTGAAAGTTCAAATAAACCTCTTTGATCTCTAATTACTCTACCTGCTCCTCCCTTAATGCATTACTAAAAGATTTATTTTGTATATAGGAGAAGAGGCTGTTGATCTTAATTCAGTTGAGGCACAACCTAATAGTAGTGCAGTTAACAAAGGTGAACTAGATTGTGGTGCGTCTACTGATGCCGATGCCATAAAGGGTTGTCAAAAAACTCCTCAAACGCTTGATGACTTCATGTTGTGTGCTGAAGATCTTTCTCAGATCCATAAGGCAGAAGAATCATACCTAAGAAAGAAAGCCACTGTGGAGAAAAACAAAAAAAAAGGCAGTCACTATTGAGGAAAACAAAAGAAAAAAGAAAGCAGTCGTTGATGAAAATAAAAAGAAAGCGACACCGAGGAAGCGTGCAAGGAAAACAATTCCAGGAAAGTTAATTAAATCTCCTTATATACAACATTTTGAATCTGGAGGGACTTTATGTGTAACACATCAAATATTTGAGATAAAACATCCCTTTTCACTTGCAATCGGAGTAGATGATGAATCTGATTTGATAGATTCATTCAGTTTGTGGCTTTATACGGATACAAAAAAGAGGTAATTTATTTATGTTTGTTGTTTTATATGTCAAAATATTTTTTTAGTTTAAATGAGTTAACTGACTAAAAATTTTATTTTTTTATGCTATAAAGGGGAAAAAAACCGTATTCAGATGCTATTAATGTCCTCAAACCAGCATTTGAATTAGGTGATTGCAATGTACAAGCAAAAGAATAATTTTTCAAATTGGCACATTCTGGTCAAGCATGGAATGATGAGGTTAGTTATGTAAACTCCAGTTGAACACTCTCATTTTTCTGAATCAACTTCTTCTCCCATTTTTCTGGACAAGCTTTAATGAGCTCACTGAATTGACTGACACTTGCTACAGATTTGAAGTATTATCTGAGACTTGACATCATTTTAAATCTTTTGCAACATCTTGACGTGATTTTTTATTATATTAGAAAGAAGGGAAAGTATGAAATCAACAATAATATTCGATTTACAACTAATGATTGTCTATTCAAGACAAACATTGCTCAATCTTATTTTCAACTTTATGAAGCTCATGAAAATAAGAAGAAATTTGGAATCAAAACTTCAGATGCTATTGCTGAGTATATATGCGGACGCCATTTGTTGGCAAGCACCCCATGGGACAAAGTGGATTATGTTCTCTTTCCAATAAATATTAAATAGGATTATCATTGGATTTTTGTTGTGTTTGATATTGTTGAAAGGTGTTTGAAGGTGTATGATTCATTTCCGGCTAGAGGGGGGTGAATTTTTTTGACTCAAAACGCTACTGGCATGATTTCATCGGTTTTACCATACTACTTGAGTGTGGTCAAGTTCTATGATAAGCGTCCTGAATTGAAGAAATCACCTAAATACAATGGAAAAAATGAGTTTGAGCTCATTGAATGTAAGTTCATAACTGAAGGGATTCCAAGACAACAAGAATATTCATTGTAAGTTTAATTGTTTATCAAATAAATACTATCTTTTGTATTGGTATTATTAAACTCAATAGTATTTTTATAATAATTTTATATTTTAAATTTTATAGGGACTGTGAAGTTTTTGTGGCTGCATTTGCGGAGTTGGTGAGCAATGGCCAGGATATTGCAAATCAACAACTAAGTGCAGATAGTCTTCGAAAGAGGTTTGGAGCTCTACTATGAGAATATGCAGTGAAAAAGCAAAAGAGTAACCTTCAAAGTGAAGATGAAAGACCACATAAATAAATAAATGTAGTTATACTAGTTAAAATGTCTATGAAAACTATGTTGTCTAAAAAACAGTTTATAGCTGATATATTAGTTAGGTTTTGAAGATTGTTTTGTGCTATCCTTTTTAAGATGTTTTTTGTACACGTAAAATACAATTTTAATATAGTTTTTTGTTCATGTAAAATATATCTTCTTTTTTTATAATGCAATACATAGCTACGTTAATGTTAAAGTATTTCGGTAGTGTTATCAAACTAAAACCTGCATTATGAATTAAACTTGAATAAAAACTGAATTAAACTTGAATAAAAAATAAATTACATACATATTAAAGTTGAATTAGAATAGAATTAGACACGAATGAAAAATGTGGCTAATGAAAAAGCCTTCAGTGATCCATAAAAACACAAAAATGAATTACATACACACTAAAGTTGAATTGAAAGAGAATTAGACAAGAATGGAAAATGTAGCTATTGAAAAAGCCTTCAGTGATCTATAGAAATACAAAAATGAATTAGACTTGAACTAAAAAATGAATTACATACACACTAAAGTTGAATTAGAAGAGAATTAGACACGAATGAAAATTGTAGCTAATGAAAAAGCCTTCAGTGATGTGTTTCAGTAGTTTTATCAAACTGAAAGCTGCATTATGAATTAAACTTGAATAAAAACTGAATTAAACTTGAATAAAAAATAAATTACATACATATTAAAGTTGAATTAGAATAGAATTAGACACGAATGAAAAGTGTGGCTAATGAAAAAGCCTTCAGTGATTCATAAAAACACAAAAATGAATTATATACACACTAAAGTTGAATTGAAAGAGAATTAGACAAGAATGGAAAATGTAGCTATTGAAAAAGCCTTCAGTAATCCATAGAACACAAAAATGAATTAGGTTTGAACTACAAAATGAATTCTTGTAGCAAACTAATGCCCTAAAACAAACAAAGTTTATTCTTTATTTCAAATGTCATTCTTTATTCTTAATCCAAAGGCCTAACATTCTTGCAAGTCTTCCTATTGTGACCTTGTTGTCCACAATAGTTTTATGTTATTTTTGATTTTTTGAATCCATCTTCTCTCAATTGTTTGTGTCTTTTATATTTTGGCCTCCCAGGAGGTCTCTTTCCAAGTGGTGGAAGTACAATCTCTTCAAGAACGTGTGTTGGTATATTTCAAGTGCTTTCATCTGGGAGGGGATTCAAGTGAAACTGGTATGTCAACAATAAATTCCCTCTTGTGTAGTAATTAGAGCAATATTTTTCATAACTAGTGTGTTTTGTTGTTAAAACAGCCAAAGCATGTGGACATGGCAGCTCATCCAATTGAAATCTCCTACATGTGCATGTATGTTGTTGAAGACATACTGTGAATCGTGTAATGCCATCAAGTACTGTATACACATATTCATTTGTCTTCCTAACCTATTAAAAATAAGAAAAAATATAAGCAAGAGAGATATTACATGTGAATCAGAAGAAAAAATATTAACAAATACAAATTTACAAATACCATACTCTTAATTTCTTCGATGCAGTTTTGTTACGTTGTAGAATTTTTTTATACTTTTTCCCAAGGTAAAATCCTGAAAATATTGCCTTTGACCTATTATTGTTATTCCATTTTTGAACAAGTTGTCTCATGAATTCTAGGAGGTGCAAGACTGTAAGAACTTTGGCATGTCTTATTCTTGAATTGACTGATTCTGCAACGTTTGATGTCATCATCCAAGTCCTATTTACCTGAGCATGAACACGTGACCATTTGTTGTATTCAATGTTCAGCAAGTAGTCTTTAATCCTCTTGTCTATCTTCTCAACAATTTTTATATGTTGATTAAACTCTACCGTGGTGTATGTTTTTGCCATAGAGTAGAATAATTCTGTTACCTTTTGCTGACTCTTTCTGAAGTTTTTCATTATGTTTTGCAACAAGTGTCATATACACGCGAAATGGGGTATTTCATCATAGACAGTTGAAGTTGCCTTAATAATGCTTGCATGCCTATCTGAAACGATACACATCTCTGATCTTTGATCAAATGCCTTTCTGAATTGTTCAAAAAACCACCTCCAAGATGCATCATTCTCTGAATCAACAATGGCATAAGCAAGAGGCAGTATACTCTCTGCATCAGGTATAATGTTTAATACATTTTAATACATTTTTGTTTCATGTGTAATACACTTTTAATACATTGTGCAGACTTTTAATACAAATTAAAATTAGAATTTCATTTATAGAAAAATTAGTATTGTGTTCGAAAAGTCTCACCTGCTGCATCTAAGGTATTAGCTGTTAGCATTGTGTCTTTGTATGCTCCTTTTAGAAAAGTTCCATCAACAACTACAATTGGTCTACAATACTCCCATCCTTTTATCAATGTAAACAGAGCTACAAATGCATATAGGAAATGGTCATCCTCTGATTTGTGCAATCTTATATAAGAACTAGGGTAAGTTGCCTCTAGTATGTGAAAGTAACTTGGCAACTTTGCATATGATTGAGCTGGATCACCTCGGACTAATTCAAGAGATTTTTCTTTAGCTCTCCAAGCTTGCATACATGTGAGCCGCACACCATATTCCTGTAATATGTCATTTTGTATATCTCTTGGTGTGTAGTTGGCATCTTGATCAATACATTTGTCAACAATAATACTCCCATCAAGTGTCTTTGTTGCTTGTGTTTCTGATAATGAATTATGTAGCAACAAACACGTGTGTTCGCTTTCAAAATCTCTAATAGCGAATATTTGAGATTTATTCACGCTTGAAGCGCGTAAATTCCAACTACAGTTTTCTCCAAGGCATTGTATTGAATAGCTGTTGAAAAAAAATTATTAATAGACAATCAATAGTATAAACTAACTTGAATTTGAGTCTTACCATGTTGAGCTTGATCTCAATGTCTTGAATTCGAAGTGTTTAAGAATGGAATATCTTTTTAGTGCACTGGTAAGGACATATTTATTTTTGTAAACTTGATCTTTCTCAAAAAAAGATTGATTGGGGTTAATAATGATGCCTGGTTGTATTTCTTCTTGCTAATCAACTTTCTCACATGATCTAAAGCCAATTAACATCAGCGCATTACCGATACCACTAAATGCATTAGAAAAATATGAATTGTGTGTAATCCTCATGTCTTCTAAAGTGTCTGAACATAATAGTGGAATTAAGGTGGAATCACTCTCCAAGTTGACCGATTCAGTGGTTGTGACACATAAAGGGTATTTTGACATATCTCTATGTTCCTTTTTTGTTTCAATATACACTTTTACTCCCATATCGTTATGAATTTGAATTGGAGGAGACCTTTCATCAATCTTATATCTGATTTCAACTTTACTTGTTGATGTATCTATTGACAATTGAGCAGCAATCACAGAAACGAGGCTAACAAATGTTGAATCGGTATTTATCAACACACCATTTGCCAAGTAATTAATATACTTGTTGCTAGAATCCCATCGGCCATTGAAGTAAAGTAGCATAGCCAGATTAGCCATGTTTTTCTCCTGCATATTTTTTTGAAGATGCCAATGAAAATGCTGATTTAGAAATTAAACCAGTGTTCTGTTTGGCTATATTGTTGTCGTTGTTACTTTGACCAAGAAAGGAGTATATTCTCGACAAACAAATAAGAAAAATATAAATATAAACACAAGCATAGATCACAAAGATTCCAAATAAAGGGCAATATAGTAGGACAAACTTATTAGCAGGCTCACAACTGAAATCACTCAACTTAATCAGCATCATGCATCATGTGAATTCTAAAGTTTTTCCCATGAAGCACAAATATATGAGTGTCTCTGTGTATTATATATAGTATCATATTTATTATAAGCATAAAAGATTTTCCTGAAGTGCAAGAATTGAACCTGCAGCTTTTTTATATACTTGTATATAAATCCATTAACCAAAAACTTAACTGATCATATAGCTAATCAAATAACAACTGGAAAAACATGTCACTGCAAAGAAAATAAGTACTTAGAGGATGGATAGAAAAAAGAAAAAGATCATATACATGATCAGTTCACGGATTGGCTAGTGCATTTCCTAGCAAAGTGGCCTGCCTCTCCACAGTATATTAATTAAAATTGAACAACAAAGAAATTACGCACACATTAAACTTGAATTAAAAGAGAATTAGAGATGACTGAAACTTGTAGCTAATGAAACCAGCCTTCTCTGTAAGCCACAAAAATGAATTAAACTTGAATTAGAAGAGTATTAGACACGAATGAAACATGTAGCTAACAAACCCAACCTTCAGTGATCTGTGAGGCCACAAAAATAAATTAAAGTTGAACAACAAAGGAATTACACACACATTAAACTTGAATTAAACTGTAAACATAGGAGATCAAAGTTAAATAAATGAACATACGTCGAATCTGAGAAGAAGACAGGATTTGATGACAGAAAAATCTCCGATTAACAATAGTTTGAACAAGTAATCGCTGCAATCAAAAAAATGAAAATCGATAATAAAAATAAAAAAATTGGAGAAAATTTTGCATGAATAGTATTGAATATCATACTATTTGTTGCTCATGTTTGCTTCTTCCTCTTTTTGGCTATGGAGAACAAAAAGTTTTCTTCTGATAAGTGAGATTCCACCGAATACACATCACTTAATTCCAAAATTGGAGTACAAATATTGTAGAAAGTTGTGGTTGAGAAGCTATGAAGCTAAGTATTGCCCTAATTTTGGAGAAAATTATGGGTGAAAAGATTGGAGAGAATATTGGTGTAGCAAAGTTGGAGAGAGAGAGGGGAAGAGAAAATAGCGGGTGGGAGTTAATTTAATTCAAACAATTTGTTATATATGGTTAAAATTATTATGTTGCTCTATATGGTAAATATTTTTTGAATACTGTACATTTAGGTTATTTTTCCTATATTTATTTTTCTTCAGTGATTTTTCAAACAATAATTGTAGGCAAAATTCAAGGGATGAAATTTAATCCTTACCATGTTCAATATCGATATCAACACTAAGAATTTTGGTTATGATAGAGCAAACAAAGTGACAAAAGGTACCTATACCAAGAATTTCGTTTATGAAGAGATATTAGGTGAGATATAATAATAAAAAATATTATTATTTTGAATTCAATTATAGTAACATTTTTTTTCATTTAAATAAATATGGCATTTATTTTAACGTTAATAGTTATTTAATTTGTACTCTTTATATACTATATTAAATGATTTATGCGATGGACACGCGCAAAAAAAGTACGTTAAAGTAAAATATTTATTTCTATTATTTAAATAAATATAACATTTATTTTAATGTTAATTGCTATTTTTTAAATATTTTTCTTTTTCTTATATATAATTTTATAGATTGACGTAAGACACACACATACACTAAACTAGTAAAAAAATATTCTTTGGCAAAAATTTCTTCCATTTTCATGTCCGATGATAACTCTTGTATTTTTTTAAGAGAAAACTACACAAAATGGATCATTTAAACAAACTATTTACCACTTCATACCCCTTTCCTAAATAATTTCTTCAAATACCCCTTCAACCAAACTAATTACCCTTGTACCTCCTTTAATTATTTTTAAATTTACGCGCTAACGTGATACTGATGTCAGCGTCCATCCTACATAATACCGATAGGGTATCATATACCGGTGGAGTATCACAGATGATTAAGTTCAGTTCTATATAATATACCGATATGGTATCAACATACCAATGAAGTATCACAAAGAATATATTTACTAATTGGTTTAATAAATAAGATTGTGATTTAAATAATTTTTTCTTAATTATTTTATTTTTATTTCTTAAAAAAGAGTTCAATCCTATATAATACCGATAAGGTATCAATATATTGTTATGGTATCATTGAGGATTTTAAAAGTGTCTCATTAATGATTTTCAATATTATTATAATATACAAATATACTGTGGTAGTATTATTCATGTAATATCGAATGACTTAGGAAATCTTTTATGATACCATCACAGTATATATATACTATGATGGTATCATTCATCATTTGTATGAAACGATCCTTAATGATACCATGCCAGTATATGATGGTTTTCATGGAGATGTAACTGAAGGATTGAAGTAGACATTAATGATACATTGTCAGTATTTAGATATACTGTGGTGGTATCATTAAAGAGTGAAGCAGCCTCAATGATACCATGTCAATATAATGATACTGCGACGGTATCTTCTCTTGCTCACGAATCTCATGCCTTGGGGGTATGACTTGTAAAGGGTATTTGTTTATAATTATTTTGCTTTTATGGGGCATGAATTTAATTTTTTCCTTTTTTAAAAGGAAAATGGGTCAAGAATACCCCTCACCTATTGGAAATTACTCAAAAATACTTCTCTTCCACCTTTTGGTCGAAGGATACCCCTAACCTATTGAAAATAGCTCAAAAATACCATCCTTTTACCTTTTGGTCTAAAAAAACCTTCCATCTTTGTTTTTTGGCTAAAAATGCCCCTCCTTCCATCTTTTGGTCTAAAAATACTCTCAAATCAAATTTAATTGAATTGAATTATTTTAATAATTAGTTAATTTTTTTTATTTGTACTAAAAGAAAATATTTTATTTATTCAAATAATTAATATTACTCTCCTCAATATATTTAAGTCTCAAAAATAAAATAAAGAATTTATCGTCTAAATATGAATAATAAAATTCATATTTTTATTTTTAAAATAATGCAATAAAATTCTTAAAATTTAACTTTTAAAGTTGTAAATTTTTCTTCAATGCTGATTTTCTTTCAACTTTTCCATATCTTTCAACACTTATTACTTGTTGAAAATTTATTTTTCTCCTCCAATTTGATTCCCCCCTCTCCAAACCCAATTTGGCAAATTGGATTATTTTCGAAATTGCCTTGTGTTTAACATTTGAATTGATTTGAGCGAGGGAAAAGAGAGGTAAATATTCAATTTTGGATTTTTAGGACGAAGGATGTTGACATTCATAGTTGGGTTAAATAAAAAATAAGATGTCGTTTTACATTGCTCACAACGCTCCAAAGGTTTGTCTTTTAGGTGTACAACTCTTTTCTCGTGAAATTTTACTTTTTGTAGATGAGAAAGTAGTGTCTTATCTTTTATTTTTCCGCTCTTGTTTATTTATAAAATTTTATTGTGTTATTTTAATAATATGAGTAAGAATTTTATTCTTTATTTTTACACAATAAATATTTTGTTTTATTTTATGTTAGACTTAAATATATTGGGATGAGCTAATATTAAGAATTTGAATAAATAAAAAATTATTTTTTAGAAAAAATAAAAAAAATTAACCAATTAGTACAGAATTCAATCCAATTAAATTTGGTTTGATAGTAATTTTAGATCAAAAGATGGAAGGAGGGGTATCTTTGAACCAAAAATAAAGATGGGGGGTTGTAACTACCCGAACCATCGTTAATTTCGATTAAAAAGAAATCATGAGAATCTAGCTTGATTAGGTCCCACTATCCTACCAGAGCGGGAATATGGTCGCCAAAGCGGGATGTTGTGGGATAGAACTTAAGTCGCAAATTTCATATTTTCTTCACTTCTCCCAAATGTGAGTTAGAGGCGAGGATTTCTAAAAACCCTCCAAAAAGGCTGCTCTTGAATGAAGAAAATGAGGGGAGGGAATCTCAACTTTTGGAAGGCTTCAACCCATGGAATTCAATCTGGTCTTGTCCGTGGAACATCTGGAACCAATGATTTTAGCAGTATTATCTCTCCGCGAAAGTTTGACACCCAGATAGGCTAGGCTTCTCTTTTCTGAGTAGTAAATCTATACCTACTATGTAATATAGAAGGAAAACTTATAAGAATTCATATACTAAGTTGTGGGTCATGGGTTACCGGTAGAGATCCAAATGTGATAGGGTCAAAATCAAATGTGACTTGGGTAGAAAGGTTTGCAGTGAATTGAGAAGTTATTGATTGTGATATTTTTGTATACAACTAATTAATTTATATCGGGCATAGAATCTCATACAGAAAAGTAAAACTAGTAGATTTTGAGGTTAGACCTGTAAGGTTTGGTAGTGTGCACATTGATTGTTCTTTCCAAAATTGTCTTAAATGTGTAATTGAGTTACTTATGATATGCCTAAACATGTATAGATAAGGGTAATAGGTTAGTCTTTATATAAATGAGCACTAGCTGATCTATTTTTGTGATGAACCTGTTCTTGGTGATGTAAATACAGTGAATACTGAATGTAATTGTGAATGTGGTATATTTGGATCGAGTGTCACATTCCGACACATATATGAATCAAATTTCACGTTCCGACACGAATTTAAATCGGGTGTCCATTTTGACAGATTCTCGAATCAGGTGTCACAATCCGACACAAATATAACTGAATTGGGTCCACTAAGAGGGCCAAGTATGTGTGTGTGGATGGTGTCATGAGAGGACCTGATGATATATGTATTTTCATATAATAATAAGGTTAATGGTAGATGAGCCATGGACTAAGAACTATAAATGAACTCTTAAGTTGAGGTGTGCTAGATATAGAGAATTATGATCATCAATACACTTATTGGTGGGTAAGAAGATGGGCCCCGTTAGGCCTAAATGTGCTCTATATGGTATAATTGTATTCTATATTTATACACTTAGAAGTTGAGGTTTCTAGTTGCCAGAGAGTGCTACCATTGTGATTTCCATGAATAACTGAGGTAGGGATAGTGGTTATCTAGAACTCAAGTGAATTGGAGAGTGTGATTGTGAGACGAATATGTTTTATGTTGTGAGAAAATTAAACTAACTAGTGAGGATTGGGCAAAATCATTGAACGGTTAAGGTTTCTAGGTGGGGACTATTTGGTGATGGAATAATAGTAACGTGGGTCCGTAACCCACAGGTTTTAAGTTGTAACTAGGGTAGTAGTGGAACTATGTTATTTAGGGTGGTGAATACCCTAAGGGTAAGAATAAGGAGTGCACTTATTGGGCTGGGGTGACTAGATTGAGGAAGTTTAAGTATTATGATATCTCTTATTTCTCTGTTCATATATTATGCGGTGGGTATCAAATTGAACGATGATGTTTACCAGTATATTTTGTTTGTACTGATACTACTCTTGTTATGCCACTTGGCATAGTCTGGTTGCAGGGTCAATTATGTCTCTTAGGTGAAGACGAAGGCGATCCTCCAATAGCTTCTATTTTTCTCTTATGTTTGTGTAAGCTGGGTTATTGGTCTTTTATTTTATTTCTACTCTTAGTAGCTATTGTATCTGTTCAGACTAGTATCTTTGGGGATTTTGTAGAATTGTATAAGCTGGTCTTTAATATAGTTTTCCTTAGAAATTTTGGTTTAATTATTCGAGTTTATTTTAAATTCCGCAACTGTTCTTATATAAGGGTTCTCCTGCTCAGGTCATAAAATAGGTGGCCGTATGGTCCGGTGGATTAAGTCGTGATAATTTGGTATCAGAGCCCAAGTTATCTTTCTCCCAGTACAAGGGCAAGTGTGGAATAGACTCCTACGGATTGGTGTGATGACGTCCACATCTAATCTTTAGGAAGCTTTGAAGCATTCTAGAAAGTAGTTCTGTTCCTTCTCTCTTATTTGTGCGGTCTGTTTCTTGTGGTATGGGTTGAGTCTAGTTGGTATCTATGAATTCTAATTGGTATCTCAACGAGGTAAATTGGACGTCGTTGTCACTCTTGAAGAAACACAAGTAAAGAGGTTGGAACTAAGAAGTTTTCAATTGTTATCTTGCCTGAGAGGCGGTGAGAATGCATGGATGATCAACTAATGATCATCCATGAAGCGGACTTAATTGACGTATTTTAAACTTGATTGAATTATATAGCTAGTATTTATTTATTTGCATAGTGGTTTTTGACTTAATGTGTGAAACACTTTTGCCTGTGAACTGAAACTACGTGATATATGTTTTATAGTAATTCTGTAAGCTTGATGTTAGAAAAGAGTCATAGCTGAATTATGTGCACTGCACTAGTCTTCTGTGAGACCCGAGTTGATTAGAGAATGCATTCTAATGTGTTAAATGATATACTCATGTGAGGGAATGTGGCATGTATATGGTGCATGGACTTACTATTGGTAATAATTTGTAAAGTAAATTAATAAGTGGGGATTGTGGAGAAACTCCGATTTTGAGGCAGTCGAAACTTGGTTGAAAATCAGGTGAGAAAAAGATTTAGTGTTGAACATTTGTCTAATAGTGATCATGAAAGACCATTAGCATATTCCGTACTTGACCCAAAAAAGTGTTGTTGAATTGTGTCTATCTGATGTAAGAGATTGAACCATTGGCTTGAGTTAATAAGAACTTGATGTCACAAGTTGTTTTAAATGACGCCTTGTTTATTTTGATTTCCGTGGTCTAATGGGGGTGATAATCTCTATGTGTTGTGTTGGGTTCGACTCTGGGACAATTCATATCAAGATTCTCATGGAAAAAGGAGTCAAATGGGTTAAGTTTAATCTTGAAAGTCTAAAGGGGAGTATGGGGCAAGAAAAATACCTAAGAAAATTCTTGGAGGATACTGTCTCGGCGAATTCCTCACCAGTGGAAATATCCCACCAAAGTAGAATTTCGCGAGATAGAATCCTCAGAAAGATGTCCCCTATTTTGGCAATGATCTTTTAAGCGCGATTGGCTAACTCTAAGGTTGTGTAGTGATCAAATAAGACCATATAGCCTTAAAAAGGATAGTATTAATATGTACGACGATGTGAGGGGATTAAAAAGCATCCAGTGCTTACAAAAACAAGAGAAATAGCAAAGGAAAGCACTAAATTGTTTGTTTCTTGCCCAAACGGGGCAACCCAATCTAATAACAAAGTCTAGTGGGAAGGGGGAGTTTCTTTATCAGAGTTCAGCCTCTTTGGAGGGTACTCGCCAGCCCAAAACTCATTCATAAAATTAAACTCTCGAAAATCTCTGGGCTCCTGGGTGGGGATATCTCTTGTGGGAGCGACGAGAGAAGATGACCTTAATGGTCTTCCACATCCGCATCATAAGGGGGTCTCTCTCTATGCTCTTCCTCCTCTCCCATTGCAGCTGGCGACGAAGCATCTCCACCTCCATAGAAGTAGCTGGTGGCATTGGGGAAGGGGTCTAGGCAAAGCGGCCTCCTAGTCGCCTCCGAACCAAAGCTAACTCCTCCTCCAAGGAAGGGTAGATTGGTGTCTGTGACTGAGAGGGAGGGGCAGAATCCTCATCCTCATCACCTATTACTGTTTCTCGACTGCTCTTAGCCCGTCAGTCCTCCGCTTCTTCGCCACCCGAGAAAAGTTTCTCCTGATAAACAAAGGGTGAAAAGGGAGATCCATGGGAAGTACCTCATCTGAGTCTAGTAGTGGCACCCCGGCTGTCTTGCACATGACAATGATCAGGCCTGGAAGGAAAAAGGCTTTCTTATTTCCACGGTAGAACATCTTCCACTTGGACACAATTTGTGCCCCTACATTCAGGCCTATCCCGTAAATGCCATAAGCCAACACTAGAGCGCGTGAAAAAGTCACGTCTGTGTGGTTTTTGGAGGGGCAGATCCTATTGGCCACCAAGTGCAGCCATCTCTTAGCATCATCCGACCAGTTAGTACTAGTGATACCCTCTCTATTGGGCCAGTAGACCCTGCTCTAATGCTCTAGGATTACTAGCGTGTCCCGTAACCATTCCAAGTTCATCTCTCTCAGCTTAGCCTCATACTCAGCATTGGAGGCCTCAGATATTTCCAGCACAACATTAATTTAAGCGGGACTCACGGGGATATTCACTCCCAGATGCAAATGGAGGGTTCAGGGTCATCCCAGTGAACCATAGAGAGTATAGCATAGAACTCCCTCACCCAATCGGTGAGTGCGAAGGGAGGGGATTCGGTCAAAGTACCCCACCTAAACTCCTCTAGTCGAGCATAGAAGGCAGGGAGCTTGTCCGCCACTCCTAACATGTGAAAGCCCCTCTCGGGAAGGAATTTATTATTCCAGAAGTTGTGGTGCCTTTTCTGAGAGGCAGCATCAGGGAATCGAACAAATAAGAGGTTGGCATCATCGTGGTGAGCCATAATGAGGTACCTGCAAGTTCCACATAAATTACAGTTAAGATCAAATAGTAAAAGTGTGAAATCAGAAGCTAAAGGAAAAATAAGTCCCTTAGGCAAGGCCACTGCCTGGCGAAATTCCACCAGAGTGGCAGGACCCTGCCAATGCGGCCCCACTAGAATGGGATGAAGTCTGCCAGAGCGACCTTCATCCTGGATGAACTCCAGGCGTGGTTATGACGCCTCCTCACCCCAACTCATAAATTTCCTCCAAAATTTTGCATATCAGTACTCCTAAGTGTCCTAGGAACATTATCTACAAAGGATTTTGGGTCAAAAACTTCAAATAACTAGAGTAATCAAGATTTAGGCCAACAAAAACCTTTCAACTTCCACCCCCACATTCTAGTCCGATTTGGGTGAAAATTGTTGTTAACCTTACTCCCAAGGCATTAGGGAGACATTGTGGACGTAAGGAAAGAGTCCATGTTACGCTAATCTAGCAATGCAAGCGACATATTTCTAAGGGAGTTGAAAACTACCCTATTGGCCTTTGATTTTACGAATTCCTAGCATGATTAAGCACTGAATGTAAATATTAGCATGAAGTTAAAGTTAAGAACGAGTTCTTACCATTACACAGGCGATCGGAGTGGAAGGTTTGAGAGAGTTTTGGGAGCTTTTGAGTGAGAAAATGTGAAGAATGGGAGAAACCATTCTTCTCCCATCCTTTACTGATCGCGTCCATCCCGCTAAAGCGGCAGTATCCCACTCCAACGATGCCGCTCCAGCGGGAATATTCTCACCAGAGCAGAATGAGGTGGGTTAGTGTGGTTTGAAAAGTGGGTCCACCTCCTTTGAGTAATTCTTATCGAGCGTGTATTGGAGGTGATTTCATTTGTACGGTAATTCAGAGTATGCGAATTTTTCTTAGATTATGGATAGTGGTCGGTTCCTACAGTGAGCCCTAAACTGCCTGTACCTTTCCTTGCGTTTCGTTCGAGGATGAACGAGGGATAATTTGGTATCTATTGTAACGATCCGAACCATCGTTAATTTTGATTAAAAAGAAATCACAAGAATCTGGCTTGACTAGGTCCCACTATCCCACTAGAAGCGGGAAAATAGCTACAAGAGCAAGAATATGGCCGCCAGAGCGGGAGGTCATAGGACAAAACTTAAGTCGCGAATTTCTTATTTTCTCCACTTCTTCCAAGTGTGAGTTGAAGGCAAGGGTTTCTGTAAAACCCTCTAAATAGGCTGCTCTTGAATAAAGAAGAGGAGATGAGGGAATCTTAGCTTTTGGAAGACTTCAACCCGTGAAATTTAATCTAGTCTTGCCCGTGGAACATCTGGAACCAATAATTTCAGTTGTGTTATCTCTCCGCGAATGCTTGGCGCCCAGGTAAGCTAGGCTTCTCTTTTCTGAATAGTAAATCTATACCTACTATATAATATAGAAGGAAAATTTATGAGAATTCATATACTAAGTTATGGATAATGGGTTACGGGCAGAGATTCGATTGTGATAGGGTCAAAATCAAAATGTGACCTAGGTAGAAAAGTGTTGTAGTGATTTGAGAAGTTATTGATTGCGATATTTTTATATGCAACTAGTTAATTTATATCGGGCATAGAATCTCATACAAAAAAAAGTAAAACTAGTAGATTTTGAGGTTAGACCTGTAAGGTTTGGTAGTGTGGACGTTGATTGTTCCCAAAATTATCTTAAATGTGTAATTGATTTACTTATAATATGCTTAAACGTGTATAGATAAGGGTAATAGGTTAGTCCTTATATACATGAGCACTTGGGCCTATTTTTGTGATGAATCTGTTCTTGGTGATATAAATGCAGTGAATACTGAATCTAATTGTGAATGTGGTATGTTTGGATTGGGTGTCACATTCCGATAGTATTTGGATCGGATGTCATATTTCGATAGATTCTCGAATTGAGTGTCACATTCAGATATAAATATGCCTGAATTGGGTCCCTGAGAGGGCCAAGTATGTGTGTGTGAATGGTATCATTAGAGGACCTGATGATATATGTATTTTCATGTAATAATAAGGTTAGTGGTAGATGAGCCATGGACTAAGAAATATAAATAAACTCTTGAGTTGAGGTTTGTTAGATATGGAGAATTATGATCATCAATACACTTATTGATGGGTAAGAGAATGGGCTCTATTAGGCCTGGATGTGATCTATATGGTATAATCGTATTCTATATTTATACACTTCGAAGTTAAGGTTTCTAGTTGCCAAAGAGTGTTACCGTTTTGATTTTCATGAATAACTGAGGTAGGAATGGTGGCTATCTAGAACTCAGGTGAGTTGGAGAGTGTGGTTGTGAGACGGATATGTTTTATGTTGTGAGACAATTAGACCAACTAGTGAAGATTGGGCAAAATCATTGAACGGTTAAGGTTTCTAGGTGGGGACTATTGGGTGATGGAATAATAGTAAGGTGGGTCCGTAACCCACAGGTTTTAAGTTGTGACTAGGGTAGTAGTGGAACTGTGTTGTTTAGGGTGGTGAATATCCTAAGGGTGAGAATAAAGAGTGCACTTATTGGGCTGGGTGACTAAATTGAGGAAGTTTAAGTATTATGATATCTCTTATTTCTCTGTTCGTATATTATGCGGTGGGTATCAAATTGAATGATGATGTCTACCAGTACGTGTTGTTTGTACTGATACTACTCTTGCTATGTCATTTGACATAGTCTGGTTGCAGGGTCAGTTATGTCTCTTAGGTGAAGATGAAGGCGATCCTCTAGCAGCTTCTATGTTTTTCTTATCTTGGTGAAAGTTTGGTCATTGGTCTTTTATTTTATTACTACTCTTAATAGTTCTTGTACCTGTTTAGACTAGTATCATTGGGGGATTTTGTATAATTGTATAAGCTGGTCTTTAATATAGTTTTCTTTAAAAATTTTGGTTTAATTATTCAAGTTTGTTTTAAATTCAGCAATTGTTCTTACATAAGGGTTGTCCTGCTCAGGTCATAAAGTGGGTCCCTGCACGGCCCAGTGGATTGGGTCGTAACAGAGGTATTTTTAAACTAAAAGATGAAGGGGGAGTATTTTTGAGTCATTTTCAATAGGTTAAGGATATTCTTGGACCAAAAGATAAAAAGGGGATATTTTAAAATCATTTCCAATAAATTAGAGATATTTTTAATTCATTTTCAATAAATTAGAGATATTTTCTACCCTTTTCCCTTTTAAAATAATAATTTAATATTCAAAATTTACTGACAGATTAACGCCATGAGATATGCATTAAGCCACGCAGATATCAGCTGTCTTGAGATTTCTTTCATGACTTGGACTTATCCATTTTAATCTCTTTCATGATTGATTTTCTTTTTATACCTTTTTCGTATTGATTTATGTAATGGTTATTTGTCTGGCATGAAATTCTTTTTTTAAAAAAAAGATACTTGAAGTTTGTAATCTTAAAAAAAAATTACATAGATATTTTGTGTAATTATAAAATAAGTCCATGTGATCAAATAATCCTCCATATCTAATGTCTCTTTTATTTTTATTTTCTCTAAATATCAATTCCCAGATTATTCAACTTTTAAAACCTAACACTAACAATAAAAAAGAAAAGGGAGGAAAGACGTGAATAGTGTGGCCAGCTACTGATTTCCATTGTTTATTTACATTAGTATTATTTTATTATTTTATTTTTTTAGGTAATCTCCTTTGTTTATTTGATTTTTTAAATATATTTTTTATTTTATAATAAGTCAATGCTTGAATAGGAAAAATATATGATAAAGAACTCACCAAGTTGAAATTGAGATTACTCTTATTTTGTGGTAGTAATATTTACATATCAAAATAATATAAGTACGGACGATGATAATTGGAGCACGTTATCCCAGCCTGTCGGAATGCATGTGTACTCTTGTCATGGAGCTCCACTTGCATGATTCTTTACGCGGGAAATTAATACTTCATCCGTTTTAATTTGTTTGATCTATTTTAATTTGATATTAAAATTTAAAAATTAATAAGATTTTTATAAATTTTGTGATCTTAAATTAAAGATATGTCTAATATATTAAAATATTTTTTAATAGTGTGATATTAAACATACCATATGCAAAGATGTAAATAAAAAATTGTTAAAAAAATTATTTTTTTAAAAAAATAAATTTAAAAAAAGTAGATCAAACAAATTAAAATGGAGTGAGTACTAATTAGCTTGCTTCATGAATTATGAAATAGTCGTGGTTTATCTCTAAATTATAATTAATTAATACATAGTTTAATCTCTATTTATCAAATAATTACAGTACATTAATGTGGCTTGACAAAACATTAGGTGCAATTATATTTTTACTGTCTTCTCGGTGTGGTAGTTAGACTCAGAGGCGGCTCTATGCAAGTGAAAATAAGGCACTTGCTTAGGCCCTCAGAGGAGCCTCATTATTTTTAATAACAATAAAATTATTATAAATATTTATTAAAAAATAAAATAAAAATTATATTGATTAGTTTAATATTATGATTCAAAATTCTTTTTTTACTTTTTTTATTAAATTTTAAATTTTATGTTAAGCCAAAATCAAATAAACAAATTAAAATAGAGAAATTTTATTTAAAGAAAAAGTAAATCTTTCATATAAAAACAAAGATATAACTTTGCATCTCAAAATAATCTTTCAAGAAATATATTGGCATCAATATTGCATCGTTAAAAAATCTAGAAGAATATATTTTAAATAAAAACTATATTATTAATTATTATTAAAAAAATAAAGACCTTCAATTTATTTTTTGGTTTAAGCCACCAAAATGCTTGGGTCGCCCTGGACAGTCTAATGGATAAGTTCTTTAATTTTTCCCCGGTTGCTTTCCATTTCAATTTTCTTTATTTATAATTGTGAACAAGAAAATAAAATATCATTAATTAATGAGATAATTGTTATAAAATAAACTAACTTTGCAAAATAAAAAAGGAACATAGTAAGAGAAAGAGAGAATTGAGAAGATATCAATGTGTGTATTAATTCCACAACACATAAAGTTATTTATAGCCAAATGTGAGTTAAGGAGAAAGCTATAATAATAGAAACACAATGATGACCATTAAGTGAGAACATCATTATGTAGGGAAAAAGAAAAAGAAACATTAGTGAGTAGGGGAAAGTGATAATGAACAGACACAATTCCACAAACTATTTCACAACACTCCTCCTTGGATGTCCACATGTAATGCACCTCATTAAAAACTTTACAATAAACAATATACATAGTTATACTGAACACCCATAGATGTGGTGCCTCGTTAAAACCTTACTAGGAAAAATATAGTGGAAAAAATCCTAGTGTAGAAAAAAGAGTACACACATCTAGTAATACACCTTGATTTCTTCCTCATTAAAACCCTTATCAGGAAAACCCAGTGGGACAAAACATTGGTTAAGGGAAAAAAAGTATAGCACGTATTTTACTCTCCTGGATGAGAGCATCACTTAATATCTCGAAGACGACGCATTCCAATTTTGTATCTCATTTTCTCAAAGGTTGAAGTCACCAATGCCTTGGTAAACATATCTGCTAAATTGTCACTTGAACAAACTTGTTGGACATCTATTTCACCATTCTTTTAAAGATCATGAGTAAAAAAAGAATTTTGGTGAAATATGGTTTGTTCTGTCTCCTTTGACGTATCCTCCCTTCAGTTGAGCTGTAATGCAACATTGTCTTCATACAATATTGTTGGAACGTCTCTTTACAAAGAAATGTCATATGTTTCTTGAATGTGTTGAATTATTGATGTTAACCAAATGCATTCTCGACTCGATTCATGAATGGCTATTATCTCTGCATGATTTTAAAAAATGGCAACTATAGTTTGCTTTGTTGAATGCCATGATATAGTTGTATCACCACATGTAAATAAATAGTCTGTCTGAGATCGATATTTATAGAGATAAGACAAATATCTTACATCTGCATAACCAATCAATTGTGGCGTAGATTCATTTGAGTAAAACAATCTCATATCAATGATCCCTCAGAGGTATTTAAATATATGCTTAATTCCATTCTAGTGTCTTCGTGTTGGAGAAGAACTAAATGTTGCTAACAAGCTTACGGGAAAAGCTATATCTGATCTAGAATAGTTGGCAAAGGGGGAGAACATAAGTAATTGGAAAATGAGATAGATTGGAATTCATTGTCACCATCTCATTTAGATCCTCAAACAAATCAATGTGAACAAGAAGTTCAAAAGTTGATTTATTTGCAAAATATTACAAATCAATTGCTGGATGCATTTACTAACTTCCACGAGTTACTAAATCGCATATCCCAGTTGCTAATACTCAAGTTCGAGTTGATGTCCTAATAGGATAACTTGTTCAAGCAAATGAGTCTAGGGCACACTTAAAACATGAAAGACCAATTGGTTTTAAAGATAAAAATCTTTGAAAAAGGAAAGGAATAAATGATCAAGATGATCATAATTTGGAGGCAATTGCTCAAGAAGAGCCCAAAGACATAAAAAATGGTGATACCACCGAGGAGGCCCAAGTACCTAAAAATAATGAGAATAAAGAAATCTCAATAAATTATGTCTCGACAGAAAAAATGTGGAACCGAAATAATATTGTGGTCGATAATATTTTTGCTTATAATGTTGGCATTGAAATAATGCAACAAAAAGAGAATTTTGAACCAAAATTTATCGATGAATGTAGACAGAAAAATAATTGGCCAAAATGGAAGGATGCAATTCAAGCAGAGTTAATTTCATTTGAAAAATGTGAAGTTTTCGTTTCAATAATCCGAACACCTGAAGGTGTCAAGTAAGTATGGTACAAATGGGTTTTTGTGCGTAAACGAAATAAAAAAGGTGAAGCCGTAAGATATAAAGCACGACTTGTAGCCCAAGGTTTTTCGCAAAGGTCTGACATTGACTATATGGAAACATATTCCCTTGTGGTGGATGCAATTACATTCAGGTATCTAATTAATTTGGTAGTCCATGAAAATCTTGAAATATACCTAATGAATATGGTCACTACCTATTTATATGGCTCATTGGACCACGACTTTTTATGAAAATTTCCGAAAGATTCAAAGTGCCTAAAGCATATAAGGATTCTCGAGAAAATTATCCAATAAAGCTTCAGAAATCCTTATATGGGTTGAAATAATTAGGGCGCATGTGGTACAATCATCTTAGTGAATATTTGCTACAAGAAGGGTTTATAAATGATTCAATTTTTTCTTGTGTCTTTATGAAAATGTCTGGATATGAATTTGTCATAATAGCATTATAAGTTGATGATTTGAATATTATTGGAATTATGGAAGAACTTTCAAAGACAGTAAAATGTCTGAAAAAAGAGTTTGAAATGAAAGACCTCGAAAAGATAAAATTTTGTCTTGGTCTACAAATTGAATATTTTGCAAATGAAAATTTGTCCATCAGTCAACATATACTGAAAATATTTTAAGGAGGTTTTATATGGACAAAGCACATCCATTGAGTACCCCAATGGTTGTGAGATCTCTTGATATTAATAAAAATCCATTTTGACCTCATAAAAATGATGAAGAACTTGTTGGTGCTGAAATATCATATCTTAGTGCAATTGGTGCATTAAATGTTGGGTATACTGATTCATCAAAATGACAATCAGCGAATCTTGCCGTAAATAAATCTTATGTCATAGGTTCTAAATATTTTATAATAGAAAGAGATTCATACCCAACATATATTCCCAATCTTCTTTGGAGACCCGTCTTTATACAGTGCGGTGGAGCAATTGGGACATATACCGCACATCCAAAAATTCTAAGATGGAATATATTTGGATTCCTTCCAAAAGCCAACCGTAATGGAGAAAATTTATAAAAATTTATTAGCCTTATGTACAAGTGCTGCTGCATACAAAATAGCATGCTCCCATATCGAAAGAGGAAGTTTTTTTCTCATTAGCAATGATCTAGCTATCAATTGGAGGCGTTTAATCAATGATTCCGCTATACCATTTTGAGTATGAACAAGAGCGATCGAATATTCAACTTTTATTCCAACTGACATACAATAATCATTAAAGGATTGAGATGTAAATTCACTAGCATTATCAAGACGAATTGTCTTTATTGCATAATCTAGAAATTGTGCCCTTAACCTTATAATTTGAGCTAACAATCTCGCAAAAGTCATGTTGCGAGTTGATAATAAGCACACATGTGACCATCTTGTAGATACATCTATCAAAACCATAAAATATTAAAATGGTCCACATGAGGGGTGAATTGGTCCACATATATCACCCTGTATACGTTCTAGAAATGTAGGGGATTCAATTCCAACCTTAGTTGCTGATGGTTTAATAATCAGTTTTCCTTGAGAACAAGGAATACAAGAGAATTCTTTAGATTAAAGAATTTTTTGATTCTTCAAAATGTGCCCATGTGAATTCTCAATAATTCTGCGCATCATATTATAACCGAGATGGCCCAATCGGTCATGACAAATGATAAAATTATTATGGTCAATAAATCTTTTATTTACCATGGCATGTGATTCAACCACATTCATACTTGTGTGGTATAACCCAGAAGAAAGTGCAGGTAATTTTTCATGTACAAATCGTTTTTCTGCTTTTATTGTAGTAATATAAAGGTACTCAATCTTTCTTTCATTAGCAGTCTCAATATGATAGCCATTTTGGCGAATAACCTTGAAACTTAATAAGTTTCTTTGAGACTTACTACAATACAAAACATTATTAATAACATATATTGTTTCCCCAGGTAGTGATAAGGTTGCTCTTCCAGAGCCCTCAATAATTTTTGTACTATCGAATATTGTATTAACATTGACCCCTTTCATAATCGAATAAGAAAAATATTCCTTTTCTCTTAATATAGTGTGCGTTGTAGCACTATCCAAAAGACACATATCTCCATTACTCATCTTGGATCCAATTGAAGACTGAGAAATTTATTTATCTTTATAAAATAAAAATACATTATAAGAGATAAAATAAGTAACAATATTGTTTCAAAACAGAAGTCACTTTTTTTTCTTTTCCATTTAAATAGATAAACGTAAAAATATGATAATCAAAAGTACATAAAAATGATAACATATTGTAAATCATACAATAAAATTAAACATCAATTATGATCCCCAAAGAAGTCTTCAACCTCCTAATGAGTAATATCATTGAGGTCATTAAAATTGTCATTCTTCGAAGTCAAATTTGCTTCAATATTATCATTGTATACTTGCGAAGGTCCTACCTAAACATTATTTTCAAATGTCAATTGTGACTCTATTCGAGGATTAAAACAAGAGATACCACCTTTATTTGTCTTTCTTTTGAAGAAATTTTGATAAAGCCTGACAAAATGCTCAGGTGTCTGACGTTCATTTTTTAGTGGCCTTTCATACCACAACGATGACAATTACTTCTTGAAGGATCACTTTGAGAACTCATATTGTTCTCCCTTTTATGTTGACCATCACTACGATGATTATTATATCATCTTCTACCATTTCCACATCCACGCACATTATTGAGACCTTGATTTTTATTTTGTCTTCTTTCAGACTGGTCATGTGCTTCTACTATATTTGCTTCTGGTAACGAAGCAGTTCTAGTAGGAAGGGTTTCATGATTTTTCATTAAAAGAACATTATGCTGCTTAACTACCAGAAGACATAAGATCAATTCAGAGTATTTCTAAAAACTTTTTTCACGGTATTTCTGCTGTAATATCACATTAGAGGCATGGAAAGTAGTTAGTGTCTTTTTCAATATGTCCTCATCATTTATAGTTTCCCAACATAATTTCAATTGAGAAGTTATACTAAATATAGCAGAATTATACTCAATTACAGTTTTAAAATTTTGAAACCATAAGTGCATTCACTCATAATGAGCCTTTGGTAATATCGTTGCCCTAAGGTGGTCATACCTCCCTTTTAAACCTTTCCACAATTCAATGGATCTTTCACTGTCAAGTATTCAACCTTCAAACTTTCATTCAGATGATGACGAAGGAAAATCATTGTCTTCGCTTTATCCTGACTTGATGCTTCATTTTCTTCGATTATAGCATCACCAAGACCCTTAGCAGTAAGGTGAATTTCGACATCAAATGTCATGACAAATATTTTTTTTGCCAAAAATATCAAGTGCCACGAACTCTAATTTTGACAAGTTTGACATTGTGAAAACTATCATAAAAATATTTAAATTAGATTAAACTAATAAAATTTTAACTATTAAAACTTAAAAACAACTTATATGGTATTTTAATAATAAAATTTATTTTCATTAATGAAAAGGTTTTAAGCTACTCTGTTCATTTAGAACCTTCAAGTGGAAGGTGCTGCCTTTTCCTTTTCCTTGATAAAGCAAATATTTCTTTCTTTTCCTTGTTAATGCTTACCTTATATCAGAAACAATATTCTATTTGGTTCTTGTATCCATTAGGTCCTAAAACGTATAAAGGCTTAAAGTAACCGTTTCTTTGTTTTCAGTTAATAAATTTAGCTTAACATTGATTATTTTTCATGCAGTATACAATGAATCATCTATTCAAAAATATTAAAATGATGATAATTTCACAGACCTTATAAGAGACTTCGTATTGATAACGTGTTATAAAATAAACTAACTTAGCAAAATAAGAAAGAAAGATAGTAAGAGAAAGAGAGAGTTGAGAAGATATCAATGTATGTATTAATTTCACAACACATAAGGCTATTTATAGACAAATGTGAGTTAAGAAGAAAGTTATAATAATAGAAACACAATGATGACCATTAAGTGAGAACACCATTATGTAGAAAAAAAAAAGAAAAAACATTAGTGGATAGGGGAGAGTGATAATGGACAACCACAATTCCACAAACTATTTCACAACAATAATGAGTTTATTATTATTGTTTCTTACCGAGTTGGGCGAGGCTAAAGGTTGACCTTAGCTGTCGCTGCTCTTGAGGGTCGTCAACTTATTAATCAAGTGGTTTTGCTTAGCTTGATTTAGGGCGGCTTATTGGACGGATTGAACATATAGTTATGTTTAACCATTTGGTTTATTAAATATCGATTTTTAAATATATTAATCTGCTAGTCAATCAATAAGCTATTGATTAATTCGGTATTGGATTAGTAATTAATGGGCGATTATCTGGTGTTGTATTGGCTCAATCATTTAATAAGTCATCCATAACTCTTTATAGATTGGAAGAATTTTTTTTAGATATTTAACCCAAATATCATGTTCCCTTGTTTCACTTTCACTCACCAATATATTGATCTCCAATGAAACAAAATAGTTTTTTTTATAGCTCTACTTAAGCTAGTAATTCTGTAATTGTAAATCATAGTGAAAAATATACGAAAGTCTAAATTTTGAGGTGTATGAACATAGGAATTTATTAACAAATACACTTACGGTGAAATTGTAACCACGATAATTCTTAAGGAGTTTACAGTTTACCCAATAAAAAATGGAGTAATCCATCAACGCACCAATAAATTATTATAACTATAAAAAATAATATGTTCATCTAACACAATACCAATAAGTCAATAAGTCAATTTTATAATTGACTTATCGATTACGATTCTGTTTACAACAATCCTCACTTGTTGTCTCTTAGATGTAGAAGAGACGAATGACGAATTAGAAGGTCTTGGGTATATCAAATAGGTTTAATACCTTTTCCTGTTTTAGCAATGTCTCCTCCTAAGTACCTTTTGTTTTGTATAATTTTTGAACTTCCCTTTATGCCAAAAATATAATGAACGATAGTTGTGCTTGATCATTATAAATATAAGTATCAAAAATACACTTAAACTATTTCATATTTTTGAGTTTCATATCTAAACTATTGGAAGTGTGAGTTTCATACCTAAACTATCACTTATTAGTTTGAGAAACACATCTCAGTGGTGTGTGTAATACACTCTCTCTATTCTCTCTATTTTATAATAATAAAAAAACTTGCCACATAGCATTCTACATGGATAAAATATTCCACCTTTATAAAAATTAAATAAATTATTAATATTAGTTAAAAGTTAAAGACTAAAGTATTTCTATCTTTAAAAAAAATTATGTTTTTTTATAAAAAAATTTAAAATATTTTTCTCACGCACTTCCCCACCCCCCCACAACTTCACTCCCCCCCTCTTTCCTTCACCCCCTCCCCCACTCTTTCCTTACGAATGTTATTATTTTTATGATAAATTATACCTACCCATCTAACCCTCCGCTCTTAATTTATATTTATTTTTTTATATATTTTTTTCATTTTTTGTTAGATATGTACATATATTTTTAGAGAAATATTTTTCCTACTTGTGTACCGAATATAATAGAAATAAAAATTTTATTTTAAGAAAAGTCTTGCGACAAGTAGAAAATATTTTTTTAACATCATATGTCTATATCTAACACAAAACGAAAAAAAAATTGAAAGCGGAGGGTAAGGTGGGGGAGGGTAGAATTTTTTTAGAAAAAATAAAATAAAAATATCTAAATTATTATTTGAAGGGGGGAAGGGGGAGGGGGATGAATTAAGAATTTTTTAAAACTTTGATAAAAGAAATTTAATTAAAAAAATAAAACTAAAAAATTGTGTGTTGGGGGGGGGGGGGGGAGAGGGTATGGTGAGAGAAAATGGTGGAGTGAGGTAACAAAAATATTTTATATTTTATTTTATAATTTTTTGGGGACGGGAGATAGTAACACTTTAATCTTTAATTTTAATTAATTCTAATAATTTATTTAATTTTTATTAAGGTGGAATGTTTTGTCCATATAGAGTGTGATGTGAATTTTTTTTTAAATGAAAAAGTGAGTGTAGTACACACATCATGATGATAGTGGAATAAAAGAGAGAAGTGTGTTTCTGAAACTAATAAGTGATAATTTAGATATGAAATTAACACTCCCAATAATTTAGATACGGAACTCAAACAAGAAAAATATTTTAGGTGTGTTTTTGACACTTATCTCTAAAATATAGTTTAGTTATAAACATCACTTTCCTAAACAAACTATCCGACCGTGAAATCTTAGCAATTAAAAATGGGAGGAAAGACTTGAAAAGTTGGGTGTAGCTACTGATTTCCAATATTTATTTCATTTTTTACCTGGTCAATGCTTGGATTAGAAGATGTTTTTGAACAAGTCTTAAAAATTACTGTTCTCTTCCAATTTATGCTACCATCTATCGCTTCTAGTTTTTTTGTTTTCCGGATTGAAGTAGAATAAATATTTTTTAATAAAAAAAATATATTTAAAAAGAAAATAAATGATATATTTATTTGAAAAAAGATATTTAAAATATTGTTATTTGAATAAAAAATAATGATGGATTTATTATGGTCTTAGATATATGACATATATCATCCGTTAAAATTTAGAGTACATGAAATTATTCTATTTTAATTGATAAAATGAGATTACGAAAAATAAAATAATTTTCTATATTTTTATTACTTAAAGTGGTTTAAAAAGAAAGAAAATAAGAATAAAGTTTCTTAAAAGTAATATTTTTATAAGGAACAAGATTTGTTTTTTAAAATATATTTATTCGGAAAAAAATATTTTTGACCCATTTTGTAACAATAGGGGCATTTTTGACCCATTAAATAACAATAAGGGCATTTCTGAACTAAAATATTGACAGTAAGAACATTTTTGGATCAAATTATAAACGGATGACATTTTGGTTCATTTCAAATAGTTTAAGAGCATTTTTGACTCTTTTCCCAAAATTTGACTTCATCCTCCATTACATTTTGAGGCCGGACTCCGTTGTGATAGAATAGTTTCCTCCAGTAGTTAGAATGAACCTATATATTCTTTTTATCTCAATTTATATGACATTTTTTTTAGTCAATCCTAAAAAAATGACATATTTTATTATAATTTGCTAAATATTTATTGATATTATCAATATTTTATAGATATTGGATCCCACTTAATTATTTGACATAAAATCTACGACAATGTACTCTTCTATTTAAAAAATCATTTATTTTAAGTATAATTTTAAAATTTTTAAATATTTTTTAAATCGTGTTCAATCAAACTATATCATATAAGTCAAGACAAAGGGAGACCATACAAGCTTTTTATTCTGTCCTTGAATAAATTCAGCTTTCTCCAATATACCAACTACCATTCACCTATAAGGCGTCTTCTTTCATTACTATTTGGCTATAATTTATAGTATATGATTGGTCTCTCAAATTATTGTCCAATTATTCATGCGAGACTTAAACACCTCTCAAGAAAATCTTTCCAGTCTAACTTAAATTTTAAATTGTTAACATGTGAATTATCATAATCATGTAAAACATTAATTATATCATTGAATCTACAATTTTTATTAATTTTCATGAAAAGAATCATTATGTAGTTTTATTCGACAAATCGGTCAATATAACTCCTTACAGGACATTAGAGAGTAGAGACGTTCAAATTTTGTGGAGTAAATAAGAAAAACGTTATTCAGTCGCTATAACTTAATGTCGTAATCAATAAGTCAGCTCTCAACTATAAAATATCAAATTTTCTTTCTAAAATTAAATATCCAATTTGCAATTCAAAGCACACGATATAATTGTGAAATTAAATTTATTACTTTGAATCAATATGTAAAATTTTAATCTGAAATAAAATTTCTCAAAAGCTACAGCTTAAGAGGAAAAACGAACAGGAAAAAAAAGGAAGAATCGTTACGGTGGGATTTTAATTTTTTAACAATAGAGATGGGATTGTAAGCAACAGGTTGAACAACATGGTCCAACTGATAGGAGTCATGACAACTGTCAAAGACCTACTAAAAGAGCTAAGTTATAGTAGGTGTCACGATCCGATTTTTCAGGTTATGATGACACCTACTATGAACCCACCAGTAGGTAAGCCTAACTCTAAAGTCCAAAACCATAGGCAACAGACCATCACAAGCGGAAGAAAAAAAATGAATAATAATCATAATAATAATAAGAAGAAAAGAAGTATAGTAACAATACAACAAGATAACCCCCAAGACCTGGTATCACTCGGTAGTCGAGCTACTAAACTAAATAAGGAATACAAGGCTTATACAGATACAATAATGATAATAGTAATACAGACTGTCCCTGAATACGAAATAAAGACTAGTCCAAGTCAAAACAGAGGGAGATAGGCAACTCTGAACGCCAAGAGCTCACCCAAGTCTTCAAAATTCAAGAGCTGCTCCGCACGATATTCAAATTAGTAGTGAAAATCTGTACTATGATCTGTAGGGTGCAGAAGTGTAGTATGAGTACCAACAAGTGACACTTAGTAGGCATCGACTGACTGAGCTCCAAAGGTAAAGAAAATATAAAGAACATGTAAGCATGAAGTATATATCACAAGTAACTACTAAGGATAATAGGAAATCCTGCAATAAGAACAAATGATATAAGGAAGGAAGAAAATAGAAAACAAGCAGGGAAACAAATGACGTACCTAGTGGCGCCTTCCCAAGACCTAAATACGATAACACACTACGAAGGGGAGACAACTAAATGTCAACCTACTAGCAGAAGTAAGCACAAATATCACATAAAGGCCCAAAGGACCGTATCAACTAAATACCTGCACAAAAGATAGATAAGTAAGAACAAGGGCAGTAACTACCTTCAAAAACGAGACCATCCTTTATACCGTCACAAGTTCGCAAATAGTAAGACAATACCTCCTAAGCCCCTATGTACCCGAAAAGTTCATTCACAAATAGGTAAACCAATACAGCATCCCATACTACCGACAGGTACAAACAATTATGTTGGTGATAGATAATGCATATATGCATGAAAGTAATGCAGTAAAACTAGTAGTACCATCGATGCCCAGCACCCCATACAATATACACGTACTTCCAGTCCCGACCAGGAAGTAGGAACTATACGTCTTTATGAGATCACCATGTGGGGCTCGGGAACGCCCCTATATACAGCCTGGTCCCGATCCAGGTCTTATCTGAATTTGTAATATGAACGCATATTCAATGCCTCGAATCAATATCATAAAATGAGCGCATCCTCGATGCCTCGAATCAGTATAAAATAATCGCATCATCAATGCCTCAAATTAGTATAAAAATGAGCACATCCTTGATGCCTCTTGTCCACTGAAATATTAGTGAAAAGGTAGTACGACTCCCCATTCGAAAATCAGTATAAAATAGTTTGGGTTACAATTCAGCTTTCTCAAATCAATGCTAGAACTAATGTATGCACCGGGGTCGACTACATTTGTGAGAAAACAATGATCAAATGCAATGCATGTCATCACCAACACCCAAACAACACACACAATCATATACAATAATGACTCCACAAGCACCCTACCCTCTAGAGCATACAACAGGGCTCACAAATACAACCGACCTCAAATCAAGGCCTAAAGCTCAACTCTACTCCTCTAACTCAACACAAGGCCCAACAAGAAAGTCACCCTAACTGTGTAACAAGGAGAAGGAAAGTAGGAAACAAGTGCTCAACTAGTCAATCAATAACTCCAAATCTATCTAAAGCACAATCTCGAGAGTATAAACACAACTAGCTCCGCTAATCGACAAAAAGGAAAACATACAGGATTCTAACTCTAAGTTCAGAAATGAGGCCCAACAGTAATTCACCAGCCTAACTGGGAGAAAATCTCTACACCAAGGCTTCAAGAGAGATGCTATAATAGTGAAGGATACTAAGTCTCATAACTTTCAGCCAACAACGGCTACATCAACTAAGGATCAACTCGAATCCAATTCTAAGGCGCTAATCCGCCATCCACCTAAATATCAATCAATTCACCTAAAATAGGTTGATCAGGAACAAATTAAGACATAATTAATAAGCTTACCAACTATACGAGAAATCTCATAAAGGCAACCTAGCCTAAGAATCACACCGGGATAAAGAACCAAAAATCTAGGAATCAAGACTAATCCATCTCATACACCTCAAAACACAAGTAAATTATACTACACAATACCTTATAAAGATCAATAAAAAGAAATGAGAATGTAGCCTACCTCAAAGCCGAACACGAGCGCACCAAGTCTATTTTTTGATAGTTTTTCGCTCCAAAAATGACTCCAAATGTCTCCACACAATTAAAATGTTGATTCCCTCATTAATACGAACGTTTTGACACTAAAAAAGTATTTTTTGGAGATGAGCCCAAAATTGAGTCTAAAACGGGATTGTGGGACCTGCGAAGAAAATCCTAAAAATGACTCCGTTAAAATGTTCTAAATGCATTATTAAGCTTGTACCCCCAAATGGGGCACAAATTGATACTCAAAACGACCTAAATCATCCCAACAATAATTTTCACCATTAAAGCTTAAAGTCAAGTTAGGGCAGCCCCTTTGAGCAAGAAATTACTTTAAACCGACGATCTTCACACTTCCCCAAACATTCCACTGCATACCCACGATCAATACGAACCTACTGGACTTGGAATCACCTAATTTGAAGCTTCTTAGCTCCCAAAATTGCAAATACAAAAAGAGGAGGTCAGGCTGAAAAAGGATTGATCCTTAAATAAAAGGACTAGTCAATTAAATATCACGAACGTGAGGACCAGGTTCGTGATTGCGATGGCTAGCTTAATCATTCTTCGCGATCGCGAGAACCAGCTTCGCAATTGCGAAGGTCTGTTGGACTATTTCTCGTGATCGCAAGGACCAGGTTCATGAATGCGAAGAGCAATCGATGATGCACCATCAAAGGCTGTATCAGCTGAAATTGGAGTTGGAAAAATACTCCGACAAGGTGCTCGAGATTAGTTTGGAGTCCCGTGTGCATAAACAGACTATGCTATCCCACTAAATTCGACGTTTCATACTTAATGATGTAGTAAAAATTTCTATCCAAGGTCGTCTCGACAAAATATGAGTTCCACTCCCAAGCATAAATTTTATCAATTCTACAAAGAGGCTCAAAATGAGATCGAAAGCCTCAGGACACGAACGAAAGCTCTTTCTAGAACAAACTCAACATTCTATATCTAACCACACTGATGGAATTTCAACTCGACTGCGTTTACCAAGAATGTTGACCAAGGTCAACCTTAGACCAAATTTCAAAGACTAAAGCGCCAAATGACCTCAAACTCGCACCGATTGCCTCGATACTCATGCCGACCATGCTTGTAGCCTAATTTGGCCATTTCGTAGATGATGGAACTGTCAAAATTTCATTCTGAGGTCGTTTACTTGAAGTTATGACCGAAGTTAATTTTTCAAGTTATAAAAACTCCAAAATAGGGAAACGAATATAAAACCCAAATGAACAACTAGATAATCAAATTGTCAGTACCAGCAAATTATAAAAGACTTGGGGTCACTATAGAAAACTCTAAATACTATAAAGATTGGAAAAAGATGAAAATGATAGGGTCATTATAGTAGGACTCATTGTTGGATAAGTTAGAGTCAGATTATGATTCTGCTGCTATAAACGTGTAGTAGTTAATTTGCAATTAATTTCATTGTATTTGGGTTGTAGTATAACTATAAGTTTAGTTACCCTAGGACTCTACAACTCACTCCTATATAAAGGACACTTGTACTCATTTATTATCATCAATACAATCCTTAATATCTCTCATTCTTTTCCTGAGAATTCTACATGGTATCATAGCAATAAAGATCTTCCGTTATTTAAAGTATTGAATCAAAATCAAAATACCACATCCAAATTGCAATGGCTCTATCCACCAAAATACTATCCACCTCCTCCTTTCATCACATCATTGCTTCTTGTTCCATTAAACTTAAGCCAATAAATTATCTCATATGGAGGAAATAAATGATATAGTTGATTCAGGTGATGAGACTAACCTATCTGGTCACAACAACTGAACCAACCCAGAGTAGCTGTTCCACTAGAAAAACTTATGAAAAAGCTATACCTATTGAAAAGAATGCAGAAGACAGTGGAAGTATTGACGACTGAGAGGAGAAAGATGTGATGCTAAAGAGTTTGATCTCAAGCACCTTGACAGAAGAAAGCATGTACCTGATTGTGGGCTACTCATCTATCAATGAGATTTTGAAATGCTTGGAAGAAGCATATCTTCAAGCAATAAAAGATAAAGAGTTTCAGCTCAAACAACAACTGCAAAGTGTTAAGCTAGCAACTAAAAAGGTTGATGAATACATTAAGGAATTCAAGGGTATATGTGATGGTCTTGCAGCCATTCACAAACTTGTGGATGAAGATAGCAAAGTAATTAAGACCTGCAGGATTGTTATGTTAGGTAAGACACCATATTCCATTCTTAATCTATTTATTAATGCTCTCAGGGGCTTTGATATGAGGGCAGATGAAGAAGAAGTGCCACCACATGATGATAACATGGCATTCTCTGCCCAAAGGGGCAGGGGAAGAGGAAACTACTCTAGGGGAAGAGGAAACAACAACTTCAACTCCAAAGGAAGAGGCTTCAAGCCTGCTGGACAAGGAATAGGTTCTCAGAACCACCAGAATGGAACAAGTCCTTTGAACAAATAAGGAATAACACTGAGTCTTGTCAAATTTGTGATAGGAATAACCATACTACTCTAAAGTGTTTTTACAGGTGGGACTATTCGTACAAATCCGCTGATGAACTACCACAAACATTAGCTGGTGTCAATTTGTAGAATACATCTTCCATTGATGATATCTTGTATGTGGACTCAGGAGCCAGAAATCATATGAAAAATAATTCAAGTATTCTGTCTGATCTTAAAAACTACAATGGATCTGATAAAATCATTGTCCACAGCTGCCACCGTTGAAATCAATAAAGCAAATGATTGACTCATCATATTACAATGGATAACAACTATGCATAACACATGTTGGGAATACAACTAAATCAGAACTAAAATTACAGGAGGTTCTTGTAGTTCCTAAGATTACTAAGAATCTACTCTCAGTTAGTAAGATTGCAAAGGATAATTGTTGCACTTTTGAATTTGATGAAACTGATTTTGTTGTAAAGGAAAAGAATATAAGGACACTACTGGCCAAAGGGATCTAAGAGAAGTGGACTATATGCTTTGGAAGACAACAACATTCATGCCTTGACTTCTCTACACGTGATTGGAACATGTCAGACAACATGTGGCATACTAGATTAGGGAACCCTAGTTTGAAGTCTTTAAATTTTTTGAGTATTAATAGTCGTATAAATGTTAGTAGTTGGAATAAAATTTATGTTGTTTTTTTCGGTTATCAGTTGGAAAAAAGTTGTAAACTTTTATTTGGTTTGAGGAATAAAATTGAGAAATAACCTTTATTGAAAATACATTGTGATCTAAGGGGACCTACTCCTGTTGAATCTTCTCAGCATATGAAATATTGTGTTGTGTTTGTAGATGACCACACAAAGTATATTTGTCTTTATCCACTGAAAAGAAGTCTGAATTTTTTGAAGTGTTTGTAAAATTTCAGAAAATAGTGGAAAAACAGTTTTCTAAAAAGATTATGATATTCCATGGTGATGGAGGTGGTGAATTCCTCAAAGCAGATTTTATTAAATATTTGGAAGATTATGGTATTGTCAAGCATATTTCATGTCCCAACACACCTGGACAAAATAGAGTTTCAGAAAGAAAATATAGGCATATTATTGAGACTGGTTTGACTCTTTTACTTTATTCTAATCTTCCTTTGTTTTATGAGTTGAGGATTTTCTCACTGCAGCATTCCTCATCAATAGACTTCCCTCCTCAGTATTAAATATGGTGACTCCATTTGTCAAGTTACATGGTGAGCAACCTGATTACAACAACTTAAAGGTGTTTAGTTGAAAGTGTTTTTCACATATCAAGGACAGTAATAAGTTCAGTTCAAAGACTCATCCATGTATGTTTATAGGATACATTGGTCTTCACAAAGGTTATAGATGTTATCATCCTTCAACAAGGAGGGTGTATGTGTTCAGATATGTCATCTTTGATGAGAACACATTACCCTTTGTGTCTCCAAAATAATTCCAAACTTACATCGATGTCTCACCTCATTTGGCTAGTTTTGCTGAATTCTTTTCTAAAGTGCAAGCACCAACTGCTCCTACTTCAGGGAAAGTGCAGGATGATCCAACTACACAGGTTGCTAATCACATTACAACATCTATACCTTTTTATGATGATGGTATGGAACAGATTGACAATTCTATTTCTGAGTCATATGCTATTAGTGATAGTGTTACTGATCACGTTGTAGCACCTATATCTGATGATGATGCTTGTGCTACTGACTTCTCAGATGAAATATCCGATGATGGTGATGCAGGATCAGATAATGGTAGTATGGAATAGGTTGAAAGTGCTAGTTCACCACTTTCTGAACCTGTACTTGTGACCAGTCCACCTGGACTAGGGATACATCTAGAAGTTAATCTTTCAAAGTGGAATATAACTGCACCTACTATAACTCCTGCACCTTCTACACCACAAGGACATCACATGATCACCAGAAATAAGGCAAGGGAATATCATCTATCATTTGTTTCTAACAACAAAGAAGATATTTTGAGGGAACCAAAGACTGCTAAAGAAGCACTCAAGTCCCTGCATTGGCGTGCATCTATGCAGGAGGAAATTAGTGCTTTGCATAATAACAAGACATGGATATTGGTTCCCAAATATGCTGGTATAAACTTAGTTGGTTCTAAATGGGTGTTTAAGACTAAGTTGAAGGCAAATGGGATTGTAGACAGATACAAAGCCAGGCTTGTTGTCTAGGATTTCTCACAACTTGAAAGGATAGATTTTGAAGAAAAATTTAGCCCTGTGGTTAAGGCCACAACTAGTAGGGTGGTTCTATCTATTGTTGTTAGTTCTAAGTAGAGGATTAGGTAGTTAGATGTCAAAAATGCATTTCTACATAATTTCTTTAAAGAGAAGGTATACATGAGTCAACCTCCTGGTTTTATTGATCCAAGGTATCCTTAACATGTTTGTTTATTGAAAAAGGCACTGTATGATCTTAAACAGGCATCAAGAGCCTGGTTTGACAGGTTTAGCATGCATCTATTATAACTTGGGTTCCTTTGTAGTAAGGAAGATCCTTCCTTATTTACTTTACAAACTCACAAAGGCACTATTTTCCTCTTGTTATATGTAGATAATATTATTATAACAGGAAGTAATCCATCATATGTCTCAAAATTGGTTCTACAACTTGGAAAGAAATTTATTATGAAAGATCTTGGTCCTCTACACTTCTTTCTAGGAGTAGAGGTCAAGTATTTTGCAGGAGGAATTCACTTGAGTCAGAGTAAATATGCTGCTGAGTTACTGGATAAGACTGATATGACTTTGGCAAAGGCTATTGCTACTCTTTTGGCTAAAAAACATGGTTTACATGGAGCTATGGGAAATTTTGTAGATGCCTCTCTATACAGAATGATAGTAGGGAGTCTTTAGTATTTGACACTCACACGACCTGATATCACTCATGTAGTGAATCTAGCAAGTCAGTTTATGCAAAGTCCCACTAATGAACATCTTCAAGGAGTCAAAAGAATTCTAAGGTAAATCAAAGGCACTATACACTTTGGAATCAGAATTATTTCACAATCACCTTATAAGTTGTATGTATATTCAGATGCTAATTGGGGAGGTTGCACCATTACTAGGAGATCAACTATAGGCTATAACATCTACCTAGTTCTTGGACTTCCAAGAAATAGACCACAGTAGCAAGATCAAGTGTTGAAGCTGAGTATATAGAACTAACCTCCACTACAGTAGAGATGACATGGATCAAATAATTACTTCATGATCTTGGGGTGTATCTCAAGTCAGTTCCTACACTATATTATGATAACTTGAGTGCCTTGTACATGGCAGTCAATCATGTTATTCATGCTAGAACCAAATATTTTGAGATGGACTATCACTTTGTTCGAGAAAAGGTGGCCAGAGGTCAACTTCTTACTCAGTTTGTGTGGTCTAAGGATCAACTAGCTAACATTCATACAAAAGCATTGACAAAGCAAGGTTTTGCTTATTTTTGAAGCAAGCTAGGAGTAACTGTTCCACTACTCACTAGCTTGACGGAAGTGTTGAAGATACATCTAAGGAACAGGTTGAACGACATGATCCAACCGATAGAGTCCTGACGACTGTCAAAGACCCACTAAAAGAGTTAAGTTATAGTAGGACTCATTGTTAGATAAGTTAGAGTCAGTTTATGACTAGGCTGCTGCTATGAACGTGTAGTAGTTAATTTGTAATTAATTTCATTGTATTTGTGTTGTAGTATAACTCTAAGTTTGGTTAGCCTAGGACTCTACAACTCATTCCTATATAAAAGGAGACTTGTACTCATTTATTATCATCAATACAATCCTTGATTTCTCTCATTCTTTTGCTGAGAATTCTATAGGGATGATATAAACATAATCTCTTTAATTATTTGAACTTACGTAACCAGATTCTAACCTTCTAACCTTAATAACTACTCTCTTCGTTTTAATTTATTTGACCTATTTTGATTTGACAAGGAGTTTTAAAAAATAAACAAATTTTTTAATTTGAATCATATAGTCTTAAATTAAAGATATGTCAAATATACTAAAATATCTTTTAATCTTATAGTCGTAAACATGTCATGTGAGAAGTTGAAATTAAATAATTGCTAAAAAGGGAAATGATCATTTTTTTAAAACAAATTTTAAAAAAAGAAGTAGATCAAACAAATTAAAACGGAAAAGTAGCATCTAGTGCTTAATAATAATATTTATTTTTCTTGACATTATACTAGAGCCATTGTAGTTTATACATATATGAGGAGTTGATATTTTTTACCTTTTGAACAAATTTTTGAGGTTAAATTTGAATGAAAATTCATTTTTTAACCTGACAAAAGAACTGTTAGGTCTGATTTATTTTGTTTATAACCTTGGAAGTATCATTAATTTTTTATTGTAATTACTCTCTCCACCTGGTTTTATGTGATATATTTCTTTTTTACCTTTTTATCAAATGAGTTCACCTAAAATGGGACAAAAATAATATTTCTATCCAAATTTATGTGATATTTTTTCTTTTTTATTGTATCCGAAAAGAGTATGTTCATCTTTCTATATTTGAAAAATAATATATATGTATATATAAGAATTGTTTTAATTTGAACTATAAATTTCAAAAATCTTTCTTTTTTTCTTTTTTAAACTTCGTACCTGATAAAAAAATACCACATAAATTGAGATGAAGGGAGCACTATTCATTGTTTTGAGAAATACAAGTGCAAGAACAAGCTTAGATGTAGAAATTAGAAAGACAAAAGGTTTATTTTATTATATAGTAAACATATTTTTACTTACAAAGACAACAAGTGCAAATCAGTGCATGAACTACAATAATAATAGATTCATGATTGCATGCTCATATAGCTATATGAGCTCATATAATATACTATATGCAACCAATCACAATTCACTATTATATATATATCAAAAACATAATATATATATATATATATATTTCTTAAAATTTCATCAAACATGTGCCGGAGTAGAATATGGTGGAGTAGCTGCTGAAGAAATTGTGTGTTTTCTCCCACGTTCAGATACGCTATTCTCTGCAAATTTAATACTTTTATTATGTAGACCTTTTTGCTTCTCATCTTCACTCCATTCAGAACAATAATATTTTTCTTCATTATACTTTTCATCTTTTGAAGCTGGTAAAAACATACTTCCCCATTGTGGAAAATGAATTAAAGCAATTGGAACTGTACAAGCTACAGCCATAAATCCCATCCAAGTTAATCCCATAGATGTAGAAAATGTTGTACTTGAGAAGAAAATCAATTGTGTTAAACCACCTCCGACGTTACCACCAGCACCCGTTAGGCCAGAAATTAGGCCTAACGATCTACGCGATACGAAAGGGATTACACCATAAGTTGCACCACATGCAGCTTGTGCTCCGATTGAGAATAAAATCATAGCTAATATGGCTATAGGAAGTGTTTCTGCTCTGCCAAGCCACACGCAGAAAACTCCTCCTAAGGTTTGGACAATCCAAAGAATCCAAAGTCTTCCTCTCATTCCGAATTTTCGTGCTGCTAAATCAGAGGCGTATCCACCAAAAGGTCGAGCTACAAAGTTTACCATACCATAGACTCCAGCTATAACTCCTGCTGTGTGAAGCTTTAGATTGAACCTGGTAAAAAATATTTTGTATGAGTTAATTAACTTCTAGTCAAAAAAACAAAAAAATATTTGTTCCAATTTACGTAAAGGTGTTTGACAGGGAATGAAGTTGAAGTTCAGAAGAATTTTGAAATTTGTAGTCTAATTTAAATATTTACGTGATTATAAATCATCTCATTAAAGATAAAATAAAAGTTTAAAGTCAAATTATTACTTCCTCCGTTTCAATTTGTTTGACCTACTTTCCTTTTTAATTTGTTTCAAAAAAAATGATACTTTCCTTTTTTAATAATTCTTTGATTTTTAACTTTCCACATGACAGATTTAAGACTATAAAATTTTAAAAATGTCATTCTTTTTAAAACTGAGTATCTCATAAATTAAAATGAAGAGAGTAATTATATTGAAGTGTTTATAATAAGTGAAAAACAATAATGTATGGCGAAAAGTATTACCCCTCTACCTAGCAATAGTTGTCCACTATTGACTTGACATAAGGATTAAGAAGCAGTAAATGATAGAGATAATTTTACTAAATCACTCTTATTAAATACAAGTCATCTAAACTTTGAAAAATGAATAATATTTAATAGCAAAGACAAAATAGATATATCATGGTAAATTATTTATTGATTTTATAAACTTAACAAGTATTGTTAGACATCTCAAAATAGTAAAATGGACGAGTAAAGATGAACGGAGGGAATAATATATAGTGACAGTGTATATATAAGTAAAATCAATGTTGAATAACTATTTATAGTTTGTACTTTGTACAAATATTTAAATAGAATTCATGAGTAGAGAACATACTTGTCAAAAAAATACTCCGCAATTACATTGTTCATGCAGAGCTGAACTCCCATGGAATAACCGTAAACGAGAAAAAACACCCACGTCCTGTAATTTGTCACTGCAAACCAAAACACCTAACAAAACACAAAAAAAATTCCATCAGCTTATGGTTTTTTTTAAAAAAAATAAATAAATTATTCTCTGTGTTTGGGTAGCTAAAAATATACAACTAACCTTTGAAAATTTATCTTTGTGTACATCACCACTCTTTTGTAAGTCACTAAGATTACCATCTGGCAAGTCTTGACCAAGAACCAAGACCATAACACCAACAATGATATGAAGCCATCCAGGGATGAAAAAGGCAATACGCCAAGCAGTGAAAGGAGTAGCTCCTGTTAGTTGAATTATGTGGTAAAGGAAAGGCATAAGGAGTTGAGTCACACCGCCACCCATGTCTCCCCATCCAGCAGCAACGCCATTAACAAGACCAATTATTTGCCCATTAAACATCGTACTTGTCCAATATTGACATGATACAAATGTTGCCAATGAAACTCCAATCATGAAACGAACAGCTATATATCCCTGCCCATCCAAACATAACATAATTATTTAAAAAGTAATATATATGTAAATCATTTATCTAAGACGGTTACACCATTTAACATGAAATAAAATAAAATAAAAAAGTATATATATTTGATCCATAAAAGATAACCACACCCACACATGAAGGGTCGTATTGAGACATAATCCCTCTGTCCCGATTTATGTATCATGACACTTTTTTTTTATTTTTAGTACTAACAATTTAAATTTCAAACTTCCTATTTTATTTGAAAAGAGATTATCTATAGCCACAAAAAATCTCACAACTTATTTTTGAGCATAATTTTTTTTAAAAGAAGAAAATCTTAAACTCTATGCACAATCAGCAGTGAAATGGTGAGACACACATAATTTAACAATATACCTGTGGTGTTGAGACAAAAGCAACTGAGAAAACAACAGGAGCTGTTAACAAGTTGACAAAGGCACATCCATATCTTGGTCCAATTAAGTCACAGAGTACACCCATAACAAGCCTAGAGAAAATGCTGCCAGAAACAGAAGCAACACCAGCATTGCCAATATCTGATCTAGTCAAATCAAGATTGTCCCGGATTACCGGAACGAGAGGAGCCGCAGCAAAAGTGGAGATCAAACAAGTGAAGAAAGAGATCCAAGCAAGATGAAATGATCTCATATGGGGTTGTGCAAATGAGAAGATTTTCAGAGTTTTCGCTTTGTGTTCTGAATCAACTGGCAAAGAAAACTTGGTAACAACGCTTTCATTATCAGTATTATTATTACCAGAAGACGAAGACATTGAAAATGCAAATGTTTGTTCTTTGCCGGTTAATCCATGCACGGAGGTGCCAATGGACCCTTCAGCATTAGGCATTATACACTACAAAATTACAAAAGAAGTTTGTAGGTAAAAAAGGAAATATGTAATGTAATAGTTGATGGTTCTTGGAAGTGAAGATCAGGCTAATAATATTTATAGTGTTACAGCGTTGACATTGTAAAACCTCACAAGATTGTTGGCAATGCCATAACCTGTTTTTTAATATTTTTTTTTCTTATTTTGGTATGTGTTTTTTTTTTACGTGTTACATGATGACGTGCTATAGCTAGACGAAGTTTCGTTGAAAGTTCGTAGCATAATAATAAAGTACCAGTATATTCCTTTATTTTTAAAGCTAAATGCCACAAATATAATTTCGTTTACTTTCCCAAAATGGTGTCAACTTTGTTTTGTTAATAAATAGAAATAATCTATTCAAGGGTTCCGGTCGGACAAATAATCATGTCTACCCGAAAAACGGTATAATTGAAGGCATGTCCAGTATAGCTTATGAACTGAGAAGCTAAGAGCTTTCTCTTAAAATTAAGCATAAACAAGTGTGTGAATTGAAAATTTCTAGCTGTTAAGTTTTATCAATCTAGAATCAACTATCTAACAAGTAAAGAAAGAAGATGAAGAAGAGAAGAGACAACAGTGATTTCATTTTTGTGTGTGTAAACAATGCATTACACATGCCCTTATATAGAGCATTGTTAGCTTATCTTTCAAGCTAACTTTGTAACTGAATTCTGTTATAACAAACTAACAAACCCAAAGTCTAATTTGTAACTAACTTCCAACTCATCACTCCAACTAACTTTCCAGCTCAGCATTTTACTTCTTCAGCATTATTAAACACACCCCCTCAAGCTGGTGTGTGGAAAGCATTGAACATACCAAGCTTGGAAACCAGCAACTTATGTTGAGCAACACCCAAACTCTTAGTTAACACATCTGCAATCTGTGAGGCTGTGGGAATAAATTGTGGTTGGACCAACCCACTCTTGATCTTTTCTCTAACAAAATGGCAATCAATCTCTATGTGTTTGGTTATTTCATGGAATATAGGATTAGAGGCTATCTGTATGGCTGCTTGATTGTCACAGTACAATGTGACAGGAGTAGGAACATTGCAGTTTAACTCTTGCAGCAGCCCATACACCCAAGTCAGTTCAGCCACTGCCATCGCCATGCTCCTATACTCAGCTTCAGCTGAGCTTCTACTGACTGTCTGCTACTTCTTTGATTTTCAGGATAAAAGAGCACCCCCTAACTTCACTACATATCCTGTGACTGACCTTCTAGTGCTAGGACAGGCTGCCTAGTCAGAGTCACAATATATAGCTAACTCTGATGCTGTATTGGATGGGAAGAATAGACCAAGACCTGGTGATCCTTTCAAATATCTCACCACCCTCATAGTTGCATCCAAATGAGATTGTTTAGGCCTTTGCATGAACTGACTAAGTACTTGGACAACAAAACAAATGTCTGTCCTAGTGATGGTGAGGTAGATTAATTTTCCAATCAATTTTTGATACCCAACCAAGTCTTCTACTTCAGGATCAGCTTTGTTTCCCACATGAACATCATAATCCACTGTTGTGAGCTTGTGATTTGCTTCTAATGGTGTAGAAGCTGGCCTTGCACCACTGAGTCCTACTTCTGAAATTAACTCCAGCTATACTTCCTTTGGTTTAGGAGTATTCCCTTCTCAGACCTCATAACTTCAATGCCAAGAAAGTATCTCAAAGTTCCTAAGTCCTTAACCTTGAAGTGAGTATGCAAGGTCCTTTTAGCATCTTCTATCAGTTCAGGTGTGCTACCTGTTATCAACAAATCATCCACATACACTAGTATAATAGCAATGTCCACCCCTACCTTTTTTGTAAATAGAGAATGGTCATATGCACTTTGTGAGTACCCTGCATTGACCAATGCATCTGTAAGTTTGATATTCCACTGTCTTGAGGCTTGTTTCAAGCCATATAGAGATTTGAAAAGCTTGCAGATCTTCTTGTCTCCCTTTTTACAGAATCCTTGTGGCATATGCATGTAGACATCTTCATATAAGTCCCCTTGTAAGAATGCATTGCTAACATCCATTTATGATATAAGCCAATGCTTAGATGCAGCCAAACTTATCACAGTTTTAACAGATACCATCTTTGCCACTGATGAGAAAGTATCATGGAAATCCAACCCTTCCTTTTGATTGTATCCTTTGGCCACAAGTCTAGCTTTAAATCTCTCAATTTCACCATTAGACTTGTACTTAATTTTGTATACCCATTTTGAACCTATAGCATGTTTGTCAGTTGGAAGATCAAAAATATTCCAAGTATGATTCTCTTCCAAGGCCTGTATCTCTTGCTTCATTGCTTCAACCCACCTCTGATCTTTAGAAGCCTCTTGGAATAATTGAGGTTCAAGTGCAGTTGAAAATGCACTTAAGTATGCTTGATAGTTAGGAGATAGATTGGTTGTAACAACCCCTAAAATGTTGTATGTCGGTATTTCAATTCTCGACAAAAATAATACAGCCTTTGTATTTTGGGCATAACTTTTCATAGGTTGGTCCAAATTAGGTGATTCAAATTTCTGGGTAATCACAACATCCTTACCTACAACTTTCATGAAGAACATAACTTCAAATTCGGAGTATAAGTAGGTCAAATAAATTAATCTTTGCAAGATATAGTGCTGTGACGGAATTGAGTGTTGATAGAAGAAAATTCATATCTCACTGTAGGTTGCTCCAAATTGGTTGATTCTTGAACGATATGAAACTAGACTTCCATATCTACAATTCTTATGAAGAAACCAAATCCTAATGAGGAATTTATCTTATTCAAACGTAGCTTCGAAAATGAGTATTCTGTTAAAAAGAACTCATCTTACCTACCATGGAAACATCTAGATGCATTTGACATCATGCATGACATAAATTGTCCTCCATTTAACATCATCCATGACATCAATATATTCCATTAAATTTTCAGATTTTTCTTTATAATTATTTTATTTATTGTTAGGTCCCTCTTTCCCACCTATAAATACCCACCTTATTTCCTCATTTTATTCATCAAGCTTTTCTAAGCATTTCTTCTCTCTATATACTTCTTCTCAAATATAGTTTTAGTTTTAGTAGTATAAAAATACTACTACGGTTATTCTTATACTCCGGGTAGTACACAAAACGCTCCGGCGAGGAGAAAAGGCTAGGGATCCAAGAGTATTCCAATTCGGAGTAAACCTTCGGATTTAAGGTATGTAAGGCTTTCATAGCATTTGATTGAGTTCGTCCATGCGCCCAATATTTAAATTCATTATAATTGAGTTATAGTTGAGTTTTATTCAAATCTTGAATTCTAGATGAATTAATTCTTCTTCTATTGAGTTTGATATATTTATGCATTAATATTATTATTATTGTTATCTTTCATATTATTGGAATTATTGTTCATGGCTACTTTCCCATGAATTCTAATTGATTTGATGTTCATGAATATTTTTACATATGTTTTGAGTAAAGATGTTGGCTTTTTATTATTTTTATTGATAAAAAGAGAGTTATATAAATTAATACTATATATGTATTTTATTGAGTTTTGAAAGAGTAAAAGAGTTGAATTTGAATGAATTTGAGAAAATGATATTTTGAGCAAGATGTTTTGATGAGATGTAAATGATGTTTTTGGAAGTATAATGATTGATGAACATGAAATGAGATGAGTTTGATGATTTAAATTAAAGTCCAATGAGACTAGATGATGAGTTTAATATGAGCACATATTTTGGGAGTAGTATTGAGCACCGAGTTGGGTAAGAGTTTAATTGACTCAAACCCCAGAACTACGTAGCCAGCGTAGGATGGAGGCTATGCCTCTTAAGTCCCAAAAAGAGGACTTTGATGAATGGATCCAAGATGGTGATGTCCTTTACCCTGGCAAGGTATTGGATGGATGTGGCAACTACATCGCTTCGTTGTATCATTGCTAGCTCATAAGTGATGGTTGTCGGTTAGAGAAACTCCCAACTGAGTAAGCATTGCTTATTACTATTATTTTTATTATTATATTTTAAACTTGCATTACATATTCATGTTGAGATGATGTTGAGTTCTGAGCTGAGTTTTCTTGAGAGGAGTTTCTTGATATCTGTCCTTACCTTCCTGCCATTTTACATACTCGTACATTCCACGTACTGACGTCATTCGACCTGCATCGTTTTATGATGCAGATACAGGTGTTAGAGATCCTCAACAGGCGCATCGTTGAAGATCATTTCTTTTCAGCTATTTGGTGAGTCCTTCTTGTATTCGAAGGAACTCCTTATCCTTTTATTATTGTTGAGTGTGATGTTTCTTTTGAGGTAGCCATGGATATGTCATTGGCACCATCTAAGAGTATTAGAGGCTTCATAGACAGAGTCTGATGATGTAATCGGAGTAGTTCTCCTTAGAAACTACTTCTTCTAATAATTATCTATTTTTCCTTTGATTATGACAAGCCCACATTAGTATTCTTAAGTCTTCCGCTGATGAATAAATAAGAAATGAGACCAAGTGGTTCTCTCAGAAGTCAGAAATGGTTTCTGAGTGCCGGCCACGCCTAGGGTACCCTCTCGGGACGTGACAAACTTGGTATCAGAGCCCAGAGTTCAAGAGTCCTAGGGTGTCTATGAAGCCGTGTCTAGTAGAGTCTTGTTTATGGGTGTGTCGTGCACCACACTTATAATCAGGAAGCTATAGCACATTAGGAATTATTTCACTTCTTTCATAATCTGAGTTCGTGCGATAGAGTTTAACTCTATAAAAGCTTTCTTTCTAATTCGTGCGTTTACACGTTTCAGACATGCCTCCTAAACGTTCAGCTAGTCAGAGGAACGCTCCCAGCACTGAGGTTCCACAGTCAGTGATGCCTCCACGGAGAACTAGGGGCCGACCTGCAAGGTCTACTGAGGTACCTCAAGTACCTACTGTTCAGACCACTCCTACTTCTGAGGATGATTTTCGAGGAGCGATTGCTATGCTCACCCAGTTGGTGGCTGCTCGAAATAGTAGCCAGAGTTCACCAACTCCTAGCTCTAGTTATCAAGAGCCGTCTGCTGCCACGAGGATCAGAGATTTTCTGAGAATGAATCCACCGGTCTTCACGGGTTCTAACGTTGATGAAGACCCCCAAAATTTCATTGATGAGATGTGGAAGATACTAAAAGCGATGCATGCTACAGAGATTGAGGGTGTTGAGTTGGTGTCTTATCAACTCAAGGATGTCGCAAATGTCTGGTATAACCAGTGGGAAGAAAGTAGAGGTGAAGATGCAGAGCCTGCTCTTTGGGATGAGTTTGAAAGAGCATTTCTTGATAACTTTTTTCCCCAAGAGCTACGTGAAGCAAAAATTGAGGAGTTTGTGAACCTCAAGCAAGAGAGTATGACTGTGAAAGAATATAGTTTGAAGTTTATTCAATTGTCCAAATATGCCCCAGAAATGATTCCCCATATGAGGTCTAAGATGAGGAAGTTTGTCTCTGGCCTAGGCAAACATGTAAAGAAAGAATGTAAGGCAATGCTAATGATTTCTGACATGGATTTTTCTAGATTGATGGTGTATGCTCAGTAGGTTGAGGATGATAAGAAAAAGGACCGAGAAGAACACCTAAGCAAGAAGGCTAAGTCTGCTGGGCATGAGAATGAGCAGAAGCAAGGGAAGGGTAACAAGTCTTTCTTTCAGAAAAGGTCTTCCAATTATGCACCTTCCCCAACAAATACTTTTACACCTAATACCAGGTATGATCAAAGATCTCTAAGTCACCAAAACTTCCGATCTCAAGGTTCTCAGTCCCAATTAAGTATGGCTCAAGGTTCTAGAGGGAAACCACCATGTGCTAGATGTGGAAGGCTCCATTTGGGAGAGTGTCGTGTGGGCACCAATGCTTGCTACGGATGTGGAAAGATAGGTCACTTCCAGAATGAGTGTCCTTCAAAAAGGCAGGGAGATGGAAGTAGTAGAGCTCAGTTTCTTCTGAAGCTCCACAGAATAGAGGTAATCATAGAGGTGCAGCTTCAAGTGCAGGTGGGGGAACCAACCGCCTGTATGCTATGGGTAGTCTCCAAGACCAAGAAAACGCACCCGATGTTGTTACTGGTATGCTTCGAGTCCTTTCTTTTGATGTGTATGCATTACTTGATCCAGGTGCTACATTATCTTTTGTGACTCCTTACTTGGCTAGTAAATTTGAGATCCTTCCTGAGTGTCTTCTTGAGCCTTTCAGTGTGTCTACTCCTATTGGTGATTCTATCTTAGCTGAGATGGTCTATAGAAATTGTACTGTGTCAATCTATCATAGGGATACCATGGCTGACTTAGTTGAGTTGGACATGGTTGATTTTAATGTGATTCTTGGTATGGACTGGCTTTATTCTTGTTATGCTTCAGTTGATTATAGGACCCGAATTGTCAAGTTTCAATTTCCAAACGAGCCTATCTTAGAGTGGAAGGGGAATTCTGTAGTGCCTAGGGGTAAATTTATTTCCTACCTTAAGGCCAAAAAATTAATCTCTAAGGGATGTATATATCATATAGTTCGAGTCAAAAATATTATTGATCAGGATCCATCTCTTGAGTCAGTTCCCATTGTGAATGAGTTTCTTGAAGTCTTTCCTGAGGATCTACCCGGAATCCCTCGTGATAGAGAGATAGACTTTGGTATTGATGTCCTTCCTGATACACAACCTATCTCCATTCCTCCTTATAGGATGGCTCCTGCTGAATTGAAAGAGTTGAAAGAACAACTGAAAGACCTCTTAGATAAGGGGTTTATTAGGCCAAGTGTCTCACCTTGGGGCGCTCCTGTCCTATTCGTGCGAAAGAAAGATGGGTCCCTTAGAATGTGCATTGATTACCGACAACTAAACAAGGTCACCATTAAAAACAAGTACCCTCTTCCCAGAATAGATGATTTATTTGACCAACTTCAGGGTGCCACATGCTTCTCTAAGATAGACCTCAGATCAGGCTATCACCAGTTGAAAGTGAGAGAATGTGACATCCCGAAGACGGCTTTTCGAACCCGCTATGGTCATTTTGAGTTTCTTGTTATGTCCTTTGGATTGACAAATGCTCCAGCAGCTTTTATGGACCTTATGAACCGAGTATTCAAGCCATACCTAGATACGTTTGTAATTGTCTTCATCGATGATATTTTGGTCTACTCTAGAAGTAAGAGCGAGCATGCTAATCACCTTAGGATTGTCCTTCAAACTCTTAAGGAGAAGGAGTTGTATGCTAAGTTTTCAAAGTGTGAGTTTTGGCTTGAGTCTGTAGCATTCCTAGGTCATATTATATCTGGGGATGGAATCCAAGTTGATACTCAAAAGATTGAGGCAGTTAAGAACTGGCCCCGACCCACCTCTCCAACCGACATAAGGAGTTTCTTAGGTTTGGCTGGTTACTACAGGAGGTTTATTGAGGGATTTTCATCCATATCCTCACCATTGACTAAGCTGACTCAGAAGAAGGCTAAGTTTCAATGGTCTGATGCTTGTGAGAAAAGTTTTCAAGAGTTGAAAGCTAGATTGACTACTGCTCCAGTACTATCCCTACCCGAAGGAATGGATGGTTTTGTAATCTATTGTGATGCTTCAAGAGTTGGGTTGGGATGTGTATTGATGCAGAAAGGTAAGGTCATTGTCTATGCCTCCAGGCAGCTTAAGACTCATGAGAGGAACTACCCCACTCATGACCTTGAGTTGGCAGCTGTGGTATTTGCTTTTAAGATTTGGCGTCACTATCTTTATGGTGTACATGTGGATGTGTTCACAGACCATAAGAGCTTACAGTATGTATTCAGCCAGAAGGAGCTGAATTTGAGGCAAAGGAGATGGCTAGAGTTGCTCAAGGATTATGACATGAGCATTCTCTACCACCCAGGTAAAGCAAATGTAGTTGCTGATGCTCTTAGCAGGTTATCTATGGGGAGTACAACTCATGTGGAAGAGGAAAAGAAGGAGTTGGCAAAGGAAGTGCATAGACTTGCGCGTTTGGGAGTTCAACTTATTGACTCTAGTGAGGGTGGTACAATAGTACGAAATGGAGCCGAATCATCTCTAGTTGCAGAGGTGAAAGAAAAGCAAGATCATGACCCTATTCTTCTTCAACTGAAGGATGAGGTTCACAAGCAGAAGGTAATGGCTTTTACCAAAGGGGGAGATGGAGTATTGAGATATCAAGAAAGATTATGTGTTCCAAATGTTGATGGTATTAGGGAGAGAATCATGAAAGAAGCCCATAATTCTAAGTATTCCATCCATCCAGGTTCAACAAAGATATATCATGACTTAAGAGAAGTATACTGGTGGAGTGGAATGAAGAGAGATATAGCAGAGTTTGTGTCCAAGTGCCCAAATTGCCAACAAGTTAAAGTTGAGCACCAAAGGCCTTGTGGAGTGGCTCAGAATATAGAGATACCGGAATGGAAGTGGGAAATGATCAATATGGACTTCATTACCGGTTTACCACGAACCCGCAAACAACATGACTCTATTTGGGTGATTGTGGATAGGATGACCAAATCGGCCCATTTCTTGCCGGTTAAGACTACGAACACTGCAGAGGATTATGCCAAACTGTATCTTAGAGAGATTGTTAGACTGCATGGAGTTCCTTTGTCTATCATCTCTGATAGGGGAGCTCAATTTACTGCTCAGTTTTGGAAGTCATTTCAGAAGGGCTTGGGTTCAAGAGTGAACCTTAGTACTGCTTTTCATCCGCAAACAGATGGCCAGGCAGAGCGTACGATACAGACTTTGGAGGATATGTTAAGAGCCTATGTCATTGACTTCAAAGGTAATTGGGATGATCATTTACCTCTTATTGAGTTTGCATACAATAATAGTTTCCATTCGAGTATTCAAATGGCTCCTTATGAAGCTCTGTATGGGAGGAGATGTAGATCACCAATTGGTTGGTTTGAAGTTGGTGAAGCTGAGTTGATTGGACCAGACTTGGTTCACCAAGCTATGGAGAAGGTGAAAACCATACAAGAGAGGTTGAGGACTGTTCAAAGTCGCCAAAAATCCTACACTGATGTTAGAAGAAGAGATTTAGAGTTCGAAGTGTACGATTGGGTATACTTGAAAGTTTCACCCATGAAGGGTGTGATGAGATTTGGAAAGAAAGGGAAGCTTAGTCCCCGCTACATTGGTCCTTATCAGATTATGAGGAGGGTAGGTAACGTAGCCTATGAATTGGAGTTGCCTCCAGAATTAGCTGCTATTCATCCCGTGTTTCACATCTCTATGCTTAAGAAGTGTTTGGGAGATCCTTCACTTGTTGTCCCAGCTGAGAGCATTGGGGTGAAAGAGAGTTTGAGTTATGAAGAGATTCCAGTTCAAATTCTTGATCGTCAGGTTCGCAAATTAAGAACTAAGGAAGTGGCATCTGTCAAAGTCCTATGGCAAAATCAATTTGTTGAAGAGGCTACATGGGAAGCTGAAGAAGATATGAAGGCTAACTATCCTCATCTATTTATGCCTTCTGATGACGATATTCAAGGTAATATTCCTTACTTCTACCTTTGAGTCGATGTTTATTCTTGAGTTTGAGTCATTAACCATTTAAGTATCGGAGTTGATGTATTGATGATATTCATTCTTTATGTCTCCTATTTTCATCTTTATTCGAGGACGAATGATCCCAAGGGGGAGATATTGTAACAACCCCTAAAATGTTGTATGTCGGTATTTCAATTCTCGACAAAAATAATACAGCCTTTGTATTTTGGGCATAACGTTTCATAGGTTGGTCCAAATTAGTTGATTCAAATTTCTGGGTAATCACAACATCCTTACCTACAACTTTCATGAAGAACATAACTTCAAATTCGGAGTATAAGTAGGTCAAATAAATTAATCTTTGCAAGATATAGTGTTGTGACGGAATTGAGTGTTGATAGAAGAAAATTCATATCTCACTTTAGGTTGCTCCAAATTGGTTGATTCTTGAACGATATGAAACTAGACTTCCATATCTACAATTCTTATGAAGAAACCAAATCCTAATGAGGAATTTATCTTATTCAAACGTAGCTTCGAAAATGAGTATTCTGTTAAAAAGAACTCATCTTACCTACCATGGAAACATCTAGATGCATTTGACATCATGCATGACATAAATTGTCCTCCATTTAACATCATCCATGACATCAATATATTCCATTAAATTTTCAGATTTTTCTTTATAGTTATTTTATTTATTGTTAGGTCCCTCTTTCCCACCTATAAATACCCACCTTATTTCCTCATTTTATTCATCAAGCTTTCCTAAGCATTTCTTCTCTCTATATACTTCTTCTCAAATATAGTTTTAGTTTTAGTAGTATAAAAATACTACTACGGTTATTCTTATACTCCGGGTAGTACACAAAACGCTCCGGCGAGGAGAAAAGGCTAGGGATCCAAGAGTATTCCAATTCGGAGTAAACCTTCGGATTTAAGGTATGTAAGGCTTTCATAGCATTTGATTGAGTTCGTCCATGCGCCCAATATTTAAATTCATTATAATTGAGTTATAGTTGAGTTTTATTCAAATCTTGAATTCTAGATGAATTAATTCTTCTTCTATTGAGTTTGATATATTTATGCATTAATATTATTATTATTGTTATCTTTCATATTATTGGAATTATTGTTCATGGCTACTTTCCCATGAATTCTAATTGATTTGATGTTCATGAATATTTTTACATATGTTTTGAGTAAAGATGTTGGCTTTTTATTATTTTTATTGATAAAAAGAGAGTTATATAAATTAATACTATATATGTATTTTATTGAGTTTTGAAAGAGTAAAAGAGTTGAATTTGAATGAATTTGAGAAAATGATATTTTGAGCAAGATGTTTTGATGAGATGTAAATGATGTTTTTGGAAGTATAATGATTGATGAACATGAAATGAGATGAGTTTGATGATTTAAATTAAAGTCCAATGAGACTAGATGATGAGTTTAATATGAGCACATATTTTGGGAGTAGTATTGAGCACCGAGTTGGGTAAGAGTTTAATTGACTCAAACCCCAGAACTACGTAGCCAGCGTAGGATGGAGGCTATGCCTCTTAAGTCCCAAAAAGAGGACTTTGATGAATGAATCCAAGATGGTGATGTCCTTTACCCTGGCAAGGTATTGGATGGATGTGGCAACTACATCGCTTCGTTGTATCATTGCTAGCTCATAAGTGATGGTTGTCGGTTAGAGAAACTCCCAACTGAGTAAGCATTGCTTATTACTATTATTTTTATTATTATATTTTAAACTTGCATTACATATTCATGTTGAGATGATGTTGAGTTCTGAGCTGAGTTTTCTTGAGAGGAGTTTCTTGATATCTGTCCTTACCTTCCTGCCATTTTACATACTCGTACATTCCACGTACTGACGTCATTCGACCTGCATCGTTTTATGATGCAGATACAGGTGTTAGAGATCCTCAACAGGCGCATCGTTGAAGATCATTTCTTTTCAGCTATTTGGTGAGTCCTTCTTGTATTCGAAGGAACTCCTTATCCTTTTATTATTGTTGAGTGTGATGTTTCTTTTGAGGTAGCCATGGATATGTCATTGGCACCATCTAAGAGTATTAGAGGCTTCATAGACAGAGTCTGATGATGTAATCGGAGTAGTTCTCCTTAGAAACTACTTCTTCTAATAATTATCTATTTTTCCTTTGATTATGACAAGCCCACATTAGTATTCTTAAGTCTTCCGCTGATGAATAAATAAGAAATGAGACCAAGTGGTTCTCTCAGAAGTCAGAAATGGTTTCTGAGTGCCGGCCACGCCTAGGGTACCCTCTCGGGACGTGACAAACTTGGTATAGGAAATGTAATCAGAAATGGGAAACACAGATGCCTGACTGGCTGTCTTCTTAGATACTACAAAATCCTGCATCCATATGGGAGGTTTGGTTGTCCTAGTACTGATTCTTCTTACTTCTGGTTCTGCTGGTATGCCATAAAGAGGACCTGCTCCTACAACCTCTTCTGGACATGTGGTATCATTTATCACATTTTCTGCATTGTCTGACCTTTCTATCACAGCTTCAGGTAGCTCTGCTACTGAAGATTCACCAATATTTACTTCTTCTACTGGCAAAGTCTTATTAGTTTCGTCCTGCATAGCCTGTTCTCTATCAATTGCAATTGGCAAAGCATGCTCATGTATATCTTGTGCAGGGGCAGGACAAAAGATGTCATCAAGATCTATTTTAGCCCCCTTAAAAGAAAATATAGATTCCCTAAAGCTGACATCCCTACTAACCAGAAAAACACCAGCTTCCATGTCAAAAAGTCTATAACCTTTTTGTGTTTCTTCATAGCCAAGTAGGACAGTCTTCCTTACTCTAGAATCAAACTTGTTCCCTCTAGGCAACATTGTAGGAAAACAAAGACAACCAAAGACCCTGAGATGATCTAAGATTGCAGGTTTACCATGCAGGACCTCAAATGGTGACTTACCTTGCAGGACATTGGATGGTAACTTGTTGATAAGATAAACAACTATTTGTACACAATCACCCCAAAACCTATGGGGGATCCCACTTTGAAACTTTAAGGCTCTTGCAACCTCCAAAATGTGTCTGTGTTTTCTCTCCACAAGTCCATTTTGCTGGGGGGTATAGGGACAACTACTTTGATGCACAATCCCTAAAGAGGAGAATAATTCATGACAACTAGAATTGATGAACTCTTTCCCATTATCCGATCTCAGAATTTTGACATTGACAGCATACTGATTTTTTACTTTATACAAGAAATCTTTCAACACAACAATCACTTCACATTTAGATTGTATTAAACAAATCCAAGTGTATCTACTGAAGTCATCTACAATAGTCACAAAATAGTGCTTTCTATCATAGGTGGGAACCTTGAAAGGTCCCCATACATCAACATGTAATAGATGGAAACAACCAGTAGTTTTAGATGTACTGAGGGGAAACTTAAGCCTACTTTGTTTAGCCATAGGACACACTATGCAAAGCTGTTGCTGTTCTTTACACATTTTATTTCTAAGTCACCAATACTATTGAATACCTCCATAGAAGGATGGCCAAGTCTGTTATGCCATAAGGCTGACTCTGACTGATCTTTTATTACTGCTTCTGCTGTGATTAATTCTTCCTTCTTCAGCCAGTATAATCCATCATATTCTCTACCAATCCCCAACACCTTGCCACTGTAGAGATCCTAAAATATGCAGAATTCTAGATAAAAGTTGACTGAACAACAAAGCTCCTTAGTTATCTTAGATACTGATAATAAGTTGAACTTGAAATCAGGCACATATAAGACATCTTTAAGTTTGTGATTTTTAAAAATAATTGTTTCTCCTTGTATGTTATATTACACTTATCTCCTGTAGGAACCTGAACTCTATTATTTTGTTGTTTGTCAGCAGCTTTAAGATTATTCAACACTCTCCTAAGTGGTGTTATATGATGAGAAGCTCCTGAGTCTACAATCCACTCACACTGCTGTACTTGTGGTAACAAAGATGATATGCCTGCAAAATTGCAATGATATTCACTTGTGTAACCTTGTGACTGTTGTTCCTGTGTTTTTCCTTTCAAGTTCATGTAGTGCTGATATTGCTCCTCTGAAAGATAATGACCTCCACCTGATGATCTAAAGTTCATTTCACCTCCAGCTTTAGTTACAGCAGCTTCAGTTATAGCAGCATGATGTGCTTGTGGATAGTTCCTTCCTAGATTACTTGGTCCTGTACTATTTCCTCCTTGTGTTGCTAGATGCTTCTTACTTTTAAAATCAGGAGGATAGCCAACCAACCTATAAAAATTCTTCTTCAAATGACCTTTATATCCACAGTGATCACATACAGTACCAGGAACAGTACCTATAGTTCCACCATTCATAGGCCTTTTAGATCTAAAATTACCATCTCTACTCGCAGCTAGCAAACTTAGGGAATCTCGAGTGAGATCAACTACTCCTAGTTTCCTTTGACTTTCTTTCTGTACTACTACAGAGTATGCTTGATTCACACTTAAAATTAGTGTTCTAAGAAGAATATCACTCCTTACATGGCTGTAAGTCTCATTTAATCCCATTAGGAATTGTAGCAATCTTTGATTATTCAAATGCAATAGGTATTCACCTGATTCTGTACCCTCACAGATAGAAGGCTGAGGTGCTAATAGCTCCAGTTCATCCCAGCAATCCTTCAACTTAGAATAATAGACAGTGATTGAATCTGTACCTTGTGTCATCATGACAATTTCTTTCCACAATTGATATATCCTAGTAAGGTTTGATTTGTGAAATCTCTCTTTAAATTCATCCCACACTTTCTTTGCAGTCGAGGCAAGTACTATACTAGAGATTAACTCTGGTGCAACTACTCCACTAATCCATGAGAGGACTAGAGCATTACATTTATCCCATTGTTTTGCCAATTCTTCCTTGTACATGCTTCGAGTGCAGCTTCCGTCAATCAGACCTATCTTATTCTTACCCAACAAAGCTAGTGCCATTGATCTACTCCACAATGTATAATTTTCTGGCCCTGTCAACTTTAAACTAATCAATGTAGCCCCTGGTGTATCTGAAGGCTGTAAAAATAGGGGATGAGTGTAGTCTATTTGTGAAATCTGAGTGGTTTCTTCCTGTGACTCCTCTGAGCTACCCATGGCTTCAACTGTTGAACTTTAACTACAGCGATCGACGCTCTGATACCATGTTAAGTTTTATCAATCTAGAATCAACTATCTAACAAGTAAAGAAAGAAGATGAAGAAGAGAAGAGACAGCAGTGATTTCATTTTTGTGTGTGTAAACAATGCATTACACATGCCCTTATATAGAGCATTGTTAGCTTATCTTTCAAGCTAACTTTGTAATTGAATTCTATTATAACAAACTAAAAAACTCAAAGTCTAATTTGTAACTAACTTCCAACTCATCACTCCAACTAACTTTCCATCTCAGCATTTTACTTCTTCAGCATTATTTAACACTAGCTCCTAACAAAGATGACTGGACTATTCATAGAGAACAAACTAGGTAACTATGGGTTCACTCCTCTCTTAATTGTCTTCCACTTGATATCTCTAACTCTTCAATTGTGTACTAGATGAAGCATCTAATAATGGTGGAGATTCTAATCTATTCCTTCTTTACCTTCCTCGAAAATAAATATTGTCTCAGGGCTCATTGTACTACTAAACAATAGGCCTCAGGTAACTCCCATCAATGAAAAATGATGACTCAAGTTAGAAGTTAGGCAAAAAAACATAGATCAACTTAGGATCAAGCAGCTTCTGATGGGATAACTAAAATGGTAAAAGTCGTCTTGCTAAGTTTTACCCTCATTGTAGAAAAAATATAAGTATCTTAGTCTGAGCTGACAGGAACACCAATTATAATTGTTGCCTAGTTCCCATAGCAGAAAATATATTTCATGTGTTTTCTACAAGTAAAACAGCTCAAGTTATCTTTAAATACTTTGGAAGGCCACTGGGTATAGGTGCTCATCAGAGAACTATTAGACACTTGATTGATATTTGGTGGAATCAAAAGACTATGAATGAAATTCACAAGATGATTGTCAGGATTGTCCCATTATTTTATATGCTGGGAAATTTGGAAACAAATTTGTAAGTACAATTACAGATAAAGGAAAAAGTTCATTGTGTCTATCATGATCAAGAAGGCAGAAAGGAACATTTTGAGTGTCATTTCTCATGCCTTTCCTTCTAAACATTACCTTGGTCTCCTTTTGTGACACTCTCCTAAGATTAAGACCTTTTACCAAAAGCATCATTGTAACATGAAATTTTGAAGTTGCTGGAATATTGAAAATGAACACAGATGGCAACTTTATTTTTGCCAATGAAAGTGTTAGTATAGGTGGAGTGTTGAGATATGACAAAAGTGATTTTATCATTGGCATTTTTCTATCCCATATGATGTGAAAGTAATCTAGAGTCGGAAGCAATGACTGCTAAACACGGAATGAACATTTATTATTAGAAAAAGCACTCTAATTTCATACTAGAGTTGGACTCACTAGCTATTGTGAAGATAATTTATGAAGACAAATATTGTAATTTCAGCCTGAATCTAATCATAAAGGAGTTACAACAATTGATGAAACAAGCTAATGTTAAGGTAGAACATTGTTTTAGAGAGGCGAATGAGGTAGCAGGTCATTTAGCCAAATTTGTAGTCAACAGTCAGAATGAATCCTTATATTACTCCTACCAGTAACTTTTTGTGTGGGATAAAGGTCCATTCCAACTAGACAAGATCTATATGGCTTCTATAAGGACCAAATATGATAAGACAATTTTTTTTGTTAGCTAGTTATATATAGATAGTCTATTTTTGGGAGGGGTGGAATTTCTATATTTTTAACTTCACCTCCCCTCTTTTTTTGAAGGATAAACTTGTGTTTATACTTTCATTGTAACTGGAGTCTAAGGAAAAGCCTTCATGTAAATTTTCTTCCTGATTTATAACACCCCATACGATCTAAAAAAATTTACACAAGAAAACATCTAATAATGTGAGTATAACCATGGGGATCATCGGTTTGTGCACGAAAGAAGAACTTAAACTTATCACAGCTGAAAACTTAACAGTTTTGATAAAAGATGGAGACCGGTGATACACATCCAAAGCCAGTACTGCTAATCCCCCTACCCCTCCCCCCAGTGTCGCAGAACAAAGGAGGGGAAATAGAGGTGTCGTTGGAGTACACAACCAATGAAAAAAACCATGGCACTAGAATGGGGTCAACATCCTTCAAAGAGATGCTTATTATTCCATACTCACACAATGAGAATGGGTGTTAAAATATGAGCTTACATGTAGAACCAATGGATCTGGTTGAAGAGCTAAGCAACCCAAATAGGGGAGAATTTGATCAGGGATGAGGAAAAACAGCAGATATACAAACCATGGACTTATTCTGTGACTATTAAAGTCTTTGTCAAGAAACTCAACCACCTATATCTAAAGCAAAAACTAACTATGTTGTGGAGGGCATCGGAGCAAATGATACTCATAGATTTGGGGCATGATTATTACATTATAAAATTCTTCAAAGAAGAAAATCTGCAAAAAATACTACATCAAGGACCATGGTTCATTAATGATTTTTTCTTGTCAGTTAATTAAAAGATGGCATCCCAACTTTGTGTCCTCGCAAGCTAAAGAAACAAAATCGGCTATATGGATATGTCTCCCTAAACTACCAACAAAATTTTATGACTATTTAGTGCTAGCAAAAATAGGTAAAAAACTTGAGAAGTTGTTCAAGATGGATGTGTTTACTTCGGAAGCACTTCGTGGGTGCTACACAAGGATTTGTGTTGAAGTACCTATTGGAGTTCTGGTTAAAAATTCATAACTATTGGCTATCATAGACAACCATTATGTATATAAGGATACAAACATCATGTTGGAGAAGTCCAACACCTGCATGACAGAAGAAGAGAAGAAGAAATGAAGAAGGCAGTGAAAGAAGAAGAAATGAGGAAGACAGTGAAAGAGAAGTGAGGAAAGAAGAAGGCAAACTAAAGAGTTAAACTCTTCAGTTTCCCACTTTGCAGTACACACGAGGCCTATTCTCATCCATACAATATATTTAAATACTGCAGGTTTAAATATATTTAAACATTGTAGGTTTAATACAATACAAATTAATCTTCCACTCTTGGACTTAAGCACTGCAGATTTAAATATGATTATGCCCATATAATTATGGACAAATAGAATAAATTTTGTACAAATTTATATAGGACAAATGTAACCATTTCCTTTTGTCTCTGTCATAACTATTGTATAATTCTATATAAGTGTATTGTACACACTATGAATGAGACACAACAATATTCCTTCTTTTCAGCTTCTTCTCCTCCAATTTTAACATGGTATCAGAGCTCTTCTAAGCTCGATCCAAATCTGTGTCAAAACATCAAAATCATCTTCAAAATCCCTAGCAAACCAGAATGCCTGAAACAACTGAAATCAAGTCAGGCAGTGGTGAGAAAGGAATCACATATGAAAGCAGTCATTCTTATTACTTAAATAATTCAGATTCACCTGGTATGAATCTGGTCAACACTGTCTTTGATGGAAGAGGATACCCAAGTTGGAGGAGATCTATCCTTTATCTCCATCAGCCAAGAGGAAACTTGACTTTATCAATGGAACCTGCAAGGCTCCAGATCTGAAATCTGCAGACTTTGAGCAATGGAGTTGTGTCAATGATATGATCATATGTTGGATATCAAATGCACTATCAAAGAATATTGCAGATAGTGTGATGAGTTCCAAAACTGCAAAAGAACTTTGGGACAGTCTAGAATAGAGATTTGGCAAATCAAATGGTGCCAAACTCTACCACCTACAAAAGGAATTAACAGGACTATGCAAGGGAATAGTGACATTGCAGGTTACTTCACCAAACTTAAGAGATTGTGGGATAAATTAGATAGGATAAATGTGATTGTCTGTTGCTCATGTGAATGCACTTGTGATGGAAAAGCAAAATTAACAAAATCACTGGAAGATCAAAGGTAGATTCAATTTCTAATGGGACTAAATGATGTATATGCTCAGGCAAGGGGAAATGTACTTATGATGAATCCCTTACCTGGAATAGATGTTGTGTATTCCTTACTTTTGCAGGATGAGAACCAAAGGGAAGTGTATGCAAACACAAATTTCACCTCTGATTCTGGATTATTCATGGCAAGAGGTCAAGCAAAACAGCCAAACAACAAACTAATTGCTGAATTTACAGCATTCATGGCTAATGGACAGGGAAGAAATGCACAGAGATTTAAACACCAAGCAATAAAAGGAACAAACACATATCATAGGTACACCAATCCAAGGCAGAACCAGAGATCTGACAAGCCACAGAACAAGTTTAAGGGTAAGAAAAAATATGATCCAAATCTATCATGCACTTATTGTGGAAAAACAGGACATGTGCATGATGATTGCTACAGACTGCATGGATTCTCTGCAGATTTTGAGTTCACTAACTCCAGGAACTATTAGTCACAGATTAAGGCAAATGCAAGTTTAACTCAGCAAGCAGATGAAGACATTGGGAAGACAGATTTTGAAATCAATGATGGAAATTTTGAGGAACAGTTTAGCAAGCAACAGATTGTAGAAATGATGCAAATATACAAGCAAAGCAAGTTGACACAAATAGGAAAAACAAAAATCAATGCAAATGTAATGAATGGTACCATTCTTAAATACTCAAATTCTGTACCCACTAATCTTGAACAAAATACTTGGATAATTAATTCAGGAGCTTTAGAACACATGTGTTTTGATCCCAATTCCTTCTTATTTCTAAATCCTCTCCCTGTACCTTTGAATATTAATTTACCTAATTCTTTCAAGGTAAGTGTGACCTATGTAGGCAACATCTCCATTTTACCAGGACATGTCATAACTGATGTGCTACTTAGATTTTAAGTACAATTTACTGTCAATTCACAAGTTTTGTGTCCAGTTTCAGTATGATGTCCTATTCACTGCTACTGGATGTTTCTTGCAGGACCTTTCAATGAAGAGTCCTCAAGTTTTTGGTGAAGTTAGAGAGGGACTCTATTTATTGGATTCCAATAGTGACAAGCCTAGAATTGTTTTCAATTCAAATGATGTATCTTCAATTCCAAAAGAAAGAAATCCCATCTCACAATCAATTTCAGTTTTTAATTCAGTACATGTTAATGCTGCTCCTCATGTAAAGCTTTGGCATGTCAGGTTGGGACACCTCCCATTTTCAGTAATGAAGTATTTAATTTTTCTTCCTCATGAATCCAATTCTGATTTTATTTGTGACATTTGTCCTAGAGCTAAACAAACTAGACAATCTTTTCCTACTAGCAACATAAAATCCACACACATTTTTGATCTCATTCATATAGATATTTGGGGTCCCTACAAGTGTAATACTTACAATAGTTTCAGGTTCTTTCTCACCATAGTAGATGATTATAGTAAAGGGACATGGACATTCTTACTGAGTACTAAAAGTAATGCTTTTCCTATACTAAAGAGTTTTCTATCTATGGTGGAAAGACAATTCAATGTAAGGGTTAAGATGATCAGGTCTGACAATGCTTTGGAATTGGGTAAAGGCACACAAAAATCAGCATTTCTTGCTTCTCAGGGGATTTTACATCAATTTTCTTGTGTAGCTACACCTCAACAAAATGGAACTGTTGAGAGAAAACATAGACATCTCTTAGAAATTGCCAGAGGGTTGATGTTTCAATCCAAATTGCCTATGTGCTACTGGGGAGAATCTGTTTTAACTGCTACTCATATCATTAATAGACTGTCATCTAGTGTTCTAAAGGGACAGACACCTTATGAAGTACTGTTTAGACAAAAACCTACCTATGATCATTTGAGGAACTTTGGGTGTTTATGTTATACTTCCACCCTGGCACAAGAAAGAAACAAGTTTGATGAAAAGGCTATTGCTTGTGTTTTACTAGGATATCCTTTACAGCAGAAAGAATATAAACTGTTGTCTCTTGATACAAAGAAAGTATTTATATCCAGGGATGTCAGGTTTCATGAATCACATTTTTCTTTCAACTCATCTGATACCTCACACACACTTATTTTTTTCCAACTCCCCTTCTTCCTTAGATCATCACTTTGATTTCTCCCCCACAGTCACTCAGCCCCACCTGTTAATGATCCTTTTTACCCAAACCACCACCTAATACTTCTGATTATAGTTCACAATCTGAATCTACACTTTCTCAACAAACAACCCCTACAGCTCAACCCCCACACCTTGACCATGCTTATCCAAGTTCTACTGCACTAGATACTTCTACCCCTGACCCTATAACAGATAAACCAAGAAGGTCTAGCAGGATATCTCATGAACCTAGATATCTAAGAGACTACATTTGCAATAGTGTGATGTTCACTGATCTATGGAAAGCTTGTTTTGATCACTCTCATAAGGCTAAAAGATATGTTTTCTCCTTTTTATCCCTCAACAATCAGCAACTACTTCATTCCCTTTCTAATATTACTGAGCCTAGCTGCTATAGCCAGGCTTCTCATCATCCAGCATGGATAGAGACCATGAGCTCAGAGATTCAGGCTTTGGAAACTAATCGAACCTGAGATGTTGTTTTGTTACCTAAAGAGAAAAAAGTTTTACCTTGCAAATGGGTATATAAAATAAAACATCTCTCTAATAGTAGCATTGAAAGACAAAGGCCAGACTAGTAGTGAGGGGGGATATACAAAGAGAAGGTATAGATTATGGAGAGACTTTTTTACCTGTTGTAAAAATGACCACTATCCGGTGCTTACTTACCATTATAGCTAAGAAGAAGTGGTCTGTTTCACAACTAGATGTCAACAATGCATTCTTGCATAGTGACCTCCAAGAAAAGGTCTTTATGAAATTTCCCGCAGGACTGACAACTCCTAGTCCTAATCATGTCTGTCTTCTGAAGAAGTCTTTATATGGTTTAAATCAAGCTTCACAGCAGTGGTATACTCGGCTTGCAAGAGCTTTAGCCTTTAAAGGTTATTCCTCTTCCTTAAACGATTACTCTCTCTTTTTTAAACACAATGGGACACTTATTTCCATTTTAGCAGTATATGTCGATGATATTCTCCTCACAGGGAATGATTTGAATGAACTCGAGAATATCAAATATTTTCTCAATACAGAGTTCAAAGTTAAGAACCTGGGAGAAACTCCACTTTCTTGGAATGGAAATTTTGCGAGAAGACCATGGCTTTATTGTAAATCAACGCAAATTTACCATGGATTTGCTTCATGAATTCAATGTCTCTCATCTGCCTGCAGTCAATTCTCCACTGGATCCCTTCTTCAAGATTCGAGCAGATGATAGTCCTCGCTTGGATAACCCTACTCTTTATTATCATTTGATAGGCAAGTTGAATTATTTGACCAACACTCGCCCAGATCTGTTATTTTCTATTCTTACTCTGAGTCAATACATGCAACGACCCTGTTTATCATATTTCTCGACTGCTTTATGAGTTTTACGATATCTAAGCTCAGATTCGGGTCAAGGCATACTACTGTCTTCCAATCCATCTTTTTCTTTACTGGCTTTTTGCGATACAGACTGGGCATCATGTAAAGATTCTCATAAATCGGTTAGTGGATTTTTCATCACCCTCGGGGGCGCTCCGATCTCGTAAAATCAAAGAAACAAATCTCGATCTCTTTGTCCTCCGCAGAAGCAGAATATTGGTCCATGCGTCGTGTTACTGCTGAACTTACTTGTCTAGTTCGCCTTCTTGAGGATCTTTCTGCTCCCATTTCACTCCCAATTCCGCTCCACTCAAATAGTCAAGTTGTCATCCATATAGCTCGCAATTCGGTCTTCCACGAGTGCACTAAATATGTTGAATTATACTGCCATTTTATGCGCCAACAGTTTCAATCCGGTGTGATTACTTTTTCATTTCTTCTCTCTAAAGACCAACTTGCCGATCTCTTCACTAAGCCCCTTTCTGGGGTTTCTCACCAATCGATTCTATACAAGTTAGGGGTCATGACTCTCCCCTCCAACTTGAGGGGGGATGTTGGAGAAGTCCAACACCTGCATGACAGAAGAAGAGAAGAAGAAATAAAGAAGGCAGTGAAAGAAGAAGAAATGAGGAAGACAGTGAAAGAGAAGTGAGGAAAGAAGAAGGCAAACTAAAGAGTTAAACTCTTCAGTTTCCCACTTTGCAGTACACACGTGGCCTATTCCCATCCATACAATATATTTAAACACTGCAGGTTTAAATATATTTAAACACTGTAGGTTTAATACAATACACATTAATCTTCCGCTCTTGGACTTAAGCACTGCAGATTTAAATATGATTATGCCCATATGATTATGGGCAAATAGAATAAATTTTATAAAAATTTAAATAGGACAAATGTAACCATTTCCTTTTATCTCTGTCACAACTATTGTATAATTCTATATAAGTGTATTGTACATACTATGAATGAGACACAACAATATTCCTTCTTTTCAGCTTCTTCTCCTTCAATTTTAACACATCATATGTTCATTATGTGGAGTGTTGGGTCATACAGTGCTCAACTGTACTACGAACCTTAGAGAAAACATAGAGCCTATATCAGTAATACACACAATAACTAGGCAAAAACCAACATCAACTACAAAGGAAAGCAGCTCGAGTAAAGAGGACGATTGGCAAATTGTCACATTCGCGAGATGGCAAAAACAAAGGGTCTGACCTGATAGGGTGATTCAGAATCTACCACAAATATAAACATTAAATTATTTCACGCAAAGACAGGTAAATTTCTCGAAAAAAGGCTTAAATAAAAGAAATCGTCCTCATAGTGGGAGGAACAAACCGAAAAATCAAAAAAAATTCTTCATTCCAAAATCATAGTCATCTAAAACAAACCTCTAGATCAACAGAGGAAGAAAATGTTGACGTCACCATAGACGATGTCATATTACTGATGTACAATTAACAAAAGAAAAAGAAAAAAAATGAAGAATTATAGAACTATCCTAAGGCGACAACTGAAATGGCCCCTATATGAACCCCTAAACTCACCCCTAATACGACCTAAGGATATCGAAGTGACGACACTCCCTCCACTCTTGGAGGCTTCCAACACCACATCTTTTTAAACAAATCCCAAAATACAAAATCTAACAAAATCATTAGCTCCACATTTGCAAAACAGAACAACTTAAATTCTGAAAAGGCCCCGTAGGCAATATTAAATGCCATATCTTCCAAAAATCTAGGAATCAAGAATAACAGTTATGAGACCTATAGTATCATGTCGGTACCAACTATTCCCAAAAATAGTAACTCAAAAAGTGACTTTATAACTCTCAATAAGGCAACTACAAATAATAATAAATTAACGTCCAATATTTCTAGGACAGAACTACCAACACTAGTAATCCTAAAAGTATTACTATAACACCTACTAAATCCATCTATATAGAGATATCTCCTCTTCCAGAAAATCCTGTGAATTCCCATATCTTCCCAGAGAAGATGTGCGAACTTGGGGAGATCGCTCCCCATCAAATACATGACCAGCAATCCTCTCGAAGAACATGAACTCCCAGACAACCACCCCTCTCCAAACTCATCCAGTGTCCCTAAGGGAGCATACTTTCTACGCCACCCATGCCCCAAAACCAAATCCAACACCACACTCTTGGTTGGAAATGAGCATGCAAGGACAAACACTCTCCTCCAGTGTGGAGTATGGAGGTAGAAGGAAGACCAGTGGCTATATTAGTATAAAACTCAACTTTCTTGGCTCAGGTGGTCTTGGAGGGAATGAGGCCGTCTATGGAAACCTACAACAATAACTTATGGTTGTCCATAGTTCTCCAACCACCATTGAGCTTTCCTTTCCCTCAGATCCCATTCTACCACCATCCAACCTACGAGATGCCCCTCTTTAATCCCTTTAATCAAGTATCGAATGTTGAGTCCTTATTCTTCCCAGCATTTCTTTACCCTTACCAAATTTCAGAGACAATGCTAAACCAAGTGAACCAGCAAGAGACAGCACCAACATTCACCATAGTGATTCATACAAACCCAAGGGAGAGTCCACCTCAAACCTTAAACTGTTCCCATCTTCACAACATCGACCTCTCAGGTAACAAATATTCCCAAAACTCCTCCCCCCCCCACTTTAGCTCCAAATCTAGAGGAAAATGTAGACATTCAAGAGATAGATAATGCAATACAGTTAATGTGGGAAACAAGAATGGAAATAGTGGTACTACAAGATATAAAATTTATGATATTCAAATAGAGATTTGGAAAAATAACACATTCTTATTTGTCCACCAAATTTGTCAAGAAGCTCTCTAGATATTCGTATCCCTTGCAATCCAGGGACAGAGAATTATGTAAATGAGGAATCCTTCAAACCTAAGGATGGAGATTCCAAAAATGCCCCCCCCCCCCACTCTAATTAGATCAATGAATGTCATAGTATGAAATTGTAGAGATTGTAACGGAGAAGAATTTCAGAGAAACTTTCGTGCACTCCTAGACTGCTTAAACCACCCTTAGTTGCACTTGTGGAAACTAAGATGCAGGATCACCAACCCCTCCCTGATAGTTTTACATTTAATAATGTGATCCAAGTCTCGGTAAATAAAAACTCTGGAGGCTTAGCAATTCTGTGGGCTGACCATTTTAGAACTAGATGGCATAGCCACTACGGGACGAGATACATGCAATGGTGAAGGGAGCTACTTCAGAAGCTGGGAACCCCCCTAATTCCGCATAACTTTAGGAAGCAAATCAAGTGACATATACATTAGCAAAAGTGGCTACTGATCTGACGAAATCAAATTCCTTTTTGTGCTTGGAAGTTCCACTAGTGTTTGTTTTGAAAAAATTGGAGGCAGACATAGTTGAAACTTGTTTTGTTAGACTGACTAATGCCCTTACTAATCAGGATGAATGTATTAATAGTAATACTAATCCACCCCTACTAATCTAGACAAATGTATACATACTACTTCTAATCCATCCCACCCCTTTGCATTAATTAATAACGGGCTCCCAGCCCTGCACATAGGATGAATACATATTAAGTTATAAATATCAGTATCTTGTTAACCAAAACAAACATGGGGTACATCATGAAAATAATAGAATCAACACAAAGGAAAATTAGAACAAGTTCTCAATAATAAGGGTATTTTTAGGACCAAATTTAAACGAAAAGGAAAATTGCCTTTTTTCGAGGAACAAATTTGATAATGGTATATTTAAAATTAAAAAAAAAAGTCAAAATGTCTTGTCTCTAATTTTTTTTTCTTGATTCAAGGGCTGAAGCAGCGTATTTCTCGAGCGCAGATGATGTGGACCTCCTTTACTTGATCGTCAAGAAGATTAGTAGCGCTTCGGATTGATCACGGAGGATAACTTCTCTTGAAAACTTCACCCTTGCTCCTTGAACCATGTGATTAAACAATAATGCACTCAGTTACTAGTTTGATCTAAAAATATCTTTACCTTCAATAGTTTGGTACAAAAATACTTATGTGGTTACCTAATGGGTCAAAAATGTTCTCTTCCTAATAAATATTTTTATTTTTTATTTTTAAACATTTTATTCCTAATAGATATATTACTTTGAACGAATCCTATTCTTGTTCTTTTCTTTTAAAATCACTTTAACTAATAAATAAGTATAAAATAATTTTTCCTTAATCTCATTTTATCAATTAAAATAGAATGACTACATGTACTTTTTAAATTGACAAACTATGTCATATATATAAGATCATAGCCAGCCTCATTAATTTTGTTTCTATAACTACAAAAAAAATTCTAATAAAATAAAAAATATTTGTATTTCTTAACCCTTACTGAATTGAAGTGGGATAAACATTTGATAATAAAAAAAATTAGTATCAGAAAAAGAATATGTTTAACGAGAAAAAAAATATATATTTATTTGAAAAAGGGGTACTTTTGATCCAATTAGGTAACAATTGGAGCATTTTTGTACCCAAACTTGCTAGTATATTTGTTCAATTTCGCAGTTCAAACTTCAAAGACATTTTAAACTCATTTCCATATTCAAAATCAAATTCAATTAAGGACAAAATTATTTTATTTCCCAAAGGACATTTTTGCCCCATTTTCAAAAAAAAAATTGATAATTTTTGCCCCATTCACTAAAAAAATATTTACAAACATCTTGAATATTTTTGCATACAAACGATCGTCTTTAATGATTGTACCCAAAAACAATTAAAAAAGATTGTCTTTAGTGAGTCCAAAGTACTCGATGTAGTACACCTCCAAATTACAATGCCCTACACGCCATAATGCCATATCTGTCCATGACTATAAGATTTTTTTAGATTATGTCTCATTCAAAATATATTAATTTGATTAATTTATATTCGTATCGCGAATAAATTATAGCCTATTAAGGGAATAAATCCTAAAATGTATAATACTTCAATGAAATGCATAAAGTAGCTAGTAACTTCACAAAGGGATTTGTTTCAATTATACAAAGCTGAAAAAATAAAACAAGAACAAAACTCGCCTATAGATTCAACTAAACTCAATATTATTAATAATACAAATAATATAATTATATTTAAAAATTCACTTAATATATATAAATAAATTATCAAAACATCCGAAATTCATAAACTCAATTTCTAATTCCTATCTCTGATGATCATAACGTAGGATTGACCTCGAAGATCACAAGGATCAAATTAGGTACCAAAGGTTTGTCATGTTCATCTATAAATTTACAACTGTTTATAACATATTTTGAGCCAAACATTAAATATAATATTAGAACTTATAATATTCACAAGAAGTTCGCATATTTATTTACAAGAAGAAGAAAGAGAAAACATGACTATGCATTTTTACTCAATGAATAAAAAATAAATATTTGATGTTTAAAGTCAAATAAGGGTACGGTGATTACGGTTCCGTACCTTTTTATAAGATATTAGGCTATGGACAAACGTATCTTTCATGACAACAAATTTGGAGGCCTGCTCTTTTGCTCACGTATGTTTCCGCCTCCATTTTTTGACTTGTTTCTAATTTTTTACTAGTAGCTAAAATTTCCAAACATGTAACTAATTGTATCATAAATTTTTATTTATTTTAAGAATTTAATTTATATATACAAACAATTCATAATTTAACATTACAAGTTAAGTTAACTGGTTAAAGGAATTGGGCTGGGTTTTTAAAACTATGATAATATGAAATTTTAAATTTTACTGTCAGTTTCCAAAAATATTTTTCTTCTCAAGAAGAAGAGGAGGTTTAACCGTTTTGTTTACTTCTTTTTTATATCAAAAAATTTGTTTTTATTTGTTATGGAAGTTAATTAGCTGGAATAACTTTTTTTCACATTGGTATATCTGGTGGAGCGAGTGAATATCATAAGATTATATGATTATTATATTGCATATCATCATATTGCATTGCTTCTCATTTACCTTATCTTTATTTTTTATTTGATGCCATTGTAATTATTTATCGCATGATTCTAGTTAGTTATCTTCTTTTCCCTAAGTTAGTGTATTTGAGACATATGATTTAGCTAGGATACATTTTGTACTTGTTTTGATCTAACTCTTGTTTAGTTGTTCTATAATACTTTTTGATTATACGTGTTTTCGTACTTATGATATACTTGATGCATTTTGATTCAGATCCTAGAGCTAGTGGACCTAGCTAGTTGATTTTATTATTCGAGCTAGCAGCATTATCTTAGATTTTTGGTGAGCTACTTGTCATTCAAAGTGATGTTGGTGACTCTATGTCTTGGATATATTTTGTCGTTCTGCATTCATAATAATATTTTATGAAAACTTGACTTTAAGATTTTACTTCTGCTATTATCATTACCTCTTCATGTTTACTGAATGTTCGATTTGGGTGAGTGTTGTAGAGATGGGTGGGGGAATTTAATTTTTAATTCCCACTATATTATTTATTGTTTTCTGTATCTGGACAGTTCCAGTAACTATTCCACTATTAATAAATTAATAAGACTTGACTTTTCAACAGGCAATACGCATGCATACTTTGACAAAATGGCTTTTTTGAGTTAATTTTACTTATTTACCTTTTCTCATGGCTCATCTTCTCCAACCTTTTTCTCAAAGTTAACCAGCAGTGACCCAATTGATAAGTTTGTTATATTGTTTTACAGATGTAACTTTCAATGGACAGTTGGATTAATTATCTCATGAATTGATCAAACCCTAATTAAGGATTCAATTATACTTTATGAATCGAATCTTACTTTCTCTCTCTCTCTTTATTTTTTTTGGGGTTAAAAGGATGACATGAATAATATTATTATACTAAAAGTCATTACTAGGTGATTGAATGCAAATACTTAATTGTTTGGTAGGGGAGTTATTACAATCTGAATACTTATATGTCGAAATAAATCTTCCAAAATGATTCCTAACATGTATGTCAGTAAATATCATAGGTAAATACGGAAGGAACTGCTAGCAAAAATATACTATCAAAAAATTGTTTCTTCGTTCTTTCCTTATCTAGTAATCCGTAATCCTATTTTATTCACTGTAGTCATGATTTAGATTATTTCTAACCTTAGCTTTCTCTCTTCTTTTTTTTTGTGGTTAAAAAGACGACACTAATATTATTATACTGAGACTCATTACTAAGTCGATAGAATGCAAATAGTTAAATTGTTCGGTAAGGGAGTTATTACAATTTGAATACTTATATTAGTACATATCGAAATAGATCTTTCAAAACTATCTGGCAGTAAACATCATGTATAGGTAAATACAGAAGAAACTGCCAGCAAAAACATACTATTAAAAAGTTGTTTCTTCGCTCTTTCCAGCTAGTAATCGGCAATCATGGTTTTATTCATTGTAGTCATCAATTAGATTATTTCTAACCTTAGCTTTCCCTTCTTCTTTTATTCTTTTTTTAAAAAAAAAAAACAAATTCTAGGCTTAGCTAGTTTACACTTTTTATTCATCAAGGAAATTCCATATTTGACCCTCAAATATGCACAAAGCTCAACGATTAAGCATATTAATTAATTTTTAAAAAATAGACCGTTGATCCTTAGACTTGTGAATTTCTACAAATTTAATTGATTATAAATCTAAACCAAATGATACCATTTTTTTTAATGTAAAGGGAGCAACCACACAATTGTTGATTAATTGAAGTTTATAAGTGCTTCATTGAATATCATAAGCATCAATACAACACTTTACCAATAATTAGGGGACCAAAATTATATTTTAATGAAAATTCGTTTAGGTTTCAACCACCATAATTTTTTTAAAAAATAAAAGTGCCATTTCATTTGTTAAATTGCAAATTGCCGAAGGTTTTTAAAAACCGCCACACTTTGAACACGGAATTGCGTTCATTCGTTGCAAATTGATTGCGGCGAGCTAATTGGGCCAATTTTTAAAACGCCGTGATACAAAATGTTCCGTATTTTATTTTAATTTTTTTAATTATTGATAAGTGAACTCGCTATTGCTATTTGATAATTTTCACTCTAATAAATGATAAATTTTATTAAATAAGTTCCGTGAGATAAGCTTGATCATGCATAAAAAAGTTTGAACCTGAAATCACCTATTTGAAAGAACACCTACCCGATGACCCTTATGTTTTTAACATGAGCAATATGACATTTTTTTTTCCAAAATTGCAAGTAGATTTTAAATGAAAAAGGCTCAAATATGTCACCAAATTTTGAGAAAAGACTCATTTATGTCATTAATTTTTTAATTCTGATTTTGCAAAATCACCTAAATAACTTTTAACACTTTTCTATTGAAGTTTTTGAATCAAATGTATTTTTTTTTGCTTCTTCTTCTTCAAGAACACCAAAAATTCAAATTTTGAACTTCTTCAATTTTTCACGAAATCATCTCAAATTTTAATAGTAGCATCCCTTTGAGCTAAATATCAAAACTCGATATATTTTAAGCTTGATTCAACCTAGTCCAAAAAATACATTTAAAATTTTAAAATTTTAATTTCCTTTAATGGTGAAATTTTTGTCACAAAAATAGAAATTGTAAAAATAAAGTATGAAGTGGGGGCAAATAATTGTTGAGAAGGAAATAATATAAGTACGGATGATAGTTGAGGCAGGTTATCCCATTCTGTCGGAATGTGCATTGTTTACTTATTCACACATTTCTTTGCTTTCCTTGTTTGACTTTGTACATGTAATTTGGTCACATTGTTGTGGCGTTCCACTTGCAATTGTTATTATTATCATTATTATAATATAGGTTGAATTAGACGTGCTTTGGCTAAGATTCCTGATGATAACTCTTGTTTTTCTTTGTATTTTTTATTTTTTTATTATAGTTTTCTTATTTCAATGTGATTGACTTACTTTTATAATAACAATGTGATAGATAATTCATTAGGACAGATGTAGCTGAGCAACAACCCCATAGAAACGTATAGGAAGTTTTCTCCTCTTACGGCTCGGAAAAAAAGTTATTCATTTCAGGTTTTGTGTTTGTATGAATTTTTATCTAAGAAGGCATAATACATAAATATATTCTTTAATTTAGTTTCAATTGGTATTTATGCCCTCTAATTTTAGTTGTGCACACGTAAACACTTAAACTTATATAAAATTGAACAAGTAGACACATGCGTCCTACATGACATAATACACGTAGGACGCAACATAGGACACAAATTATTATGTAGGATGTCATGTAGGACGAATGTGTCTATTTGTTTAAATTTTGGATAGTTAAAGTACTTACTCTTGCATTAGTAAAGTTAGAAGTCATAGTTGTCAACTAAAATCAAGTTAAGAGTCGTATTTATGTATTATGTCATCTAAGAAATGACAACTGGATTCATAAAGCGATCAAAGCAATTAAAGATGTAAGTCTTTTTAGTCCGTTGTTAGAAGAAAGTTTTTTTTCTTTTTTATTAACTCTTTAATTTTAACTTTCCACGTGATATATTTAGTAGTACAAAATTCAAAGATATTTTAGTAAATTGAAATTCAAACATTACTGACACCCTCTTACAGGACATGTTATGGTATTCTGTGAGTGAGATATGCATTAGCTGTCTTTAGATTTGTTTGATGACTCGGAGAGTTGGAGTTATCCCTTTTAATCTTTTCCTTTTTTATTTGTATATTTTATATAAATTGATAACAAGTAAAACAATGTTACTCACGATATGTAATGGACTAATGGGTAATTAACTACTGTTATATATTGTTTCATCAATTCAAATTCTCTAACTTTTACTATTTTTATTTAAATTAGTTAAGTGTACATACTTTGCATATGTATGTATCACGTTTATTAATTATAAATGTATATTAAAAAATTATTTTGTGTTCGCTATATTATTAAATAAATAAAAAATTATTTTGTGTGCATTATATTATTGAGTATTAATGCAAAAAAATTTAAGATAAAAAGTGTACTTAAAGTTAAAGAGGAGCACATTAACTTACTATCACAGTAATAATTAAGGAGCAAAATTAAGTATAGTGAACAAAATTATTTACATTTACATGTTGATGAGAGAAAACTTTAAAACTCTTACCATATATTAATTCTCTTAATATCTTTTATGATATATTTTAGAACTTGATCACAACGCCAACTTAACCTTCAGAAGTTTTCAAATCGAAGAAAGTTATTTGCAAGACAATTCCAGGATTCAATTGATCTTCGAATCAAATGTTCATAATTTAATCATTTCAAATCTCTTGTGATTAATGTTAACACCCAATTTTGACCATCCACAACATAAATTAGCTATCGAGTTTCTTTGAATTCGAACATTTTGAAATAATTAGCTTTTATAAAAAAACAAAAATATTTTTATATTATTCTTAACTATTTTTATCTTTTTATAAATTTTAGTATAATATACATATTTCTATATAACTATATATTTGATTAATATTTATGTGGTTATTCGAAAATCACCTTAAAGATTTTATTTTTTACTAAATACAATGTTAGTTAGGTTAGTTTAATTATAGTTTGCATTTTTGAAAATTTTAGTTTTTTCTTTAAAAAAAAAATAAAAAATCCCAAACTCCCACATCGAAAATTGTATGAAAATTTGAAATTTTTGGAGCCTATATAAAGGCTCATATTCTTATTAAGAAGGGGAAGAAGTGAGAGGTTTTTTAGCCACCCCAAAGTTAGAAATTTTCTTAACTTGACTATGATTTTTGGACTCTTGTCCCCAGTCTAAAAGTTGTGAAATTTTTTAGCTTTCAATCTATATTTTTCTTCAAGGAAAATAGGAGATTGAAGTCAAAATTTAGGCTAAGAACAGTGTTCTTATAACATCGAACCCACGAAGGTTCGAGTCTAAATTTTTAATCTTTTATTTTATTTTTTTGTAGATTGGAGTTCCATCAAGCTCTTGGGTGGTGGTGAAGTTGTCTTCCGCTCATCGTTTTCAGTCTCGGCCCGGAAAGAGGTAAAATCTTTTTTTAGCTTTATTTTATTTAATTATTTCATGTTTTATGTTTAGTTGATTTGTAGCCTTGTTTTTTTTAGTTAGCATTTATTAAGAATAATTAGATTAATGATAGAAATTTCTTATAGTGATTATTTCATGAAAACTCTTAGTTTTGTCTATTATTTTTTCAAGTAGCTTTCTTTGACAATATAGACTTTTATGTTTTCAATTTTTTCTTTTAACATGATTTAGATAACAAAATATGCTTAAAGTTGTTATGTAATTAGAATTTTCATGGCCTAATTGATTTAATTATTTCTTTTAAATTGAGCTAGTTAGCATGTTGTTAGTCACTTATAGGATGACCATCAATTTAATAATTTAACATATCATGATATATTCCTTGGTTTAGTTTAAAATGAGTAGATGCTTCTGTAATTTTATTTTGGTGCATGTGATATCAATTCGAGTCAATTTTTGGACTCCATTCTTGCATATTGTTGAGTTTTGAGTCTTCCATCATCTTGCTCAAATTATTGGAAAGTTGATACATGGAAAGGAAGGTAATATTCATGATTTTAATATTGATATTTGGCTGTATACACGGAATACATGCGAAGAATAATGTTTTATACACTGTATACAGTGTATATATAGTCTTATATACAGTGATATACAATGATATACGGAAGATACAGGTAACAAACACTGTATACAGTGTATATACAGTCTTATATATAGTGATATACAATGATATACAACATATACAGGGAACAAATACTGTATACAGTATATATATTCTGATATATAGTGATATACAGTAGATACAGGGAACAAATATGGTATACAGTGTATAACAGTTTGATATACAGTGATATATAGTAGATACATGGAACAAATAGGTGGTATACAGTGTGTATATAGTTTAATATACAGAAATAATATTGTATACACTATATATAGTGTATGTACAGTCTGATATATAGTGTATATACAACTGCGATATACTGTGGAATTGTGCTTAAGGCCCAAAATGTAGATGACCCAATAGTTTAGTCCAGGCGTATAGAAAGTAAGTGTCGGATAATATTTTCATGTGTTATTTATTGTTTATTTGTATCGATTCGGGTTGTAATAATTTATTTATGCTTGCTTACATATTAATTTTAATTTGTTTTAACTTAATTAGATTCCCCTAAAGATAAATCAATTCATGTTAATTTACTCTTTAAATGATTTTCTACCTTTGCTTAGTTATTTAATAAAAACATTTACATTTTCTTTTTATACACATGTATATTATTTTCAAAGGTTTAAATTTGATCATTTTTCTTAAAAAAAAAAGAAAAAATAATTTTAAAGTCTTCGCTTCCTTTTAAATTAATATTTTCAAAAGTAGTCAAATAAATTTTCAAATCGTCGGATAACCGCGCGTTAGCGGCCACTTTGAATGTTTAACACCTTCTCAAAGTGGAAATAAGAACCTCGTACCTTTTTCTCTGAGTTTTTAAGAATTAAATCTGTTAGGATCTTTTAAATTAAGTTTTCTTAATTTCTTTAAAAAATATTAAGTGGCGACTCCTCTTTTCTAAATTGATTTTTTCTCTAAAAAGTTGAAATTAATTTTAAATCGTCTATTTTCGATATAACAAAAATGACGACTCTGCTGGAGAATTTAATTGGTTTTAACCATTAGATTTGATTATTTGACTATGTTTGTAATAATATTTATTTGTTTAAATTTTATAAATTATAATTGTTGCACTTTATGACATTAAATTCCGCCAAATGGCAAATAGTTTACATAAGGATTAAGGACGGTTACGTAGTCACCTGCGACTGTTCCTTCAAAAAATAACCATTACTTCTTGAATTAATAAAAGGGTAGTTGGTTCATGGTCGTCCAACGCCGTTTATTATATTCAGCCCGCAGTTTGTCCGACTCGAGTATTCAGTCTTTTTTCAAAACTCACTCTAGTCCACCTAGCGTAGAGCGAAACCAAAATCCTAATTTAGTGCATTGGCCTAAGACGACCCAATACCCAAGGCGTATTGGGCCCATTAGAAAGACCATCTTAAGTCCAAAATGGCCCTCGGCCTAAATGGACGATCATATACCTATGCGTTTATATTTGTAGGTTGTATACGTCATTTGACAAACCATTGTCCCTCGGGGTTGGAAGTTTGTTTTAGTAGCTTAGTCTAGTCAAAGAAGGATCTTCGCAAGTTGTTATTCTATCCAAAAGAGGTTGATGTCAAGAAGTCAAGAACGAAGGATTTTTCACGAAGGCTTAGTTAGGATTGTACCCCTGCGTGGGACTGATCATTACCATCCCTTTCTCCCCATTATGTATCCCCATTCAGTTTACTCATAATATTTGTATAAATATAAGTTTTGGGGCAATGGAGTGTTTCAAATAATGCTATACATCCTTCAAATCGTTAGGCCTATCCTTGGCACAAAAAGGTCACATATCTGTTTATGACACACAATAACTGTTTATTTGTTATATGCTATAACTGTTTGAATGAATGTGTTGCTTTATTTGAAGACACTCTAGCCCACTATCGAAAGCAAATGTTCAAAAGTGCGACCAAATGTTCCTAGAGTCTTTAGTTTCACTACAAAATTCGAATTTCACTTTCAAGTCCTAAATCTTACTCTTTTCAAAAAATACTTGATTTGTCATCTCAAGTTGGAAAGGTCTCGATCTGGTTGAACTACGTCGGACCTGAATTTTTTTTTGTGAGATACGTAGGCAGCCTTTCAAGGCTCGGTCCTGTCTTTGAAGTTTTTAGTTTTTCCTCATTCTTTCAAAGAAATTGAGAACTTCTTCTTCATCTAAGAAGAATGGGGGAACAAAAGTTGAAGCGCAAGAAATTCGTGATTCAACACAAGTCAACCTTTCTCACACATCAATCATAAAATTAAAATGGGTCAATTTCGGTCCATTTAGTCTTTCTTCACCCATGGATAGTTTGTCTTCAAACAAAGCAATATTTATATGTTTAGTTCTTTGTGTGATATTTTACATTAATTATTACAAATACGGACTAATACTTTGGCTTTTGAGTTATTCTTCTTTTTCAGGGATAAATTGATTTGTGTCGGAAATCAAACTTGCTTACTTCTCAAAAGATCGAGGGTTCAATAAAGTTGATTCTTTTTCCCTTTGTAGAGGCTGTTATCAAAGGACATCATGCGATAAATGATCAGATCTCAATTTTGAGGTCAACACCCTCTCCCTAACTAAAAAGTATTTCTTTGTACGCAGGAGAGACGACATTATTTCAAGAGAGGGAATCACGACAATCCCAAATCGGCGGCAACATTCAACCACAAACTTTAACCCTAATCTCTTTCAATTCTTTAATTTAACAAAAATCATAACCCTTTCTCATAGAGATCTTGCAGGGACAAAGAGTTCATGGGAAATAACGATGCCCTTAAATTTCACAAGACACCAATTCACAGCCGGAAAAATAAATCAGGGGAGTCTTTGAATATGAAGTCTTACTCCTATATGTTGTTACTTATTTTTATAATGGCCTCGCTTTCATATTTTTCTTATATCTTTGCAGGAAAACTGTCCCCGATAATAGTCGGAGATGGTTATAACAATGTATGATTCTCGTGAATAGTTGGAAGAATTCAAGTCATAAGAGACAATCACCAAAAGAACACAACAAGTGATTCCTACAGGAAATTGGAAGAACACACCAATATATAATCTCTCAGGAATATCAGAAAAATAATACAATGATAGGTGTTCTCATTGATGGTTGAGAGAACACAAAACGTATTGGTGCAAATATGCAAAAAATACTCCCCAACTGAAGATGTCAATGAGCACTAGAATTAAGAGACATCACTCTGAGTTTGTCTAAATTTTTAAATTATTTTATATATTATATCTGCAAGAACTACACACACCTGATTCTCATCTTGGTGAGATACGTAGGCAACCCTTCTTGAATTCGGTATTTCCTTTTTTAACCAAAAAAAGAAAAGAAATAAAATAATAAATTGTGTACATATTTTAAGAGTCATATCTTCTTGATTGGGACGAATACAGTTAGGAACATGCAAATTATTCGGTATGATGAAAAAGATTGGCTTTGTGGTAAACCATAGCTTCTGTTGGTATCTTTCATTTGTACTTTTGTGATGCTTGAAAATTCTCTTACAGGCATTCACGGTAAGAATAAACCAACCTCATGGCTTCATGTGCATTGTGTGGTGAGCTTTAGACTAAAATTCAATTACATCGCACTATTGATCTAGAACTTGGCCTAAATATTTGTTGAAGCGAAATCCTGAGTTATGTTTGGTTTGAGAAAGGATTGTAGGTCTTTTTTTTCGACCCGATTGTGCCTTTCAAAGCCTACCAAATAGCATTAATCCCTAGTTTTCCCACTTTGAGCCTAAAGCCTTTTCTTTGGACAACCACATCTTAGCCCTTTCCCTTCTGAGTGCTTACATGCACTATCCCTCTCTTGGCCCAACCTCCTTGAGCGCACCAAAAATGTGCAAATTATAGAAGAAGATCCAACTTTGAAATTGTCAAAGGTAAAAGACGTAAAGTCTCCAAAATCAAGAAAGAAAAGACGACTTTCAAAAAAAAAAACTCCTACAAGGTCGATGTAAGACAAAAAGGAAACTACTCCAACAAAAGAGGAGAAACCTCAAAATCAAGGGATAAAAAGAGAAAAACTCTAATAAATAAGGACTCAAAGAAGTCAAGACAAAAGAGAGGGGTGAAAAGAGAAAAAGCTCTAAAATAAAGACTCAAAAATAAGTCAAAATCTAAGAAGGAGATAACAAAGAGGATCGGACATCAAAAGGTGTATCAATTATCAAAAGCACAAATTGAGTGTGACGCTCAAAGAAAGATTAAGTCACGTTTATCCCAAATAAATATCCCACCATCCCTAAGCCTACATTGCAAGCGAATAAACAAGCCCTACATGATCTCATTCTAAATATTCTCACATTAGTGGAGACTTACATGCAGGCCAAGCATATGGTATCACAGTTGCATGCATTGAACATTCTTGAGAGTGTGAGTGCACATTGCAAAATGTCCTCAAATCAAACACTTCAGATATGTGCGAAATAAGACTCTCTTTATTGTGAGAGTACTTGAAACATGAGGATTGATATAATTCTAAACCTTTGTTTGAAGAAAGATGAAAAAATCTTCTCGACACTTAATTATGTTTGAGGTACTACTTGAAGCTATAGGAATTACCTCGAAGTCAATCTCAGTTATAAGAAAGGAAATGAGAAATATTTCTATGCAATCCTAACTGTTGGTACCAATTGTAGTCAAGATTTGACTATCTCTTTACATTCTCTAAAAAATAATTGCATTTGTCTTTTGAAATTGGATGGTTTGCTCTAAATAATATGATATTAGGCTAATCCCATCGGGGTGAGATGTCTATTTTACTTCATTGAATCGTCCATATCAAACGGGTGGCATATCTCATGCTTTTAAGCTGTAAATATTGCAAGTAATACAGATTTTCATATCATTATGCTCATATTGCACATGTGTCTACTGATTATCTTGTCTCAGATTTTTTAGTACTCATGTTCCACAGGATTGGAACTACATTTGACCTGATTCCTGCACCAATAGGATATGTAGGTGCCATAATGGCTCAGTCATGTTCCCCGTAAGATTTTCATTTCTCTCTTACAATGAAAACTGGACAGAATTTTTGAGAAGATCTCAAAAATTCACAAGAAGATACTATCTCCAGCAAGTCAAGATTGGAGATCATGTTAATATATGCAACTGGGACAGAATTTTTGAGAAGATCTCAAAAATTCCACAAGAATGTCAAAATTCTTTTTCAGCAGATTGAGATTTGTCAAGAGATCTAACTAGGACAGAATTTTTGAGGAAGATCTTAAAAATTCTGTCAAGAATTGTCAGAAGTTCGAAGTGAACTTTAAATGATCTCCAACATTACTAGAATGGAGCGAATACAAATTCAAGATGCGAGCCACCGAGGCCTAGTATAAACTTCTATCAAAGACATGAATCCCAACGAACACAAATTGTTCAAAAAAATAATAATAAAAAATGATAACATGTCAAATCATCCAAGAGGATGACATTGCATATTCATTGTCAAGATGACCATTCCATTATCATATCATTGCCAAGAGAGTCATTTTATTTTCATTACATTGCCAAGAGGGCCATTGCATTTTCATTTGCCAAGAGGATCATTGCATATTCATTGCCAAGAGGGCCATTCCATTATCATATCATTGCCAAGAGGGCCATTTTATTTTCATTACATTGCCAAGAGGGACATTTTATTTTCATTACATTGCCAAGAGGGCCATTGCATTTTCATTTGCCAAGAGGGCCATTGCATTTTTATTTGTCAAGAGGGCCATTGCATATTCATTGCCAAGAGGTCCATTTCATTTCATTACATTGCCAAGAGGGCCATTGCATTTTTATTTGCCAAGAGGGCCATTGCATATTCATTTCCAAGAGGGCCATTTCATTTCATTACATTGCCAAGAGGGCCATCGCATTTTCATTTGCCAAGAGGATCATTGCATTTTCATTTGCCAAGAAGGTCATTGCATATTTATTTGCCAAGAGGGCCATTGCATATTCATTGCCAAAAGGGTCATTGCATTTTTATTTGCTAAGAGGGTCATTGCATTTTCATTTACCAAGAGGGCTATTGCATATTCATTGCCAAGAGAGCCATTTCATTTCATTACATTGCAAAGAGGGCCATTGCATTTTCATTTGCCAAGAGGGTCATTGTATATTCATTTCCAAGAGGGTCATTTCATTTCATTACATTGCCAAGAGGGCCATCGTATTTTCATTTGCCAAGAGGGCCATTGCATTTTCATTTGCCAAGAGGGCCATCGCATATTTATTTGCCAAGAGGGTCATTGCATGTTTATTTGCCAAGAGAGCCATTGCATTTTCATTTGCCAAGAGGGTCATTGCATTTTCATTGCCAAGAGGGCCATTGCATATTCATTGCCAAGAGGGTCATTGCATATTCATTGCCAAAAGGGCCATTGCATTTTCATTTGCAAAGAGGACCATTGCATTTTCATTTGCCAAGAGGGTCATCGCATATTTATTTGCCAAGAGGGCCATTGCATGTTTATTTGCCAAGAGAGCCATTGCATTTTCATTTGCCAAAAGGGCCATTGCATTTTCATTTTCCAAGAGGGCCATTGCATATTCATTGCCAAGAGGGCTATTGCATTTTCTGTTATATCCCGCACTTTTGGGCATTCGGAAAGAAAGAAATTTTGATTTGCAAGGAATGACGTTGTGATTTATTAGGTTTATTTTATTTTGTACCGGTGTGATATTCATGGAAAAATATTGATGTGGAAATACGGAGGAAGGCCGAGGGCAAAATTGGGAATTTTGGAGAGTAGTTTGTGAATTGCAAAAAGAGAGAAGACTTGTAGCTTTTGGACTTAAATAATAATAATTGCAATAAGTAGTTTGGGCTCTCATAATAATAATAGTAATATTGAGGCCCAACAAAAGAAAAGGCCCAAGTTTTGGAAAGTTAGCTCATTAATTAAGTGGCCTATATATATGTTGTATGACTTCTAGTCTCATCTTATCCTTTAGTTCATTATTATCAAATAAATTTCAAGAAAATTCTAGAGAAGAGGAGAAAAGAAAACTCTAGCTAGAGAGAAGAAGAGAGCTCGGATTTGGTAGAAAAAAAGGTGAGTTCTCCGATTTTGTTCCGTGAATTAATTATATAGAGTTTACCAAGATGATATGGAGGTATTAATAGTATAAAATCATGGCTTGGAGCAGCACCAAACGGATAGCAAGCAGCCACGATATTTTAATCACGTTAGAAGAGTTTCTGAGGCAGGTTTTGGCAAGTTTTGGCCAAATTCGGGAAAGGTAATGTCTTTTCTTTCAATTTGAAGTTTATGATATTGTTATAGGGTGTCTTACACATCCTTTATGCTTCTAGAAGTGTAAGAACGTCATACAAATGCTCAGCGAAAGAAACAATCTAAATTGAAGTCGTCGTAGTTAAATTATAGTCGAAGTGAGGCGTTGTGTGTTTGGAGGCGGCTTCTGGTTGTGTGGTGTGTGTTTCAGGGCCTAAATGGGTTATAAAAGAGGTGGGGGAGCTTCTGGTTGCAGCCACACGACCCCCGCTTCGTACGGTTAAAGGTTTTGCAAAATGGAAACTAGAAACTCTATTTTTGTATCATAATTTGGAGCTTGTATTGTGTAAGGTTGAAGTGATTTAATTATAAATATGCTGCTGGTTGTTGTTGTTGGTATGGTTTTTGATATTGTGTCCGAGTTGGAATCTCGGGGATGTTGAAGTTGTAGGGGAAATGCTGCCCAATTTTCTGTAGCATCGGAACTAGTAACAAACTAGTCGGGGGTAATGGATAAGGAAATGACTCCTATTAGTATTTGGTTGTGGAGTGGGCTATTGGAAAGTGAAAGGATATTAATCTTAGTATTACTTTCATGTCAATAGGTTAAGGAGGTATCAAGGCAAGCCGGATTCCAACTAATCCCGAAAAAGGTATGTGAAGCCCTTTCTTCTCTTGGCATATTTTTGGCATAAGTATGTAAAGCTATCTTCTTTTCTTTTGGCATGTCTTAGCCTTAAGTGATTGATATATGAAGTATGGGGATAATTCCATTCATAGAACTCCAATTATGACTCATAAGTCTTATTCACTTCTCGATGGTAGAATTTCTATACTAGTTGAGTTATTGCCTCTTAAGGCTTCTATATGATGGAGAGTAGCAAGTATGGGAAGTTATCTTCTTTCTCTTGGCATGTTTTTGACATATGTATATAATAATTTTATGAGGGAAAGTAGAGGGTATGTACAGCTTATTCTCTTGACTTCCAAAAGATATTTTATTACGCCTTGATACGAGTAGGTGACTCCAAAAGGGCTACTTTAATGCAAACCATAAGGACACTCCAAAGGTACTTGTTATGTCTATTGTCTTAATTTTGTGTGATAGTTCATTTTGATTAGTTCAACAAGTCTCCAATGATGGTTTAAATAGCATAGGGTTACTCACTACTCCACTCGTGTGTACTGTGATAAATCTTTCACCGAGTCCCGGGCTGGCTATAATTACTATATGATATATGGATCAGGCCGAACATTCCTCGACATTACTATATGATATATGGATTGGGCCGAACGTTCCTCGGTATTACTATATGATATATGGATCATGCCAAACGTTCCTCGGCATTACTATATGATATATGGATCGGGCCGAACGTTCCTCAGCATTACTATATGATAAATGGATTGGGCCGTACGTCTCTCAACATTATTATAAGAGATAGCACTAATAGTACATAGATGCTTATGATAACAGAGTGATGTGGTTGTTACACCGGGTCCCCGAACGGGCCGGGTACAGTATGTGATGATAGTATGTATGACTTTATTTTATGAGATGCAGGTTCAGTGGTTTGTTAAATGTTATACTTTCCCCTGGATCCCTATGTTAGATGTGCCCTCCTTTTGATGTTTTATACTTTACATACTCAGTACATATGTCATACTAATCCCCTCTTTCCGGGGGGGCTGCATTTCATGCCCGCAGGTTCAGACGCGCGCTTTGGGGATCCGCCAGCTTAGAATTCCACTCAACAAATTTGGAAGAAGCTCCATTATATCGAAGCCGAGTTTTGGTACTAAACCTTCTATGTATATGTAATTATTTGATTACGGGTACGGCGGAGGCCCTATCCCACCTTATGTTACTATTCTTACTCTTAGAGGTCGGTGGACTTGTACGTGGATTGTGTATACATGTACGTGGGTTGTGTATACATGTATGTGAGTTGTATATATATGCGGTATTAACCGTATCTTTTGGCGTAACTGGTGTAAGGTTGTTCCTATATATTACGATAGCCTTGTCGGCTTATATATTGTCTTGCCTGTTGGTACGCTATGACTCAAATAGGAGATATGCTTACTTATAGTTAGCAGGGGTATACGCGAGTGTCCAGTTCGGGCACCCGTCATGGCCTACAGGGTTGGGTCGTGATAAAAGTGGTATCAGAGCGGTTCTTCCTCGGAATGTCTATAGACCGTGTCTAGTAGAGTTTTGTTTATCAGTGTGTTGTGCACCACATCTATAAACAGGAGGCTACAAGGCATTTAGGATGTTATCTTTCTTTCTTGTCTTAGATCGTGCGATAGAGCCAGCCATAGGAAATGAAATTACTTTTCTTTTTTTTACTAACCTTTGGTTTCAGCTGAAGAACGACATCGATAGAAAAAAGTGATGAATGATATTGGAAGCTACACAGTATACAGGTAAGTAATGGTGTGAAAGAGGCATGCTGGATAAGGTAAGAAGATTGAAATATGATTGAAATATAAAGTTGAAAATTAAAGGAAAAAGTAGACAGAAAAGTGTAACGAGTGCAGTTCGAATTGGACATACGAGGTAAGTCCATCATTTTATACTGTGGTTGATATTGGGTGCCCTGTGTGGCTGTGATATGAATATATATATGTTGGTCCTGTGAGGCGTTATGGCTATGATATGATATTATATGGATGTATATATACGTTGGCCTGGTATTTCCTGAGTGCGGGTTTGGGATAGAAAGGAATATAGAGTGAACTCTATCGATTTTTTTTGGAATAAAAAGGGAATGAGATACAGGTTCATCATATAGACTGGAAGAATAGAAGGACTACTATAGGGAGCACTCAAGATAGATGTGATCAATTAAGTACGAGTATCAGACGAAAAAGGGAATAGATAGCTACGAACTAAAGGTGTAATATGTCAAATGTGTTGGAACAGAATCATATGTGTATGAACAATTGAAAATAAACAGAGGATGACATGGGTACACCCTTAAAGGGGGGAAGTAGACAATAGAAACACAAGCATAAGAGAAAATCAACTGACGCTATCATATGTAAATGGGAACGCTTAAACTTCAAACGAGATCCCATAAGGGATGGATGGATCTCGAGGCCAGCAATAAACAGATAGGAGTTGCGATATTTGAGACCGTGTGAGGAACCATTGGTGGAGACCTTAAGGGATGGAGGCGATCATACTAGCACTAATGCACCAGATCCCATCAGAACTCCGAGGTTAAGCGTGCTTGAGTGAGAGTAGTACTAGGATGGGTGACCCCCTGGGAAGTGAAAGAGGAAATGAAACACAAGTATCCGTACCTATTCCTTATGTCTACAGGTAATTCCAACTTCTGAAACTCTTAAGTTGATGAAAGTATGTGTTATTGCGATAAAGAGGAATTTTCCCTATAGTCTGGGTCAGATTTTGAAGAAGGTTTTATTTAACATTCGAGGACGAATGTTCTAAAGGGGAGAAGGATGTTATATCCCGCACTTTTGGGCATTCGGAAAGAAAGAAATTTTGATTTGCAAGAAATGACGTTGTAATTTATTTTGTTTATTCTATTTTGTACCGGTGTGATGTTCATGGAAAAAATTGATGTGGAAATACGGAGGAAGGCCGAGGGAAAAATTGGGAATTTTGGAGAGTAGTTTGTGAATTTCAAAAAGAGAGAAGACTTGTAGCTTTTGGACTTAAATAATAATAATTGCAATAAGTAGTTTGGGCTCTCATAATAATAATAGTAATATTGAGGCCCAACAAAAGAAAAGGCCCAAGTCTTGGAAAGTTAGCTCATTAATTAAGTGGCCTATATATATGTTGTATGACTTTTAGTCTCATATTATCCTTTAGTTCATTCTTATCAAAGAAATTTCAAGAAAATTCTAGAGAAGAGGAGAAAAGAAAACTCTAGCTTGAGAGAAGAAGAGAGCTCGGATTTGGGAGAAAAAAAAGGTGAGTTCTCCGATTTTGTTCCGTGAATTAATTATCTAGAGTTTACCACGATGATATGTAGGTATTAATAGTATAAAATCATGGTTTGGATCAGCACCAAACGGATAGCAAGCAGCCACGATGTTTTAATCGCGTTAGAAGAGTTTCCGAGGTAGGTTTTGGCGAGTTTTGGCCAATTTTGGGAAAGGTAATGTCTTTTCTTTCAATTTGAAGTTTATGGTGTTGTTATAGGGTGTATTACACATCCTTTATGCTTCTAGAAGTGTAAGAACGTCATAGAAATGCTCAGCGAAAGAAACAATCTAAATTGAAGTCGTCGTAGTTAAATTATAGTCGAAGTGAGGCGTTGTGTGTTTGGAGGCGGCTTCTGGTTGTGTGGTGTGTGTTTCAGGGCCTAAATGGTTTATAAAATAGGTGGGGGAGCTTCTAGTTGCAGCCACACGACCCCCGCTTCATACGGTTAAAGGTTTTGCAAAATGGAAACTAGAAACTCTATTTTTGTATCATAGTTTGGAGCTTGTATTGTGTAAGGTTGAAGTGATTTAATTATAAATATGCTGCTGGTTGTTGTTGTTGGTATGGTTGTTGATATTGTGGCCAATTTGGAATCTCGGGGATGTTCAGGTTGTAGGGGAAATACTGCCCGATTTTCTGTAGTATCAGAACTAGTAACAAACTAGTCGGGGGTAATGGATAAGGAAATGACTCCTATTAGTATTTGGTTGTGAAGTAGGATATTGGAAAGTGAAAGGCTATTAATATTAGTATTACTTTCATGTCAATAGGTTAAGGAGGTATCAAGGCAAGCTAGATTCCAACTAATCCCGAAAAAGGTATGTGAAGCCCTTTCTTCTCTTGACATGTTTTTGGCATAAATATGTAAAGCTATCTTCTTTTCTTTTGGCATGTCTTAGCCTTAAGTGATTGATATACGAAATATGGGGATAATTCCATTCATAGAACTCTAATTATGACTCATAAGTCTTATTCACTTCTCGATGGTAGAATTCCTATACTAGTTGAGTTATTGCCTCTCAAGGCTTCTATAGATGGAGAGTAGCAAGTATGGGAAGTTATCTTCTTTCTCTTGGCATGTTTTTGACATATGTATATAATGATTTTATGAGGGAAAGTAGAGGGTATGTACAGCTTATTCTCTTGACTTCCAAAAGATATTTTATTACGCCTTGATACGAGTAGGTGACTCTAAAAGGGCTACTTTAATGCAAACCATAAGGACACTCCAAAGGTACTTGTTATGGCTATTGTCTTAATTTTGAGTGATAGTTCATTTTGATTAGTTCAACAAGTCTCCAATGATGGTTTAAATAGCATAGGGTTACTCACTACTCCACTCGTGTGTACTATAATAAATCTTTCATCGAGTCCTGGGCTGGATATAATTACTATATGATATATGGATCGGGCCGAACATTCCTCGGCATTACTATATGATATATGGATCGGGCCGAACGTTCTTCGGTATTACTATATGATATATGGATCGGGCCAAACGTTCCTCGGCATTACTATATGATATATGGATCGGGCCGAACGTTCCTCGGCATTACTATATGATAAATGGATTGGGCCGTACGTCCCTCAACATTATTATAAGAGATAGCACTAATAGTACATAGATGCTTATGATAACAGAGTGATGTGGTTGTTACACCGGGTCCCCGAACGGGCTGGGTATAGTATGTGATGATAGTATGTATGACTTTATTTTATGAGATGCAGGTTCAGTGGTTTGTTGAATGTTATACTTCCCCTGCATCCCTATGTTAGATGTTCCCTCCTTTTGATGTTTTATACTTTACATACTCAGTACATATGTCGTACTAACCTCCTCTTTTCGGGGGGGCTGCGTTTCATGCCCGCAGGTTCAGACGCGCGCTTTGGGGATCCGCCAGCTTAGGATTCCATTCAGCAAATTTGGAAGAAGCTCCATTGAATCGAAGCCGAGTTTTGGTACTAAACCTTCTATGTATATGTAATTATTTGATTACGGGTACGGCGGAGGCCCTGTCCCACCTTATGTTACTGTTCTTACTCTTAGAGGTCGGTGGACTTGTACGTGGATTGTGTATACATGTACGTGGGTTGTGTATACATGTATGTGAGTTGTATATGTATGCGTGTATGGTTGTGCCTATATGTTACGATAGCCTTGTCGGCTTATATATTGTCTTGCATGTTGGTACGCTATGACTCAAATAGGAGACATGCTTACTTATAGTTAGCAGGGGTATATGCAAGTGTCCAGTTCGGGTACCCGTCACTGCCTACGGGGTTGGGTCGTGACATTTTCATTGGCCAAGAGGGCCATTGCAATTTCATTGGCCAAGAGGGTCATTGCATATTCATTTTCCAAGAGGGCCATTGCATATTCATTTCGTATACGAGGGTATGATGCCGTATACGATGATATAATGTCGTATACGATGGTATGATGTTGTATACGATGATATTATGCCATATACGATGATATAATATCATATGCGATGATATGATGTCGTATACGATGGTATGATGCCGCTACTTTTAGAGTTTTACCATTCGTCCTATCAATGGACACATATTTATATTCTACCAATGGATCTTCATTCGTCCTACCGATGGATAGACAGTAATTTTGCTAAAATATCCTACCGATGGATCACCTTCATTCGTCCTACCAATGGACATACATCATTCTATCGATGGGTCACCTTCATTCGTCCTACCAATGGACATACATCATCCTATCAATGGATCACCTTCATTCGTCCTACCAATGGACATGCAACATTATCCTATCATTGGATCATCATTTGTCCTATCGATGGACCAACATATCTTACCAATGGATCTTAATTTGTCCTACCGATGGACAGACAGTTATTTTGCCAAAATATCCTACCGATGGATCACTTTCATTCGTACTACCGATGGACATACAGTTATTTTGCCAAGTATCCTATCAATGGATCACCATCCTACCAATAGAGCAGCATTATCCTACCAATGAATCAATGGTGATTTTTCAACATGCAAAGAGGATGAAAGAAAATGCGAACGACATCAAAAAGGATACAGCACAACGTAGAATCTTTTTAGCAGCGAACTGAGACACAGTCCGAAGAATAATGTCAAACTCATAGGACACGAGCTAAGAAAACGACTTTCACCACAGTAAACTACATTCCTATCGGAAGGCGTGTGGTTATATTGGGGTCCAGTTATAATTCAAAACTCGTACCAACCCCTTTTTAGAAAGATGAAGATGGAGTCGGCCAAAATTAGATTTATCAATTTTCTTTGTCCAGGATCTCTTTTATCAATCATATCCAAAGAAAGGGACAACTGTTGACACCCAATTTTGACCATCCACAACGCAAATTAGTTATCGAGTTTCTTTGAATTTGAACATTTTGAAATAATTAGCTTTTATAAAAAAACAAAAATATTTTCATATTATTCTTAACTATTTTTATCTTTTTATAAATTTTAGTATAATATACATATTTCTATATAACTATATATTTGATTAATATTTATGTGGTTATTCGAAAATCACCTTAAAAGATTTTATTTTTTACTAAATACAATGTTAGTTAGGTTAGTTTAATTATAGTTTGCATTTTTAAAAATTTTAGTTTTTTCTTAAAAAAATAAAAAAATCACAAACTCCCACATCAAAAATTGTATGAAAATTTGATGTTTTTGGAGCCTATATAAAGTCTCATATTCTTATTAAGAAGGGGAAGAAGTGGGAGGTTTTTAGCCACCCCAAAGTTAGAAATTTTCTTAACTTGGCTATGATTTTTGGACTCTTGTCACCAGCCTAAAAGTTGTGAAAATTTCTAGCTTTCAATCTATATTTTTCTTCATGGAAAATAGGAGATTGAAATCAAAATTTAGGCTAAGAACAGTGTTCTTATAACATCGAACCCACGAAGGTTCGAGTCTAAATTTTTAATCTTTTATTTTATTTTTTTGTAGATTGGAGTTCCATCAAGCTCTTGGGTGGTGGTGAAGTTGTCTTCCGCTCATCGTCTTCAGTCTCGGCCCGGAAAGAGGTAAAATGTTTTTTTAGCTTTATTTTATTTAATTATTTCATGTTTTATGTTTAGTTTATTTGTAGCCTTGTTTTTTTTAGTTAGCATTTATTAAGAATAATTAGATTAATGATAGAAATTTCTTAAAGTTAGCATGTGTTAGGATTAATTAAGTATCACGTGTTAGGATTATTTCATGAAAACTCTTAGTTTTGTCTATTATTTTTTCAAGTAGCTTTCTTTGACAATATAGACTTTTATGTTTTTTCAATTTTTTCTTTTAACATGATTTAGATAACAAAATATGCTTAAAGTTGTTATGTAATTAGAACTTTCATGGCCTAATTGATTTAATTATTTCTTTAAAATTGAGCTAGTTAGCATGTTGTTAGTCACTTATAGGATGACCATCAATTTAATAATTTAACATATCATGATATATTTCTTGGTTTAGTTTAAAATGAGTAGATGCTTCTATAATTTTATTTTGGTGCATGTGATATCAATTCGAGTCCATCTTTGGACTCCATTCTTGCATATTGTTGAGTTTTGAGTCTTCCATCATCTTGCGCAAATTGTTGGAAAGTTGATACATGGAAAGAAAGGTAATATTCATGATTTTAATATTGATATTTGGCTTTATACATGGAATACATGCAAAGAATAATGTTTTATACACTGTATACAGTGTATATATAGTCTTATATGCAGTGATATACAATGATATACAGAAGATACAGGGAAAAAATACTGTATACAGTGTATATACAGTCTTATATACAGTGATATATAATGATATACAACAAATATAGGTAACAAACACTGTATACAGTATATATACATTCTGATATATAGTGATATACAGTAGATACAGGGAACAAATATGGTATACAGTGTATAACAGACTGATATACAGTGATATATAGTAGATACAGGGAAGAAAAAGGTGGTATACAATGTGTATATAGTTTGATATACAGAACTAATATTGTATACACTATATATAGTGTATGTACAATCCGATATACAGTGTATATACAACTGCAATATACTATGGAATTGTGCTTAAGGCCCAAAACGTAGATGACCCAATAGCTTAGTCCAGACGTATAAAAAGTAAGTGTCGGACAATATTTTCATGTGTTATTTATTATTTATTTGTATCGATTCGGGTTATAATAATTTATTTATGCTTTCTTACATATTAATTTTAATTTGTTTTAACTTAATTAGATTCTCCTAAAGATAAACCAATTTATGTTAATTACTCTTTAAATGATTTTCTACCTTTGATTAGTCATTTAATAAATTGTTTTACGTTTGCTTTTTATACACATGTATATTATTTTCAAAGGTTTAAATTTGATCATTTTTCTTTAAAAAAAAGAAAAAATAATTTTAAAGTCTTTGCTTCCTTTTAAATCAATATTTTCAAAAGTAGTCAAATAAATTTTCAAATCGTCGGATAACCGCGCGTTAGCGTCCACTTTGAATGCTTAACACCTTCTCAAAGTGGAAATAAGAACCTCGTACCGTTTTCTCTGAATTTTTAAGACTTAAATCTGTTAGGGTCTTTTAAATTAAGTTTTCTTAAATTCTTTAAAAAAAATTAAGTGGCGACTCCTCTTTTCTAAATTAATTTTTTTTCTAAAAAGTTGAAATTAATTTTAAACCGTCTATTTCCGACATAACAATTAATAGTTTATCACAGTGCTAAAAATCAATAATCGGAAAAATACTTCACCCTTAATTGTAAAACTTAAAGAAAAGTGAAGTAAAGATTAGAAGAATGAACAGGGACTAATAGTCTGTTCAAGCAACATAAGCCAATTATCTTAAGATGTTGGAATAATAGATCTTCTTGATCCACCCGTTGAATACATATTCAAGATAGAGCAACAATCTTATAACAAAAAGATACTTGTAAATCCAAAAAATAATGAAATCAAAATAACATAACATCAAGCGGAGGGTAACAATTTGTCACGATCTGATTTCTCAGGTCATGATGTCACCTAATATGATCCACCAGTAGGTAAGCCAACCCATAACCCGAAACGACTAGTAATGGATTTAAGAATAGAAACTAAACAGGAATAAGTAATTATATCATAAGTAGCAAAAATAAGAGAAAGAGAAACAAAAATGAATATGTAAAACTGATCCCTCCTAAAACTTGGAAGTCACTTATACAGAGCTGACTAAACAAAAGAGTTCAAGTCCCAAAAGTGGACAACAGAAACAAGATTTGTCTCAAAAAGCAAAAAACTAGTCTATATATAGAGATGGAGATCACAATAGTACAAAATGCAAAGTGCTCATCCCCGTCTTAGGATTAGACTATTCCAAGATCAAATCAACGCTGGCTACTTGTCACGACCCAACCCCATAGGCCGTGACTGGTGTCCGAATTGGACACTCATATACACATCTGTTATTTGTAATCGATCAATACCCATATGACATGAAATTTATACGGATGGAGTGTCGTCTAAAAACCATCACATATACATGTATATCGAAATTATCTGTCTTCTGAGAATCACAATTATCAAAAATAAGATAGCATAGTGCGTAAGACGACAAAGATTTCATTACATATACGAACGTCCCACTATATATATAACGCGAGCCGACAAGGCTGCCACTAAGAATGGGAACGTTCCAAAACATGAGTCATACCAGTACAAATGAATAACATCTATATAAAACCCACACACATGTCTACAGACCTCTAAGAGGATTAACAATAGCATATGACGGGACAGGGCCCCGTCGCACCCCTAAATACACGAACATATACATTATAAGGATTAGTACCATAAGTTCAGGCTCCGAGACAATGGAGCACTTCAACCCGTTGAGTAGAATCCTAAGTTAGCGGCTCTCCAAAATGAGTATATGTACCTGCGGGCATGAAACGCAGCCCCCCGAAGAAAGGGGTCAGTACGACATATGTACTGAGTATATAAGCATAAAATACAATAAGAAACATCATAGCTAAAGTAGAGGTTTCCCGAGACAAGTATGATACTCAAGAAGTCACTGTACCTGTACCTTATGAAATAAAGTCATGCATGCTTATATCATATATCATATCCGGCCCTTTAGGGACTCAGTGAATCTGTCGTACACATAAATATCATATTCAGCCCATCATGACCTCATGTCATATCATCATATACATATATACCGTACCCGACCCTCTAGTGAGGAACTCGGTGAATTATGCAGTGAAACTGTGCACGAATACATACCCAACCCGGGACTCGGTGAAAGATATATTAAGGCATGCACGAGTAGAGTAGTGAGTAACCATATGCATTTAAATCATCATTTGAGACTCAATAGAATAATTCAAATGAACCATCATTTGAAAATCAAGACAATATTCATTTCAAGTAACCTCCGATTGACCTTATAAATTATTCCAAATATGAATTATACAGAAGTATGATCTATACTAAAATACAACTTATACCAACTTGGATAGCTAGAATCATACATATGAATTAAGATATATCGATATAAATTCTGAAAATTGAGGACATTCGCCATCCTAGTATATCTAATTATAAGAGCTTCGTTGGAATTCTATACATTCGTCAGCCATTTGTTTCATAAGATCATGCCAAAAGAAAGAAAGAAAGGTTAGCTTTACATACCTTTAGCGTTTACAAGAATATGTTGCCCAATATTTTCTCAATCTATATTAAAATGTTAAGCACTATGATTAAGCTATGGACATGAATAAAACGTACTCTACCGTTAGTAGGTTATTTCTAAAAAAAATTTGGACAGCACCTCCCCTATACCTCTCACTTTTCCCACTTTCAAATCAGCCATATAATCATCAAGTAATATCAACAATCCAAAATATTGACATAAAACAAAATTTATTATTGACAATAAGCCTAGAATATTGCCACCCGAATTATGTTACCCAAAACAGTAAGTTCGGAAAACCGAGTACCTCAAGTTGTGTCCATATTTTGAAATTGAAAACGGTAAAACTAGACTTAATGACCTTCATGAAACTTTTCGATCTATGTTTTAAGTTTGCAACCCAAAAGAAATCAATTCAAAACTCATTTTGTACAAAAATATATCATCAAAACACTAACAGCTATACATGAGGGATTTTTCAATTCAGAATCTGGACAGAATTTGTCTCATGATTCATCCCTTTTTTTGACATAATAACAGCAGATATAGACTACAACATAAACATAAGAGTTGTAGGTACATGTATTAGATTTCCAAAACATGTTTAATATCTAAAACCAAAGGTCTACAAAATGAGATATTCCAGAATTACTACCAGCTACACAATCCCAAAAACGGATTTGAACCCTCACAATCTTCATACACCTTTTCCCTCCAAATTCAAGAACAACAACTCATCAAAACATAAAAGCAATATCAACCAATATTATACATCATCACTAAGCTAATTCCATCCATTTAAGCTACCTAAAACAATCCTTTAACCCATAAATCTCAACAAATCACCAAACTGATTTATAACGCTATTTTCTCCGTTCTAATCTGTTAAAACTCTAACTAAACTTGTTAACAATGAAAAAGGGAATTTAATATTACCTCAAGTGTGCAACAAACAAATTAAATCTTCTCCTTATTGGCTGATATCTAGCTCAAATTGAAGCCAACGCGACGTACAACAATTTTCTCTTCATGAGCTTCGGATTTTGGAACTCGAATTTTGGTTGGATTTGGTATTTTCTCTCAAGAACTTCCTCTCTCTCTCTCTTTGAAAATTTATGGATATTTTCTTATTTGAGGATGAATATAGAATCTTAAACAAATCCCTTAAGGATGTGGTTATTGGGCCTGACCCGAGTTAGAATCGGGTTGGGCCGAATCTACTATCCAGCTTGACCCCTCTGTCTTAAAACATGCATATCTCCTTATTACTATGTTACCTCCAGACCCATGACCTACGGTTGGAAAGATATTTCCATTTTCTACAACTTTAATTTTGAGGGTTTCTCAAATTACCAAATTATAAAGGAGTTATGGCCTCCTGAAGTCAGCTTATCCGAAACGTGACTTTAAGAAAAAAATATTTGATGGCTTCTATTTTGATTTGGCTCAAGGGTACTTCTTGAGATGTCTATTACTTCACCTAAATTATCCATATAACTAGTCATTTACAACAAATCATGTCATTTTAAAATTCAAAATTAAAAGTCCTTGAATTTATATCCGTTAGCTCACGAATAGTCCAAGAAGCAAAAATATGGAATATAACACTACTGGTGCCCGAACCTACATAGCAAAAATAGATGCAGAGTGTAGTATGAGTACCAAAATAATAAGTATCCAGTAGGCATCATAGGCCGACTGAGCTTGAAAAGTAAAAGCAATATGAAAAAGGGGAATAGAATAGAACAAAGTTCAAGAGCGAAAGTCTAAATTAAAGTAAAGTAAAGAGATGCACAAGAGTGTAGAAACAACTAACTAAAGTAATCTACAATTAAACTATACCTAACTGGACCCCTATAAGCCGAGAAGGTACACTCCTACACAAGTTTAAATAAAAACTCGATCAGACCCCCATAAGTTCGATGAGTACACAGAATGGCTATAACTAATGAGAACTAAAACTGAGAACCCATGACCAAAAAGTATAATATAGAACCAGCACCTCGACCCAATCTACTAGAATTTGATAATACGGAGGTCGGGTCTCTAACCGGATACTCATCAAAAGTATCTAAGTAACCATTCAAGTATCAAGTAACTGAGACCAGAACTCTAACTGGATGTTATTTATAAGTATTCGAATAGTTGAGGCTGAAACCTTAACCGGGTACTCATAGAAGGGGTCAATACAGTCGAGCCCAAAGCTTGAATCCAGATGCCCGACAAAGTTACCCAATATAGCTACTGCAGGTTCTCCCAAAGATTAATAATTGTCACACTCCGTGGATCTCCGTCCACACATACTTCATCAATAAAATCATCTGAGCTGAATTCTGAATCATTCCTAAATTGCAGAATGGAACGTGATATTACTGTCAAAACTTGTGAAGGCGCAAAATTGGAAAGTAGAAATAGAAGTTCATAAGGGAAAGCGTATCGCCTAGCTAAGGTCCAAACTATCAGACTCAAGTCTGCTACATCCGTTTACAATGATCTAAATCTGCCGAACGACATCGGGGCAAAACTAAGGTCTATTGGGGCCGAGTCATACATTTCTAAGGTTAGCTCCAATCAAACCTAGGCTAAGGACAAACATGCTTCAATTGAAAAGGAGCATACAAATACATCACAAGACATGGATAATCAATAAGACGAGTAACATGTTCATAATTATCCGATGAAACCTCGAAAAGCTTAAAACATAATTTCTAAACATCTAAGTATGATTCAATAATACTCAAACCCAAAATCCAACTAATTAATCTAAAAAGAGGGAAATTGTATCCTATCTTTAGGTCGAACACACGCGCTCCAAAATCACAGAATTGGAGCTTTCCCTTTCCTAACAGCTTCTGAACAATGTCACGCTATCAAAAATAGGTACATAATGTTAAAACAATCATTTTGACATTAAAATTATTGAATTCAGAGATGGACAAATTTCAGAGTTAAAAATAAGAATATGGGACCTATTCTAATAATTCAAAAATTGACTCCGTAAAAAGATTCTAATTACCAACCCAAACTTGTATTCCAAAATAAAACACAATTCGGAACTCAAATGAGAGAAAATGAGCACATGTATCAAAATCACAATTAAGCTAAGAGAAACACTAAGGCAACAACTATTAGCACAATTTTACCTCAAACAGTGAGTCTCCAACTATTTTGGAACACTCCTCTATGTTGGCCCAACAATTCTCTACACTCTAGCCTTTGAATCACCCAATTTGGATAAGGAACGAATAAGAAACAAGTGTTTGAATATATGGGAAAAGTTTGAAATTCAAGTGTTAAAATGAATCTCAAGCGTTGCTAAAGCGACTTTGAAGTTCACTTAAGCGACCTCCACCAAGAGGTGGGCTTCATTTTAGCGACCAGAGTAGTACTTGTAGCGACCCCCGCCTATTGGGGCCTAGTTGCTTCAGCGACTCCCTTTTCGCTTTAGCAATTAGGGATCGCTTAAGCAATGGCACCAGGTACAGCTGGTATAAAATGAGTTTTGACATTATCCAAGTCTCCGACGGGGCGCTCGAGATTCTTTCAAAACTCTGTGCAAGCAATCGATATATGTTACCCCATCGAATTTGATATTTTAGACTCAACAACACATTTAAAATTCTCATACGAGGTCATTTTAACGAAAAAGAGAATTCCATATCCAAATGTTATTTTGAGCCAAATTCTACAATGGGCCTCTGGATTAGACTGAAAGCCTTGGAAAGCGCACGAAGGGTCATTCTAGACCAAACTAGATATTTCGAAACTAATCACACTAGAAGAATATTCATCCGAGCATATTTTCCAAGAATGTTGAGCAAAGTCAACCTTAAGCCAAATTTTAAAGGCTAAAGCGTCAAATGGTCTCAAACTAACATGTTTGCCTCGTACTCGTGCCGACCACCTACTAGCCTAATTTGGTCCTTCTGGAGTTGATGGGGCCACCAGAACTCTGTTCCGAGGTCGTTTACCTAAAGTAATGATCGAAATCAACCTTTCAAGTTAGAAAAGCTCAAAAATAGGGAAATGGGTTTGAAACCCAAATGAATGACCGGACGATCGAACAGTCAGCAAGTCATAAATAACTTAGGGTCACTACAGGAATGTTCTAAATAATGAAAAGGGGGCATTAAGGTAAAAATAACCTGGATAGTCATTACACAATTGTAAATGTTGGCGATAATAAATTAGATAACAAAAAACCTATAATAAGAAAGTATAATATTTTATATGATTTCATCAAGTGACATACATATTAGAGTTAAACAAATATTTAAAACATAAAATTTATGGAGAGAATAATCTTCTCCTAACCAAAACTCAATAACGACTATATTGTTGATGTTTTCTATTATTTATGGGAGGAAAGAATCCTCAATTTATAGAGGTCCAAAATTTTTCCTTGCAAGAGAGGATTAATCAAATATGAAAGAGATTATTTCCAACAAGAAAACCTTTCACCAAAAGATAATTCTAATTACAATAGAAAATGTTTTGATGTAAATGTAAATATCAACAACTTACTTATGAAGAAATATATTCAAATACTTAACATAAAAAAATATTATGTAATACCCCATACATTCCAACACTTATACGACTAAGTGAACTTGACAAAAATATTCGAACTCGAGATAGTAAAAATGGGTATTTAATGTTAAAGTTAAAAGTGCTCATGTGTGTATTAGTGTAGAGGTCTTGTAAAGAAATTAAGATTTGGAAAATGGTATAAAATAAGTGAGGTGTTTGCTTGACTAAATTAAGCTAGTAGGTGCATCACCTACTTAAGATATATGGACCAAGTTAAAAGGACCAAGTAGGTGCATCACCTACTTTGACTAATGGGCCATATGAAGACCTTCATTAAGTGATCAATTTGAGGCCCATATTAAGTGAAAGAAAAGGAAAATAATGAGAAGAATGGTTGTCCAAGGCCCAATTTTTCCAAGCCCACAAGATATAGTTAAAATGGAAGAGTAAGTACATCACCTACTTGAGTGTGTGGCCAAAATTAGATACAAATGGTGGTTGCAAATGAACTACAAGAGAGGTGGCAAAATAGAGCCTATTAAGGCCAAAAATCTGATAGAAATATCTCATTTCCTCTCATCCAATTTTAATTCTCTCAAGATCATATATTTCTCTCTCTCAAATAAAACAGCCACCCAAATATTCCCACTAGGGTTTTAAGTGTTTTTTATATTGTTTCCTCCAAAGCCTCCATAAGATCACCTACTCTGCTCCATGGATTTGAGTATATTGGAGAGTTCTTCAAAGGGAGTGAAGTAGAGAGAGCTAAAGGTATTGGAAGCCAAGGTAAAGTTCTGGCACAACCTCTAATTATTAGTTTATTTGAGAATTCTAGAGATATGTGTTTATTGGAACTCATGGGATGGCGATGTTGTGAATTCAAATCTTTTGGTTATTTTGAAATGTTGAGTACTGTATTATGATATTTATCTATTTATAGGAGATTGTAGATGGACTTAAGGAGTGATTGGGTAAAGTTGTTATGGGGCATATTTATAGGTTGTGGTGATACACCATTAAAGCTAAAGTTTTTGTAAGCTCACTGACCGTTTCATGTTAGGTATTGTTATATGTATATATCATGAATCCCGAGGAGTGCCTACAAACCTTAGGGGAAAGTCATTTCTTGTAAATAACTATAGTGGACATAATATGTGAAAGAACACTCTTAATTAGAAGGATTATGGGTTTGCTTCCCAGCTACTATTTTGATGAGTTGAAATATCCCGAGTTGGTTGGCTAGCTGCTTATACAAGACTTATTACTTAACATTTGTTGTAGATAAATATTATCATATTAAAGGACAGGTTGGCACTTCATAAGCTGTACAAAATGAGAATTGAGGTATGTAAGACTATTTGATTCCATATTTTTGTGGCATGAAGTCCTATGTTGTGTATTTCAATGAAGTGATATCTCTAATTGATCCTCAATGGTATGAGATAACAATGTGAGGGTGTAAAATCTCCAAGTTAACTAATGGTGTTCCTCATGCCGTCCACGATTTCGAAAATATTTCAAACAATTTTGATATTTGTTCATTATCCAAAATTGGTGTGTTTATACTTTTAAGTACTATTATGACAAAAGTACTCTAAACAGTAAGTTTCATGGTTATCCACCAAGTCAAATGAGGTTCATTAAGTCAACAAGATTCTACATTATATATGTTGCAAGTATTTATATGTCAGATACACATCATGTCCATTGTTCACTTTATATGTCCTCACGTGGAATGTACAACCCTTGTTGGGGATCTGTCCTATTCTTCATTAATTCATATATTTATGCATCCTTTCATTTGATATGTCTATTAGGTGTTTAGCTATCGTATCATCTTATACACGCCTTGCCTCTCCATTTGAAGAGTTACATTCTTTATTTAAAATAGATGTATGGCTCCATTTGAGATGTCCAAATGTGTTTTAAATGAATCATATGCTAAGTAGAATCACTTATTCACTTGTTATACACCTTAATGACTCATTTTCTACATGTCCTCATGTTCTCACTTGTCACGTGTCGACCCCAATTGGTGTATTTACGGGTGGCAACTCAGGGGTTATAATACCTAGCATAGGCCGATCCTAATTTGTATATGTATGAGGACAACATCCAATAGGTTAAAATGCCTAGCATAGAACATCCTATTCTACCACTGATCAGTTGGTTATTGTATCGTATGTTATAGAGTCTATAAAGTAAAGAAGAGTAAAATAAAGCAAAGAATGTAAGTACGTGATTCCACAAGTATAAGCAAGGGTGGTCTTTTATCCTTATCTACATAGCATATTTATACATTTGTGCCTAATTTTATTGGAGCTATTATTTTACATATGGATATTTTATGTCTTGCATATTTAGTACATTCTTTTGTACTAGTGCCCCTTATGGGGACACTGTATTTCATGTTGTAGGTATAGATACTCAAGCTAATAAAACCTCTCCAATATAAGCACATGATACTCAATGGCCTTTGGTGAGCTCCCTGTTGATTCGGCCCTTTGTTGACTTTCTAACATATTTTATATTATATTATTGTTATGGGGTATGGAGGGGTCCTGTCTTGACCTAAGCTAAGTGTCTATATTTTAGAGGCTTTGTAGACTAATATCAAAGTAGAGCACAATTATATCTTGTTTTTCAGTAATTAAGGCCTCAACGGCCAAGCATGTACATCGATTTTTGTTTATCTATGTTGATTTTTTATCAGGCTATATTACCTATAGTCACCAAAGATTTATAATTATCATAATTGCATGTACGATATGCATAAGTTATAAGTTGTCTCTCTCGAGCCTTTGGGGCATCGAGTGCATGTCCGTCTTATTGGGACTTGGGACTTTATAAAAGTGGTATCAGAGCTGGTCATTCTAGGGAGTCTACAAAGTCGTGTCTAGTAGAGTCTTACTTATGAATGTGTTGTATGCCACATTAATAATTAGGGGGTTGCTTAGATATTTAGGAAATGTTACCTCTTTTTTTTCATAATCTAGATCGTGCGATAGAGCTAACTGGAGCCTCACAATCACTAGCCAATATGCTTTTCTCTCATGTCTTTTTTCGTTCATGGTTCGATAATCTGATATCCTAGGCATAGAGGAACCACACCAATTCATTCCGAACTTGGTGGTTAAACTTTACTGCAGTGATGATACTGTAAGAGAGGCCCTGCGAAAAAATAGGTCGACGCCAGAATGATAAAAAGCTTAACACATCTCATTCTCATTAACAACATTTAACCAACCCAGCAATCAGATATTTCGATCCGCATTGAATGCTAGGTCACTCGTTGAAGATAAAGTAATTTAGAAGTCTATTCCCACTCGTATTATGATCTATATCATACAGATTTTTCCTACCATAGTTGAGATCAAGGTAGCTAAAAGGACAACACCGGCATCATCCAAGGAGAAGCTTTTAGAAAACGATCTCATGTTATCAAAATTCAGAGAAATACTTGTAAAGGTTTCTATGTTAATTGCATTTACAACCGCATTTGTACTATTTGTATCATCTTGATTTATCTAAATGAGAAATGAAAGGGTCATTCATATGTTGTATGATAAATGGTTACCTAGTCACAAATATGGGCTGCAACATTTACTAATACAACTCATGAGATGTGACTGGTTCTTGAGTGCAAGATTTACTCCACGGAACTCCTTCAGTGGTTATAGGATCTAATCCAATAGAGGGCATTTAGTACTTTACCAGTAATAAAAAAATGCAAACTTTAAGGTTATGCATGTATTAAAATGCAAAGTTGTTGATTTAGCTTCATATTAGTTAAAACATATGGCAGAAGCATAGTCTGGTAGGTGAATATACCACAATAGTATTTGCTAAAGATATTCTTAGTTTGTTGATGGGGCCAATTGTTTACTCATCATTTCGGATATGTTAGTAGCTGGAATTATAAGATTGGTGCATATGATCACCTCAATTTGATTAAAAATTTTGATCCTTTTTATGGTTAAAAAACTCACAGGATAAATATTTTAATTGTTTCATATAAAATTATATATATTTTCTTTTCCAATGGTGATCTTTGTTTTGGTTATAGAATAGAATGCAACTAGAGATTAAGGTTGAATATATTGAAGTGTTAGACAAAATGTATGGTCTATTAAGAGTAGAGAAAGACATAACACTAATTAATTGCTAGTAGAAATGTATTTGGTTATATAGAAAATGAAGGAGAACGACATTTGAATATCCGTAGAATGGAGGAATAATGTGAGAGAACTTCCCTGATCGTACAAGAAAATGAAGTGTATGAGTGTTAGAAGAATAGGTGACATAGGTTGTATCCTTATTATAGAGGATGCTTACTAAGCAGGTGATGTGAAAAAAAGAAGAGAGATAGAGAGATATTGACTCTTCAATCCTAATAGTTGTAAAAGTGCACAAGAAGAACTCCCTAAATATTTTTTTTACTTTTTTTAGACAGAGAAATTATTTTAATATCGATGTGATTTTTAGGAACCAATCATAATAACTACAAGAACAAAGAGGAAAATTAAAAGATTGCATTGATGGAAGATGCGTTGATTAGTGTTGTACCCTGGGATGACCTACATCACTCATACAAAATTAAAATGGATCATTATGCATGTGTATGGAGCCAACTACATAAAACTACAATCATAGCTAGACAAGGGGAGAGGACAGTTGATCATATGCGAATTATTTTTATTTGGTTCCTTTGCATGGAAAAGGATTATTGCACATTCACTTGTTATACCATTACAGAAAATTCATTAGCATGATATATCTAAAAAAATTTACTAACCCTCATGTTCTATAAAATCACGATATGAGTTTGCATATACTTGACATTATATGTAATTGATAACGTGTAAAAGATCATTGATTATGATGCCCTCAAGATTCATTTGTCTATTTGTTTATTTGACTCTTAATAAGGTATCAAACATCAAGTGTGATTATGTACTTTCTTTCAGAAACAAAGGCAAAGTTAGTCTTAGTCCCCCATTATTATATAAAATTATAGGGGACTTCTCCTATCCTTGTCCCAATGTTTTGATGTACTCAAAAATTTGTACAGTTTTAATGGTCGAAAGACTCGTGAGAAAAATTCTCAAGAGCTTAAAGACAACATGAAAAATCAATTGCATATATTTTGAGGTGAGTAAATAAAAACAAGTGAAAATTCATCAATAAATTAGAACTAGTGATAGTATGCTTGCACTTAAGATATGATAGAGTGTTTCTATAGGATGTCTCCTAGTTTCAAAGGCTCTGGTTACTTATATAATTGTACATACTATATGTCCTATTGCTCATCTATTTGTAGGTCATAAACCCTTTGTGGACCATTTTACAAATGTTATATATGTCATAGAATAGTTGCATGTAGGTGTTATCTTCTCCATAAAACACTCATTGCTATACATTTTATAGGATGTTGCCTTATGTCGCCAATGACTTGTCATAAATCACTTGTCCATATTTTATATGCATTATAGATTAATGGATCATATGCTATAGGCGCTGTGAATTACTTTCTCATGGATTATATGTAGGATAAGTCACTTGTCTACATGTCATATGCTTCATCGACCATCTACCTATATGTCACATGCTTCATAGTCAATTTGTTTAAGCATTATAGACCCAAAATTTTATTTGTCCATGTGTCACACACTTGATTATATTTCATAAAATAAACTATTCATGTCATAGTCTGGTTGCTCACTCGATGTATAACCACATATCTTGTAGTCCACTTGCTCATATACTAACTTTTTGCAATTCATCTTTTCACGTGCTAAATGTCTTATAGTTCATTTTTTCACATGCTATCTAGTTCACATGCTCATATATTGTAGGACTTTATAACATGTGTCCTTATAATTCAAATGTATATATATCATATGTCTCTTATGTATATTACTTCATATGTTAAATGCACTTCTTTAGGGCTCATTATTTATATATTAGGTGTTCTTCTATGCCTGCTTCCTTATGTTCCATACACTTTACGTGACCTATTCATTAATATGTTATACCTCTCTATACTTATTGACTTAGGTATTAAACATTTTGGGATAAAGTTTTCCTGTATCATATGAAGTAATAATTTTGCTAGAAAAGGTTGGACGCATAGTAAATTTTAGCACAATCCTTATCTGCATGACTCCTATCTATAAAAAATGGCTAAGAAAAGTTTTCATGTTTAGATGTAGCCTCCTTTAGAATATTGTGAAGGAGTAAGGGTATTGAAATAGCCACATGAAAATACAAGGACTTTAATAAATCTAAGTATGTATATTTTTTTTAAAAACAACCTATAAGAAGTTCCTATATTATGTGTCTTTTCTACACAATTATAAGTGCATCTATTCACTTGTTCATAGGTTGGTTTCTCATTAATTTACTTATTTTAATACTTGCAATTATCGTATTCAAAGTATTTGTTAGATCGATGTATAAAAAGAAGAGGACGATAAGCTATGTTGTGCGAAATTGTTTCACTTGATTATATGTGATCAAGAGGAACCTTACTTGCCATTTGATTATTTCATATGCTATATCTTCTGCAATTCCCTATGAGGATTGCCTATACGTGCTTTTGGTCACCTTGGGTAGTTTCTATTTACAAAAGAAACATTTGCAAAAGTTTTGAAAAATACTCACAATTGATCTTGTTATGAGCAACACATCTCATTTGAGGACGAATGATCCAAGGAGGGATGATGTAATACTCCATACATTCCAACACTTATACGACTAATTAAACTTGACAAAACTATTCGAACTCGAGATAGTGAAAAAAGGATATTTAATGTTAAAGTCAAAAATGCTCATGTGTGTATTAGTGTTAAGGTCTTGTAAAGAAATTAACATTTGGAAAATGGTATAAAATAAGTGAGGTGCTTGTTTGACTAAATTAAGCTAGTAGGTGACAAGTAAGTGCATCACCTACTTAAGGTATATGGATCAAGTTAAATGGACCAAATAGGTGCATTACCTACTTTGACTAATGGGCCATATGGAGGCCTACATTAAGTGATCAATTTGAGGCCCATATTAAGTGAAACAAAAGGGAAATAATGAGGTTGTCCAAGGTCCAATCTGTCCAAGCCCACAAGATATAATTAAGATGAAAAAGTAGGTGCATCACCTACTTGAGTATGTGGCCAACATTAGAGACAAATGGTGGATGCAAATGAACTATAAGAGAGGTGGCAAAACAGAGCCTATTAAAACCAAAAATACAAACATCTCATTTTCTCTCATCCAATTTTATGTCTCTCAAGCTCATATATTTCTCTCTCTCAAATGAAACAGCCACCCAAATATTCCCATTAGGGTTCTAAGTGTTTTTCATCTTGTTTCCTCCAAAGCAGCCACAAGATCACCTTCTCTCCTCCATGGATTTGAGTATATTAGATAGTTCTTCAAAGAGAGAGAAGTAGAGAGGGATAAAGGTGTTGGCAGGCAAGGTAAGATTCTGCCACAACCTCTAATTATTAGTTTATTTGAATTCGTATTTATTGAAACTCATGGGACGGTGATGTCGTGAATTCAAATCTTTTGATTATTTTGGGATGTTGAGGACTGTATTATGATATTTATATATTTATGGGAGATTGTAGATGAACTTAGGGAATGATTGGGTAAAACTTTTATGGGACAAATTTATAGGTTGTGGTGATACACCATTAAAGCTAAAGTTTTTGTAAGCTCACTGGCCATCCCATGTTAGGTATTGTTATATGTACATATTATGAATTCGGACGAGTGCCAACAAACGTTAAGGGAAGGTTGTTTCTTGTAAATAACTATAGTGGACAGAATATGTGAAAAAACACTCTTAATTTGAAGGATTATGGGCTTGCTACTCGGCTATTATTTTGATGAGTTGAAATATTCCGAATTGGTTAGTTAGCTTCTAATACTAGCCTTATTACTTGACATTTGTTGTAGATGATGATCATCACATTAAAGGATAGGTTGGCACTTCATAAGCTGTACGAATTAGGAATTGAGGTATGTAAGACTATTTGATTCCATATTTTTATGGCATGAAGTCCTATGTTGTGTATTTCAATGAAGTGAGATCTCTAATTGATCCTCAATGGTATGAGATAACAATGTGAGGGTGTAAAATCTCCAAGTTAGCTAATGGTGTTCCTCATGCCATCCACGATTTCGAAAATATTTCAAACAATTTTGATATTTGTTCATTATCCAAAATTGGTGTGTTTATACTTTTAAGTACTATTATGACAAAGTTACTCTAAACAATAAGTTTCATGGTTATCCACCAAGTCAAATGAGGTTCATTGAGTCACCAAAATTCTACATTATATATGTTGCAAGTATTTATATCTCAGATACACATTATGTCCATTGTTCACTTTATATGTCCTCACGTGGAATGTACAATCCTTATTTGAAATCTGTCCTATTCTTCATTAATTCACATATTTATGCACCCTTTCATTTGACATGTCTATTAGGTGTTTAACTATCATATCATCTTATTCACTCCTTGCCTCTCCATTTGAAGAGTTACAGTCTCTATTTAAAATGCATGTATGGCTCCATTTGAGATGTCCAAATGTGTTTTAAATGAATCATATGCTAAGCAGAATTACTTGCTCAGTTGTTATACACCTTAATGGACCATTTTCTACATGTCCTCATGTTCTCACTTGTCACGTGTCTTCGTGGCTCATTTCTGAATATATTTTAGCCCAATAAGATTCATTCTGTCATATAAGTTCCTAAGTATCACTACATTGATGTTATATTTGTTTCTTATGTCATTGTTGCTGCCTCAAGTATTTTATGACATGTGTACATCACTGGTCTATAATACCAAAGCTCAAAAGAGTTATGTGTCACGCCCCGGGAGGGTACCCTAGACATAACCGGCACCCGAAGGCCATTTCTGACCTCCGAGCGAACCACCTGGTCCAGTCACACATTCATTCAATCACATTTTCTTAGCGGAAACTCAATTAATGAAATACTATTCGCAATATGAGGGCTGAAGGCCAAACATTTATAAACCCGACAAACACATAAAATAAGACTCCTCAAAAATAACTGTTCAACCTCCCCACACTCCAGTCTATGAAGCCTCTATCTAAGTCCAAGAGGTGCCAATGACAAGTCCATGGCTACCAATAATCAAAATAAAGGAAATGACAACAAAACTGTACAAGAAGACTCAATATCCTCTGGGAACTAGGAGGACTCACCAACTAGCTGGGAGCGTATGTGAATCTTCAACGGAGCGTCGGTTGATGACCTCTAGTACCTGTCTCTGCATCATGAAACGATGCAGGCCAAATGACGTCAGTACATGGAATGTACGAGTATGTAAAATGGCCTAATACAACGAACATCAAGGAAGAATTTATCAACTCGGAAGCTCAACTCAAGAGGAATAACAACTCAATCAAATGTCCTAAGTCTAAACAAGAATATGATTTAGACGGGACCAATCACATACAATTCAACTCAATCTGACTCAGAGTACTATCAAGACCTATTTGGGAGTTTCTCTTACCCGACAACCATCACTTATGAGCCAGTGAAAGTACAACAAACCGACGTTATTGCCGCGTCCGTTTATACCTTGCCAGGGTATGAACGAATCAACCAATCATGGATCCAATCCAACCAAGTCCTATAATGTCAGGACAAATATTTTGGGGAAACATCCGACTTTAATGGTTCAATCCCCTCCTACGTTTGGCGACGTAGTTATTGGGTTCGAGTATGGACTTTACTCTTGCCCAATTCGGTGCTCGATACTCATCCCAAGACTCAATGCTCATAAAACTCCATCCAATCAACTCAATTAAATCATATCGACAAGTCTCATTACAACCTTGTCAACTCATCAACTCTATCATGATCAAATCTTTTCCAATCATACTATTCGGTCAATCTCAGTCATATCTTTCAAAAGAAATTTGAATGCACATTTATAGCAACATATAAGTACAACCAATCATTTCCTCTATCCATTTACTCAATCTTTGAAACTCATCACAACTCCAAGGCTTTAAGTCAATAATTTAAGATAAACAACATTTTAAAGAAAATAACATCCTTCATCATAATCCACATAATTAAAAAGATCAATAAAACATATTTAACAACTCATCTTCATCAACTCATACTCATATAAAGGCTCAATTTAGGAACTTCTTGGCTCAACAACATCAACACATATAGAATCAAATACATAGGGGACAAAGTTCATACAAGCATAAACCATACCAAGAAACTCCATTTTTATGGACATCTAACCTCAAAGCAAGAGTAGGGCACATGGGTGGACTCACCCCATATTTTAGATAGCCTTTCATACCTTAGTGAATACTTGGAGAAAACCTTGATGTTGGGTCTTCAATGGAGGACTCAAATCTTGAAGCTCTTGGGACAAATCTTTGTTGAAAATGGAGAAGAAGAAGGAGATGAAGAAGAGAGAGGGAGAGAGGAATTTCTAGGGATTTTAGAGAGAGAGAGGGCTGGAAATATTTGATCCCAAAATGACCAAGGGAAATACCTATATAACTTGGGTAAGTTCCCAAATTACCCCTCTTCAAAAGTTCTGAAAATAGGCTAAAAACGCACCTGGCGCGATAGTGGCGCGTCGCACCATTGCAGCGCCAGGCTGAATACGCCTAAAACCTGCACACCTCGTAGTGGCGCACCGCGCCAGAGATCAAACTACTGAGGCATGTTTCTGGCACGATAGTGGCGCGTCGCGCCCTTACAGCACCAAGGCCATATTTTCTAGGTTCTGGAAATTTGGCCTGAAAAACCCTGCACAACTTTTAGTGGCGCATCGCGCCAAGGACCAAACTACTGAGGCATGTTTCTGGCGCGATAGTGGCGCGTTGCGCCCTTACAGCGCCAAGGCCATTTCCCCAGCAGTTGCAACCCAGGCCAAAAATGAAGTTCCTATCGTGCTAGTTCATCTTAGGATCGTCATATCTTTTGACTCTGAACTCCAAAATTTACGTTCTTGGTGGCGTTGGAAAGAAGACTCGACGACCTTTAATTTGATAGGTCGTGGGCCACCCAGATTGACGTCCTTCAAAAGATAGGGTCGTTAAAAGTCGACCCTTATACGAACTCATCCTAAACTTCGCCACGACGGATCTTTTGGACTTAACTCGGTCCTAGGGGTCCTTGGTGACCCCACATCACCTCTAACATTGCTCAGTCCCTCAGAGACTCATCTTAACTCACGAATATACTTCAAGATACTCGGGTTTGACCCCTCCCGAACACAAGAAGGGTCCGAATCTTTGGAAAATTTTTGAGGGGTGTTACATTATGACCACCAATATTACAATCTCGAAGATTAAAGAAATAATATAAAACGAATCTATAGAATTACTGGTGGCAGCCCACGGACTGAGAGAGCCTAGCAAGGGTCGATCCCGAAAGCAAAATTATCTATTTATGGGTAGTAGCTCATAGGTTATAATACCTATCATGGGTCGACCTCAATTGGTGTATTTACGGGTGGCAGCTCAAGGGTTATAATACCTAGCATGACCCGATCCTAATTTTTATATGTATGAGGACAGCATTCCGGGGGTTAAAATGCCTAGCATGGGTCATCCTCTTCTACCACTGATCAGCTTGTTATTGTATCGTATGCTACAGAGTCTATAAAGCAAACAAAAGTAAAGTAAAACAAAGAATGTATTGTACGTGATTCCACAAGTAGAAGCAAAGGTGGTCTTTTATCCTTATCTACACAACATATTTATACATTTGTGCCTAATTTCATTGAGCTTTTATTTTACATATGGATACTTTATGCCTTAAATATTCAGTACATTCTTTTGTACTGACGCCCCTCGTGGGGATGCTGTATTTTATGCCGCAGGTACAAGTACTCAAGCTAATAGAACCTCTCCAATATAAGCAAATGATACTCAATGGCCTTTGGTGAGCTCCATGTTGATTTGGGGCTTTGTTGAGTCTCTAACATATTTGATATTATATTATAGTTAAGGGTATGACGGGGGTCCTGTCCCGATCTAAGCTAAGTGTCTATATTTTAGAGGCTTTGTAAACTAATTTCAAAGTAAAGCACAATTATGTCTTGTTTTTCAGTAATTAAGGCCTCAACGGCCAAGCATGTACATTTGTTTTTGCCTATCTATGTTGGTCTTTTATTAGGGTATTTTACCTATAGTCACCAAAGATTTATAATTATCATAGTTACATGTACGATAAGCATAAGTTATAAGTTGGTTCTCTCAAGCCTTTGGGGCATCGAGTGCCTGTCCGTCTCATTGGGACTTGGGACTTGACATATTAGTATCAAAAATACTACTAACATAATCTCGGATTCTTTTCAATTGAAGTGTCGTATGATAAATAGCAATTAATAAAGATATGAGTGGTTACAATTTCAATATTTGAAACTTTAGACTTTTATTATATAGTTTTTCCTTAATTTTTAAAATACATTGCTCTTACAGTATATTTTAGGACTCCTTAATTAGCAATTCTCCTAATACCTCTTGCCGTATATTTTACTTTTACCAAATATTTTAGGACTCTTTAATTTTTAAAATATATTTTCCTCTTACCATATATTTAGGATTCCTTATTCTAAAATATTATAAATATAATTAAAAGACGATTTTGTTTAAAGGAGATACTTTTAAAGACGATTTTGTTTAAAGGAGATACTTTTAAAGACGATTTTGTTTAAAGGAGATACTTTTAGTGAAGGGCAAAAAGTTCAAACAATATTATTAAAAGCTTCATACTTTTAATATAGATAGATAGATAAAAAAGACAGTGAATAATGGGGCCAGCTAGACGTGGTCATGGTTTAGTTTTGATCGATTATTGGTTAAAATTAAAATTAAATTAATTTAATCGATTTTTAAATTTTTAAAATCAAATCAAACAAATAATTGTCGGTATGGTTATTGTTGGTTTGATTTGATTCGATTTTTTTTATTTTTTCGGTTTGAAAATAATAAGTATGTTGAGAGCATATGTATTTCGACAAACACAAACACTTAATACATGAATAATCCACATGAAAGCTACTGTGGATTCCATTAAGCAATGTTAGAGTTATTATTACACAAACAAAGTGATTTAGTTTAAACAATACTAAAGTCATTATACACTAAAGATAAAAAATCAAATCTTTATAGCAAAAGAATAATTTCAAGCTCAACAATTGAGGAACTATCCGTTGGAGAGGTACAAAAAATTATATACCAAAAGTTAAGTGTTGGGTTTGAGAATAATGGTAAAGTTAAAGACTTAAGTTAATTAAATTTAACAAAATATTTATATTTTATTTATGAATAATATATAAATAATTATAAAATTTATGTGTATAATTTCTCGGTTCGACTTGGTTATTTTTGCGTTTTTTATAGTAAAGCCAAAACCAAACCAAAATAGTATCGATTTTCAAAATTTAAAACCAAACCTAACCAAATCAAGCCAAATATCGATTTTTTAAATTGATTTGATTTGAATTGCGGTTAGATTTGATTTTTTAACCCTAACATGAACATCCCTAGGGCCAGCTACTGATTTCCATTATTTATTTATTTAAAAAAATTGCAAAGGCTCGTTTTTATTACTTTATTTATTTATTTTTATAATAAGTCAATGGTTGGACGGAAAAATATATGTATATGATAAAGAAATAAGAATTCAATAGGAAAATTTCAGATTGCGGGATACGTGGGAAGTTTAGAGAATAAATGACTAATAATGGCATCACTTGCTGTTGCAGAGGAGACTTTAGCTTATGCTGAAATTGAGATACTTATTTTCTGCTAATATTTGTATTTTCATTCATCAATTAGTGATGAACAACATTAGGCCAGAATTAGCTACTTATACATTAAAAAAAAAAATAGTTGTATTGGTCAAAGAAAATGTGATGTGATAATGAATTATTAAAAACTTTAAAATACTAAACCATCAATTTATATTATGAATATGCGTTTTCAAATACTAAGATACAGTTCCGAAAAATTTGTCCCATGTATTATCCATAAAATCTATAGTTCCTTTGATGGTGGAACTACTCAAAAGTCAAAAGTTTTAAAATAATTAGGAAAATGTAAATTGATCTTCTGAGGTCAGTTTTTAAAAAATATAATTGCAAAAATCAACTTTGGAGTTCGGTTATCAAATAAAACAAGATACGACCTCCTCAAGTTCTTGCAGTTTAGTTCTTTTTCAAAATAATCGACCTTCCTAGACGTTAATTGAATTGCTTATTTAATACTTAAAAGGAATTATTTGTTTGATACATGTATTATTAGAATATATCCTATTAAGTATGCACTTAGAAATAATATTTATTAACGAATAACCATTTATTCGATTTAATAAATTATATATTGTTTATTTGTCATTAATTATTTAATAAATAATTTATTGTATAAAGTTCTAACTTATACATAGGAGACAATTTTTTTTTGAACCACATGATAACCCACAGCTGTCACAGCCTCTGTGGTAAGCACTGAGTAAATTCTCTGTTGTGTAATTGAACAAATCATTGATATGATTGTATCACAAGATTAAATATAATTTATTTTACTTAAAGAAAGAAAACAATAGAGATTTAATTTTAGTGCTAGTACATTTTGCATTAGTGCTTTTACACTTGTTATATATAACAAACTCTCTAGTTTATTAACTGTACATATACTCTTGTGTTGAGCTGCAGGAGTTATTGATCTAACTACAAACTCTCTAGTCTATTAAATATACATATACTCTTATTACTTCAATATTTTATAAATCATACTCATGTTTTACAAATATATTATTGATCATTAAACAATCTGTTTTTGATTATCTTAAAATTCATATGTAATTTATTTTAAGAATAGTATTTTACGTACTTCAAATTTACATCCAATATATATATATATATATATATATATATATTGGTATAATAGATGATGTATATATGTGTACTGTACACATAAACATAATTAAATAAACATTTTATCTCATCTATATCTTTACATAACTTTATTATTTTCTTGTAATTAATTTAAGGAATAATAGTTTTACACAGTATTATTATATTAGTTATTTAATTAACAATTTATATAGGTATTTTATTAATTAAGTAGTACCCTAATCAATTGCGGGACAATTTATTTAAATTCTAGCCAATTTTGCCTAATTAATGTTAATTCTAGCCATAAGTGATCCAATTTTAAAATTACAAATCATTTCCCAATTAATTCAATCTGGATGACTCATCAACCTGACTCACGCCCAGATTAGATCACAATCATCCATCTCAGCTCATCCGACGACCCAGAATGTATCTCCTTTTGTTTCCTTTTTTTAGCCACTCATACTCCCAAGCTTGAGGGGGTTATTTAAAATTCAAAATAATTTAAGAAAAATTTATAAAGTACATTACAATAAATATTTTATGTATAAAATATCTATAAAAATTATATACATATAAGTTGGGATCTTTGTGCAATTTGACTTCTTTTTTTTTAAAAAAAAAATTACCTAAATGTACAACTTATTTTACCAGTTTCTCTAAAATTCTCTACCATTTGAAAAATTACAAAAATCCTACTCTCTCCTATTCTCAGATACATCACTTTACGCGAGGTATTGATCAGATACATTACGTGATATATCGGGACGTACGTAATGTATCAGAACGATGAGTGATGTATCCAGAATCGAGACGTTTAGGGATATATCCGAAATCGAGACGCGATGATCAGGATGTTTTGTGATGTATCCGAATTTCACTAAATTTAAGGATTTTTTATAATTTGAAAAAGAATAGGGATATGATGTAATCAGATCTTAACACTGCGATTTATGTAATCCCGCCTTTTTTTTTAGTTCAAAACAAACTAAACCAAACTAACTATGGTCCAAAAATATTTCCAAGCCCAAACCATATCAAACCACTAGTGGAATCTTTTTTTTATTTGATTCGGTTTATCAATTTGCTGTAATTTTTTAAATTTTTTTTGTACACCCCTAAAAAAATAATATCTAAATCACAATATTTTGTAATTCTCATATTTTTTCTTAGGAAAAACTACAGAAATTGGACCCATTAGGTAAAATATTTACTCAAATTGGATCCAACCCAAATTATTTACCTGAGTTGGATCCAGACCCAAACTATTTATCTGCCTACTCCCGTGTCTTATACATTGAATCACTGCTTCTTCATCATTGATACCATCGAAGTATATATATGCTCTGATGATATCTATATGTTCATTATGATAGTATCTATATACTCTGATGATATTTATATATTTTGATGTAATTGAATAGTTTTTTCACTGAAACACTGCCTGTATATATATACACACACACACAATGGTATCAAGGAGTAACTGAGTAGTGTTCTCTACTTCTCTTTGATATCATCAGAGTATATATATACTCCGATGGTATTAAGCAGTAAACGCGAATTAATTGTTAAAAATAAGAAGGGTATGAAAGTAAGAAAATAGCTACTTGTAAATAATTTCTCTTTTTGAATACAAATTTTTTTCCCCTACTTTTTATGGTATCATTTACTTACGAATGTAGGCAAAAAAAAAAATTGTGTTCGGACATGGGAGGTACAAAATGTAGTTCGAGTTGTTGAACAGTTTTTTTAATCAAATATTTCCTTATAATGGCTATTTGGAGAAGATATAGGTTGTTCAATTTGTTCTCTAATAAGTTCAGTTTGGAACTAAGACAAATGTATTTATGCCCTGTTAAGCTTCAATTGATATTAGACTACTCTTATTAATCTCTTTTACTTTTGTTGCCTCAAATCTGATTTCTACTGATTTTTCTGCCTTGAGATGGATCTTGACGATATACAATCGAACTGTATGGCCTTTTCTGAAATGATTAGTCGAACTTGAACTCCAATAGGTATATATCGTAAAGAAATGAATCTTAAATCTAACTCAATCTAAAAGGCTAGTTAAAGAATAGAGGATAACTCAAGATCATCTATCCCTTTTTCATCCAATGTGACACCCCACTTCAGTTCACACTCATTAAGCATGGATAATCTAATATGAGGACCCAACATCGATAAATAAGAATGGGAAGAATCCTACTGTAATATCATGTAAAGAAATGAACTTTTAGCTAGCGATTGCCCAAGATCACTCATCCCTTTTTCGTCCGATGTAGGACTTCAATATATGTTCTTTTAGGCTAATTCATTACCCTGCAATGTATTTACGAGCACAAGGCCACAGTTACAAATTTTAAAGAGTGGCTTCAAAAAGGGGGCATATGGTGCAATTTTATGAAGTCATTTCTTAATATATTGATCAACGTAAAATAAGCATATGGTTAATAGATTTCAATAACTAACTTTTTGCCATATTACATGTAAACTTGACAAATTCTTAAATCTAACAAGGTGCTTAACAGATTTCCACACTCATCAATATTGAAGAGCTAGTCGAAAACATAATTGCTAAGGCAAACTAACAGGGACATCACTTACTTTTTGCCATAATACAAGTAAACTTTTAAACTATAGAGCAACTAACTTCAATTATTCAAGTCCAAGGGTACCCTGCTACCATATTTTCCTAGCTGGGAAGAAATAAGCATTCTCCACTACAGAACTTGCTGTGTATTTACCTCTACTATCATCAGACAACAAGCCAAAGATGCTGTAAACGTTCAGGCATGTCCAGCATGCTACCTCATCTTCTCTGGACGGGTTTGTAAAGAACGACCGTAACATATTTTGAGCGAAAACGATGTGTTACACCAAGTGCTACAACTGGCCTCGGGACTTCTCTGTTCTCAATATACAAATGGTTTAGTACCGCGTTCTGTGGCAACGGGAGAGAGGTTGATTGATCTCTTGTTGTTGGGTGGTTTAGCAAGGTGTGATGCAAATGTGGCGGTACCAACGGTGGTTCCCTTCCTTCATCTACATGTGCAGGATACACATTGTTGTAACTTGCATCAGGTGATCTTGGAACTTCAAAGCCCATGACAGTGGGTTCATCCTGTATGCATAACTTAGATTTAGGCTTAGTCAAAAAGATGCCAGAGCTATCAGTTACTACAAGAATTTATGACTTACATGATCTTCACCATATGGATGAGGGTGATTCATGTTGCTTCAAGAAAGAAACAGCACAGTCTAGCTAATAAGATGAAAGTTTTGAGCAGATAAACTTTCCCAAGTTAACCTGAAAATAAAACATATTCTATTGTAAACAAGAAAATAGAACCAATTTCGGGATTAGGAATCACGTGAAAAATCTCTTAGATGGCATATTCCTCTGGGGGGACGATTGGGGCCATAACTCATAAGGGTGTTTATGAATCAAAATACTATACTATCACAACCTATTTGTATGCCTTCTCTCCAATTATTAAAGCAGGCATACATAGAAATGCTCAAAAAGAATCCATATTTCTCATAAGATAAGCTTACCAAATGATAAATGATGTCTGCAAATTAGATCAAACATCATGATGCTAACAATACAGATATCTTAAGCAGACTTGATGAGAAAAAACAAAATTTAAGAGAAATATAGTAGGAAAATTATGTCAGATATACATGGAACATGAGATGGAAGACAATCATCTATTCAGTGATGCTTTCAATTTAAGAGGACAAAGGTCTGGTTAGAGAGGTGTTACCACTTTTTATACTCAAATCGAGTCCTACAAAACCTAGAACCGGATAAGGTATCCTTCCTCACCTTAAAGCAAGATCTACATAGAACTATTCTCCAGAACATGCCAAGCCCGAACAAAAGCATCATCAAGGCAACTATCAACTAATTTGGAGAAAATAACTTCATTCATTTCATATTACCACCTCTTTGACTAAGAAATAATTCAATGTCTTTACGCAGGTGAGCAGTCCAATTGCCCTTCAATGACATTGTCTTTCGACTAAGACATAACAGGGACTTCCATTTTGGTGATATAAATAATTGTATGTAACATAGTGCGTGGCATTTCGCCAAAGACCAAGACTCATAATTTGCTAAGCTTTATATTGATTCAAATGCAATCGTGACTGACTGGAAATTTTAGTACACAATGAGTACTACACTCATGTGTTGGGGAAATAGACAGTAGCAAACCTGTGCATGGCTCAAATTCAATTGCTCTAAACGATGACATTTGAATCACATTGACACCAAAGAAAGAATAGCTTTCATTGCAAACAAGTTTTCCCTAGTCCCTAATGTATGTGCCAAGATGGCGTGCTTGCACCCAAGAAAGAGAGAGTATGTGTGTGCACGGGTTTCACAAAAGCACACAACAATAAAAGAACATAGTATTTTCAATGAAAGGAGGAAAAAAAGCAAACACTTAACCCCCTTAAGTTTGCCTTTAAGTTCCTTTCATCTAACACTCTCTTAGTCTCTCATGTCAAGCTCTTTCTTTGAATTGTCATATCCTCCGTCCTAACCTACATTCCACTATTCCAGGCACACCAAAAGTAACAAAAAATCTGATCACCAGCAATTACTAGCTTCTAACTTTGTGATCATACAGAAATCTTCCAAAGATAGGGGTTTGTTGGAAATTGATGGGGAGTCCAAAAGGAATCCTGCTGCTATAAAAAAGCAGATCATCTCTTTTTATCAGAACCTTTATTCAGAGACAGAAGACTGGAGACCCCATAATAACATGAGAGTTTGTCCCACTATCTCCACTGAAGATAATTTGATGCTACAAAGTCCATTTGAAGAGCAGGAGATATGGTCCAGTGTCCAAGCGTGTGCTGGGGATAAAGCTCCTGGCCCAGATGGTTTCACAATGGCCTTTTTCAAACACTGCTGGGAAGTAGTGAACACTTAGGTCATTACTACTATTCAAAACTTCCATGAAAGAAACATATTTGAAAGAAGTTTCAATGCTACATATGTTGCCTTGATTCCCAAGAAGGTGGGAGCCAAAGAATTGAAAGATTTCAGGCCTATCAGTCTAATAGGCAGTATCTACAAGATTATCTCAAAGCTGTTGACGGAGAGACTCAAAAAAGTGATGCACAAGCTGGTGGATGATCAACAAATGGTCTTTATAAAAGGGAGACAAATCATGGATGCCATTCTTATAGCCAACGAATGTGTTGACTCAAGAATCAGAAACATAGAGCCTGGTATCCTTTGCAAACTAGATATACAAAAGGCTTTTGACCACTTAGAGCCCGTTTGGATGGGCTTTAAGTTGGTCAAAACCAACTTAAAACCCCTTTTTAGCTTTTGGACGTGTTTGCCTAATACTAACTTTAAGCCATAAAGTTCTTAAAGTCAGTCAAAAATGAAAAGTTAGGATTTCTAACTTTTTTTCTCTAAGTGCTTAAAGCCATTTTGTTTGACCATAGAAATTACTTTTATATCCCTTATATTTTAACTAAATTTCCAAACTACCCTTTTTATTCTTTTAACCCTAAAATTCAAACACTTATTTTCAACATAAGCACTTTTATCCAAACACTCAACTGCTTATTTATAAAAATAACTTTAAGCAATTCAAAGTTCTAAAAGCACTTCATACATAAAAGTTACTTTTTTTAAGCTCATCAAAACGGGCTCTTAGACTGGAATTTCCTACTTAGAACTATGATGAAAATGGGTTTTGGAGAAAAATGGGTCAGCTGGATCCACTATTGCATCAGCACCATCAAGTTCTCAATCCTAGTCAATGGCTCACCTGCTGGATTCTTCTCTTCTCAGAGAGGACTAAGGCAAGGGGACCCATTGTCCCCTTTTTTGTTCATCATTGCCATGGAGAGTTTAAATGATATGATGAAAACTGCCCAATCAAACAGCTGGATAACAGGTTTTAGAGTAGATTCAAGGGCCTTCAATAACCTTGAAATCACTCATTTACAATACGCTGATGATACTTTAGTTATGTGGAGCTGACAGAGGACAAATAAGATTTTTGAGGGTGATTTTCATTCTATTTGAGGCTATATCTGGGCTCCACATTAACTGGAACAAGAGTTTCCGATATCCTGTTAATGAGGTCCCTGTCACTCACAACTTGGCTAATATTCTGGAAGAACTGGGGTGCTGACAACCATTTACCTTGGAATGCCCCTCGGTGCCAGAAGCAATTCCAAAGATATCTGGAATGAGGTCGTAGAGAAGTGTGAAAAAAAGTTGATTAACTGGAAGAGTCAATACTTATCCTTGGGTGGTAGACTAACCTTGATTAACAGTGTGTTGGATGCATTACCAACTTATATGATGTCCATTTTTCGTGTTCCAACGAATGTGGTGGATAGAATAGATGCTCTTAGAAGAAACTTCCTCTGGCAAGGCAACTGTGATACCAGGAAGATACATTTGGTCAAATGGAAGTCCGTGATCATCAGCAAGAAGTATGGTGGTATGGGAATCAAGAATTTGATAACTCAGAACCATAGTCTTTTGATGAAATGGTTATGGAGGTTTGCCTCAAATGAACAATCTCTCTGGAAGAAGGTAATTACTCAAAAGTATGAAATGGATGGGGAATGGACAACCAAGTCAATCACTACACCTTATGGAGTCGGTCTATGGAGGTCTATCAGAAATTTGGGGGCAAAATTCATGAGTAAGTGCAGTCATCAAGTGGGTAATGGATTGAAGACATCTTTCTGGTCATACAGCTGGTTAGGTCAACATCCACCAAAGCAACTCTCCTGATTATCTTCAGCCTGAATCAACAAGAATATGCCACTGTAGGAGAAGTCTGGGATGCTCATAGCTGGAATCTAAGCTTCAGAAGACACCTTAATGATTAGGAGATAGATAACTTGGCAGAATTTTACAGCACTCTCAATCTATTCAAAGGCCCCTCCTCTCAGGAAGATAATCTTACATGGCAAGTGGATACACAAGGGAGATTTTCAGTCAAGTCAGCTTACAAGGAATTCAACCATTCTAACAACCAGATTAGTTGTTGGCCATGGAAACTAATCTGGAAAGTCAAAATTCCTCACAAAGTAGCTTGTTTCACTTGGCTCGCGGCCAGGAACGCAGTCCTATCTCATGAAGGAAATAAGAAAAGGGGCTTCCACCTATGCTCTAAATGTTATAAGTGCGGAGAAGAATCAGAGACAATCAACCATCTTTTTTTACACTGCAAGATAACTGGACAACTTTGGAGGATTTTCCTTAATTTAAAAGGGATCATGTGGGTGATGCCAAGAGATACACTTGAGGTGCTGGAGTGCTGGAACAAATATAGTACTCAGTCAAAACAGAATGAAAGATGAAAGATTATCCCTGTGTGCATTTGGTGGACAGTTTGGAAAGAGAGAAATCAAAGGTGTTTTGAAGATAAACATAGCTCTATCCAGAAACTGAAGATGAAGTGCCTAGCCCTTTTCTATTTGTGGTGTAAACATGAATATATGGAAGACATAGAATCTTTTATTGATGTTCTAGGATCTCTGTAAGTAGGTTAGCTTAGTACATCTTCCTATATTCCCTTGTAAGTATGGAAAGCTGTAGCTTTTATGCAGCAAATCGTCATACAAAAATGTTAACTTCTAAAAAAAATCTGCATAAATGTAGAGCCAGTGCTCAATTTCATGAGCTATTTACATAGTCAATGAGGACTAACTTTTGGCAACTGTTCAAAAACACCAGCAATCACTTGATTTTGGCGTTATATAAAAAATTACCTCATTAAGAAAATAGAAAATTTCCCACCAGTTTATCCCCCACCCAAAATCCAAACATAATAAAACAACAGAATAGGTGGAGAAAGCTACCATAATCAATTTGTCATAACAAGTCATCAAAAGTAAGCAATACAGTGCAACTCGTTATTTAGGTATAAGCCAAACCTTCTTATCTCTTAATCGAAAAATCCATCCTGACCCAAGGTTTTTGTTCAATCTTATATATCAACTTTGCTAACATACCGAGGGTCAAATCTTCAAGTTACACTTGAAGAACATACCGGAAATCTCCAAAATTTCATGTAAAATGCATAGGCTACCATGGCCAAAGCTGCAAACTGCAAGTTAATTTGATTTGACATGTTGCGATGTATGGGTTCTAGTTGTACCTTAGCAAATACATATAATATTTTCTTTACTATACTGAAAAAAGTGGACAAGGCACCTAGCCCAGATAGATTCACAATGGGGTTTTTCAGAGAATGTTGCGAGACATTCAGAGAAGACTTGATGCAAACAATTCAGATATTTCACCAAAATGAGTTCTTTGAGAAACATTTCAATGCTACTTTCATTGCTCTGATTCCAAGGAAAAAGTATGCAGAAGAGTTAAAGGATTTCAGACCAATAAGCTTAATAGGTGGAGTTCACAAGATTAAATCCAAACTCATTACAGAGAGATTGAAAACAGAAAGGGGAAAATTAGTTGATGCTCATCAAATGGCCTTTCTGAGGGGAAGCAGATTATCAATGTTGTGCGGGCAAATGAGTTGGTGGGTCTAGAACTAAATCTGATAGGCCAGGGATTCTATGCAAGTTGGATATTGAAAAACTCTATGATCATGTTAATTGGGGTTTTCTTTTGAAAATACTCGAGGATATGGGATTTGGTGATAAATGGATAAAGTTTTGCATTTCCAGTGTTGAATTCTGTCTTGATTAATGGCAATCCTGTAGGTTTCTTCCAATCTCAAAGGAGGCTTAGACTGGGTGACCCAATGTCACCTTCTCAATTTCTGCGAGCAATGAAGGGCTTATATCATATGATTAGGACAGCTAAGTCTAATGGCTGGATTAGAGGCTTTGGAGCCCTAACAGAAGTTGGTGTTGCTGTTGAAACTTCTCATTTATTATATGCAGATGACTTTCTTGTGTTTTGTGAAGCTGAAGTGGATCAGATCAAACGCCTTAGGGCAATCTTATCCATTTTTAAAGCTCTTTCTGGTTAAAGGGTTAACTGGAACAAAAGCTCTTTATATCAAGTAAACCAACTAACATCTACAGAGTCTTGCAAAGAATCTAGGTTATCAGGTGGGGACTCTTCCGACAAAGTACTTGGGGATGCCGGGCGCAAATCAGTGGATATCTGGAATGAGGTTATTGAGAGATGTGACAAGAAGCTGGCAAGGTGAAAAGCTCAATAGTTATCCTTAGGGAGAAGATTGACACTAATTGACTCAGTATTGGATGCTCTTCCCAATTGCATGATAGTTGTCTTCCCAATTCCTAGAGGGATAGAAAAGAAGTTAGACAAGCTGAGGAGAGACTTTCTTTGGTAAGGTAACAAGGAGAACAGAAGCATCAGTCAGTCTGGTGAAATGGGAAGTCCTAACTCTTAGCAAGAAGCAAGGTGGTATGGGCATAAAGATTCTGATATTACACAATAGAAGTCTTTTATAAAAGTGCTTATGGAGGTTTAAAACAGAGATGACATTATGGAGAAACTTTGTCACACAGTAATATGGAATGAATAATGAGTCGATCACAAATGAACCTCCTATGGTAGTAGTGTCTGGAAACACCATTAGGAATCAGAGGCGTGAATTCAGGGGAAGTGTGGAGATCAAAGTGGGTAATGGAAGAAACATTAAATTTTGGGGAGGACAACTCAATTAGACTAAATAGCTCAAAGTCCACCTTTCCTAATATATACTCAATTATCCTTCAAAATCATGCTAAGATAAACCATATTTGTAATCAACATGGTTGAGATTTGATCTTCAAAAGAGCTTTAAATGATTGGGAAATTGAGAGTTTTACCTTTTTTCTTCAGCAACTGGCCACTTTTGGTGGCACTACTAGTTTCCTGACAAGTTTAAATGGAGGTCGAATAGCAGAGGGAAATTCACAATAAAGTCTGTACTGGAATTTGAAACACCGAAGTCATCAAAATGTGCTCTCGCCCTGAAAGCTTATTTGGAGAGCAGTGTTGTGAAAAAGCACCGAAGCGCTCGCTTTAAGCGTGAAGCGAAGCGAGGCGAGGCACTAGCGCTTCAACACCGTGAAGCGAAGCGATTTCAAAAAAGTGTGCGCTTCATGGGAGAAGCGAGAAGCACGCTTCATCTAGAAGCGAGAAAAAAGCTCGCTTTTTTTGAAAAAGCGGCACTAGGGTTTTTATTTTAAAAAAAAATCTGTAAAACTTATAATTAATTGTTCTAAGCTGCTGCGACTTCTTCTTCAACTTCGACAGTTCAACCAGGTTAGTTTTCTTCTTCTCTTCTTCTCTTCTTCTCTTTCTATTTCTATTTTTATTTTCATTCAGCAGTTCTGCCGTCTGCGCAACTGCTGCGATGTTCTTCTCTTCATCTGTTCTTCTTTTTCTATTTCTGCGCAACTGCCGCCTGCGAAGAATTATTTTATTCAAGTTTTATTCAGCAGTTTGGCCATTTTTTTTTGAAGATAAAGCATATGCTCTGTTTTTTTTCCACAGTGTGGCTGCTTTATTATTATTTTTTTTAATTTTGCTGCAGCTGCTCTATTATTGTTTTGACAATTTGACTTGTGTGACTGAATTATTATTCTATTTTTTCTTTGTAGTAAGTTGTATTTTCTTAATGGCACAAAAAAGGAATCCAGCTTGGGCATATGGAATTGCCATGGGAAGTAACACAAAAATCAAATGTATTTTTTGTGATATGACATATAATGGCGGAATATTTCGTCACAAGAAGCATCTTATTGGTGGTTATAAGATGTTAAAGTGTGTCCAAAGGTCCCGAATAGTGTGAAGGAAGAAATAAAAGAGTATTTTACGAAAAAAAAATGAATTTAAAACTCAAATGAATCCTGAAGCATCCATGGTTAATCTTGTTGATGATGATGAAATGGATGATGAAGTTGAAGTGAATATGCCAATGGGGCAGATTTTATTATCTATGCATATTTTATATTTTATATTTTTATACTAAATAGCGCTTTTTCTGAAAAAAGCATGCACTTCGCTCCACGCTTCTCGCTTATGTGAAGCGAGCCCCTGTCGCTTTTTTCCGCTTCTCGCTTCTCAAAACACTGTTGGAGAGTCAAAATTTCAGTAAAGGTTTCTTGTTTTGTGTGGTTGGTTGTCAGGAAAGCATGCCACTCAAGAAAAGTTACCGAGAAGAGGTCTTCAGATTTGTTCAAGACGTCTACTATGTGGTCAGGAAAGTGTAACTAATGAGCACCATTTTCTACATTGTAAGACAACTATAAATCTGCGGCACATGTTCTTTTGTCTATTAGGGATAAATTGAGCTATGCCCAGTTCCATGGTGAAACTTCTGAGCAGCTGGAGAAATGTGAGCAGAAGAAATAGTTAGGAGGACTGGTGGCAGATCATACCCACTTGTATATGGTGGATAGTTGGAAAGAAAAGAACAAAAGACATTCCGAAGACACTACCGACCAATAAATTTGTTGGGGCCAACTCTTAGGACCAACTATAGCCTTCGAAACTCAGGAATCAAGGGGCGCCCTCTATACCCTTCCCAACTTAAATACTAGGTTTAATTAGCATGAGGCAGGACTCAAAACCGTGACCTTAGTCACAAGTCCCTCAACCTTTGGCACTTCGACTAAACCCTGGGGCAACTTGACAGTTACTTTTTGGTGCTCATTCTAATTCAGAGGTTCAACAACAACATACCCAGTGTAGTCCCACAAGTGCGGTCTGGGGAGGGTAAGATGTACGCAGACCTTACTCCTACCTTTTCGGGGTAGAGAGGTTGTTTCCGATAGACCCTCGGCTTAACTTCAAAGGTTCAAAGATTATAAATACGAACAGTATCAATTTGAAAGTGGACTACATCTGGGAAAAGCCAAAAAAAATAATGGAAGTAAAGGAAAAGGAAGAAGGAAAAAAAGGGACACAAGGAGTAGCAACAAAAAGAATGACTAGAAGGAGAAGACACCAACAAAAACAGCATACCTAGTGTTATCACACAAGTGGGGTGTGGGGAGGGTGGTCTGTACGCAGACCTTACCCCTACCTTTGTGAAGGTCGAGAGGTTGCTTCCAATTGACCCTCGTCTCAAGTAAAGTATCTCAAAGTTATATTGCTCGGACTCTTCAAAAATGTCAGTGGTGTGTGTCGGATTCTCAAAAAATAGTGTATTTTCAGAGAATCCGACACGGATGAGGATCGAAAATGAAGAGTCCACACAATTTAGTTTCAAAGCAGGCATGGAAAGGGAATACAATATTTTCCTCTATCTCCGGCTAGAAAAGAATGCATGCGTCAAACTGAAGACATTGTTATCGCCGACGAAAAGGTTGCAATGCGCAAGATTTTGACAACATAATCTTTTTTTATTTCATTTTTTCACCGGGTTTGGACACTTTACTTCAAGCGAATAGTGCTGCCTCACTTTAGCTAGTCTGAGAATACGATTTCCGACATTGAACTTCAAAAGAAAGGAGAGGTTGAAGGCCCACGGATCGTGAACTTCTTTTCCTGGAGCTTTCATCCCCGAGTTTACTGATTGAAGGAGTTGAACGAAAAGATACATATCTAAGTGAAAGTGAAACGAAGCCGTAATGAAAATAATTGAGAAAATAACAGAACCAACAACAAATAATACGATAACCGAAGCAAAGGAAACAACAGGTAATAGACAACAAGAGAGTACTTCTTTGAGAAAGAAACAACTACACTTTTTACATTAGTCATCAATCTAGCTAAGTGCATGAAAGAATTTTATCATTTATTTTAAACCGTATAAAATGAATTTAGTCAAATGCAATAGTTTTGTTTGCAGGAAAAAGGAAGCCTCAGAGCACAGATGTGGTTTCTTTGATGCACAAACAAGCATGAATAAAAGTTACCAGGTACTTTTTTTCCAAATCACAAATTCAATCCTGATCTACACGACCATACATACCAGACTAAAGGATCAACGATTATGTCCAATTGGGGGAGAAACTGCTTTCTGTTGCCGTGAAATGTTTGATATAATTAACACTAACAAAAAGAGGTTTGATTACTATAAAAGCAAGAAACTGGAATTTTATCTTGAGAAAGTCTTTTGGAGGCTCATTTTCCTTTACCAACAAGGCATAAATGTACCACAGATATACCTGAGTTACCGTACATTAAGCTCAAATGAGAAAACGGTAAATCACAGTTCAACCAATTCACCTTACATGGAAGTGGATAGCTCAGCACAAGAGTTGCTTACCAAACATCTTGAAATCTTTGATCTCCCGGAAAACCTCAAACTCCCCTCTAAATGACCACTAACTTGTTTCCTCACTCACTATATCTTGAAGATAGATAATTTGCAGGCAATCACCCATATTTATATTCAAGTAGCTACTGATGCACTCTATTCATGCAGAGTAATATGCGTACACGTCTCAGAGGCCACCGCTCATTAGACACATATTACCAATATTGACAACTGGTTTTGGAAACATCTGGAAGCATGCGAACAACGTTCAAATCCAGACAATTCTAGTAACAACTATGTACTGTTATATATTCTCCACTTTAACCATTAAAGTAAATTTATCTACCATGCATAACACCAGATGGTCCCAGGATTTTATTAGAGACATTTTTAGCCTAACTGCTATTTAGGACACATGTTATCATTCCAGAAGTGTTTCAAACAAATGGTAGACTAACACCAATCGAACCAGAATATACATAACAGTGGGTAGCAACTAAACGCCAGCTTTAAGAAGTCCAGAAAGATTATGTGGACAAAGAGCTTTATTTGAATTAGAATCTGATTCAACCTAACCTCTGATGAAAATGATCTAGAATTATATGCAAGATCCAAAGCCTCAACAAGAGAATTAACTTCACCTACATGAGCCTTGAACAGTTGGCCCGAGTCCCCGATAAAGGAGGAGGATTGAGGTAGGTTGACGGGGTGAGAATACATTGTACGATAAAAAGGGGCGATTCACATTACACATAGTTTAATGCTTAGGCCTTGCGGTCATATCTGTTCCAAGATCTATGAGTCCATCCTACAACCAATAGAGGTAACAATACTGTTGCTTTCAAAATAAAATATTCTTTGCTATCCATCTCTAGCTCTTAAGTGACATTTCCTACCCCTAAGAAGAGTAATTAAGAAAGAAGGATCCATTTAAAGGAATTCATATTGATTACCTAATTTCGGCTACTTTCAAGGCTCACACCGTAACAGGAGTCCACGCTTTAGCCAGTAGGGGCCCTACTTCTCATTTTTAACCTCATAACTTTTGATTTAAGAGAAACCAAGCTAAGTGCCTAAAGGATGATAAATGTAGGAACACATTGAAGCTATCCACTTCGATCAAATAGCCAAAGATTTTCGTACAACACGAAATTATTGGTGTTTGATTTAGTAAATATTTTTGTGGTGATTCTACTTTCCTCTATAGGAACTTTAATAAACCCTCTGAGCATTTAATTTAACGAACGGGCTCGTGGTGTAAAGATGCTCCCTTTATAAACCGGAACGAACTATACAGAGGACTTATATAGCAAACCCCAACTAATGAAGGATTAAAGGGTAGGTAATTAATTGATTGATTTCACCATTTGTTTCTCTAAGGAAATCAAATAATCTCAGATCTGAAAGCCCATAACTTACATTAATGTAATTGCAGCTCCATCTACTCCATACATGTTAAATATGAAATTTCAAGATTCTTCACGCAATTTATGGCTTAGTTAACGGAATATTATAAATTCGAAAAGCCTAAAATATACCCAATTCAGTTGTCCTTTGACACTTCAATGATCAATTAAACTTTCCCAGAAAGCCCTCGTCCAAGGAATAACAATCAAATGCTAAATGAATCCCAGCAGAACAACAAAACCATCTGCAACAAAAATACAGCAAACCCAACAAATTAAACTCTGAAGATGAACTATTTACACGATGAACTATTTACACAGACTAAAACTTTGATTAAAAAGCCAAAATAAATCCAATCAAGAATTTTGTAAGACCATAGGAGAAAAGGGCCAATATGAAATGCATTTTCTTACTTAGAAAATTCCGCCACAGAATCTGAAGAGTGAAATTCAAAATTTCAAATGAATTATGTTTAAGGTAAGAATATGATGTCTGATTACTTCAAAAAATAGTTAAACTCCCAAGAAATTAATAAAACCCTCTTCTTCTTTTTATTTTCTTTTTTAAAAAAAAATGGGGTAGAAAAAGGGGAAATTGGTGGACTAGTAAGATTTCTCATAAAACCCTCCAATGTAAAGTGTAAAGTAACATCAATAATATTCTCCAATAAATTATTCAATGGGACAACTTTAAATCCTCCAAAAATTTAAATTTTTAATGTTTGATCCAGAAATATCCTTACGTAATAATAAAGACATTTATCAAACTATTAAGTGAGGACATCTTTGTTCAATTTTACATAGTTTAAAGATATTTTTAATCCTTTATCGTTTTACTTTTAAGTTTGTGTGTACATTTTGTTTATCATATATATGAGTACATTAATGAATGATTTATATATATTGGTCACTGTTTTAAAAGACACATATGCACATGCATTGGCTCACATAAAACATTTTATCGAATATCATAACGAGAAAACACATATGAGTAAGTGGATCCCAGATCAAATAAGGGCCAATAAACCTGGGGCAGGCTGATGAGAGATGGAGATCATACTTGTGATAACGACATCCGATGTCCCCGCCTCTAGCCTTCCCAAAAAGGTATATATATGACTGCATCCACTTCTACCACCTGTCCGGCCTACCTGGAGACCACCCCTGTTATGACTCATCTCTACCACCCTATACACTTTATCTTGGCAGCTAAACTGGGGCCTTATGGGCCTGAACCTGCTGACCTTGTGGACCCTGTTGATTCTGGAGTGTGCGATGGTTCATAGTAGGACATTCCCTAGAAAAGTGTCCTATCACACCACATTCATAGGAAAACCTCTAAATGAACCTCCCTATGATGTCCCAACTGAACCTAAATGGCCATCACAGTCTGAATACCTAGAAGTATGACCCCGAGAAGACAGAACCATAATTTGGCCATTTTGACTGCTGGTACATGTTGATCCACCATTGGTAAGCTGTAAGGCTGCCTGAACTGGTCTACTAGGTGGATATTGTTATGGATGGCCTCTACCAAAAAAAAACCTACCGTAGGACTAACATCCACTGAAACTCCCTTGGCGGTGAGGCCTCTTGTCGCTACCTTCTTTTGCCTCAAACGTATATCCTTAATAGTACTAGAATGATCTACTACCTGCAAGAATGAACAACCCAATGCAACCATTTTCTCTATATCCAGCCTTAAAGGAACAGATAACCATCTGACAAACTAATGTACCTGCTCCTCCTCCATTAGCATAATCATGGTGGCGTGCTTGGAGAGATCATAAAATCGAGACTCATACTTTGTGATCGTCATCGATCCCTACACCAGCATTGTGAACTCATATCTTAGTCTCTCTCTCATGCTGGAGGGTATATACTTCTCCACTTAAGCTTCAAAGAACTGAGTCCATGTCATCGGTGGCGATCCTGCAGGTCTACAGCTAAGAGAGGACCTCCACTTCTTTGCTGGCCCATCCAGTTGGAAAATAATATAATCAACACTGTGGGACTAGGGTCTGATAATACTTTGCCCTGGCTTGGCCTAAAGTGTGTGCCTCCTTTTGGACCTAAGGTCCAGCTGATATGCTAGGAAGGGTCCCTGCTCGGGATATACCCTCCATGAAGCTAAGGATCCGGCCTAGAGTATCTTGTGACATTGTTGTGGCTACGAATCTGGGTGGGGGAATGGTTGGATCCTCCTCTACTAGCTGATGATCAAACTGCTCAACCTCAATGTCCGGCTCTGGCACAGGTGTTGTGTCTTGAGATCTACCCCAACCTCAGTATCTTCCTTGACCTGTACCATTAGCTGGTGCTTTATCTGTAAGCGTTGGGGGTCCTCGTCCGCTCGGGTGGATGTTATCCTCGCCATCTGAGAAAGACTAAAACAAATAGGATTTAGAGGTTTTCATCCTCATTAGCGAACGATCAGAAACAAGAATAGTAAATTAATTCCTAACATTGTCCTATAGCCTCCAAAATATTGGATACAAACTTTATCATACCAATCCGCAGGACTCCATTAGACATTTTTTCCTGTAATGGTGAGATTGGTGAACTTAAGATTTGAGTCCACTCTTTCACGACCCTAATTCGGGCCATGATGGCGCCTACTATAACCCCAACTAAGCAAGCCAAACCCAAGTCAAACGGAAATCAAATCTCAATCTGATTAAATAATTTATAACATAAGAAAGTGGAAGTAAAAAGAATATAAGAAAAGAAAAGTTAGTCCAGGGTATATGTAACAACCCCTAAAATGTTGTATGTCGGTATTTCAATTCTCGACAAAAATAATACAGCCTCTGTATTTTGGGCATACCTTTTCATAGGTTGGTCCAAATTAGGTGATTCAAATTTCTGGGTAATCACAACATCCTTACCTACAACTTTCATGAAGAACATAACTTCAAATTCGGAGTATAAGTAGGTCAAATAAATTAATCTTTGCAAGATATAGTGCTGTGACGAAATTGAGTGTTGATAGAAGAAAATTCATATCTCACTGTAGGTTGCTCCAAATTGGTTGACTCTTGAACTATATGAAACTAGACTTCCATATCTACAATTCTTATGAAGAAACCAAATCCTAATAAGGAATTTATCTTATTCAAACGTAGCTTCGAAAATGAGTATTCTGTTAAAAAGAACTCATCTTACCTACCATGGAAACATCTAGATGCATTTGACATCATGCATGACATAAATTGTCCTCCATTTAACATCATCCATGACATCAATATATTCCATTAAATTTTCAGATTTTTCTTTATAATTATTTTATTTATTGTTAGGTCCCTCTTTCCCACCTATAAATACCCACCTTATTTCCTCATTTTATTCATCAAGCTTTCCTAAGCATTTCTTCTCTCTATATACTTCTTCTCAAATATAGTTTTAGTTTTAGTAGTATAAAAATACTACTCCGGTTATTCTTATACTCCGGGTAGTACACAAAACGCTCCGGCGAGAAGAAAAGGCTAGGAATCCAAGAGTATTCCAATTCGGAGTAAACCTTCGGATTTAAGGTATGCAAGGCTTTCATAGCATTGGATTGAGTTCGTCCATGCGTCCAATATTTAAATTTATTATAATTGAGTTATAGTTGAGTTTTATTCAAATCTTGAATTCTAGATGAATTAATTCTTCTTCTATTGAGTTTGATATATTTATGCATTAATATTATTATTATTGTTATCTCTCATATTATTGGAATTATTGTTCATGGCTACTTTCCCATGAATTCTAATTGATTTGATGTTCATGAATATTTTTACATATGTTTTGAGTAAAGATGTTGGCTTTTTATTATTTTTATTGATAAAAAGAGAGTTATATGAATTAATACTATATATGTATTTTATTGAGTTTTGAAAGAGTAAAAGAGTTGAATTTGAATGAATTTGAGAAAATGATATTTTGAGCAAGATGTTTTGATGAGATGTAAATGATATTTTTGGAAGTATAATGATTGATGAACATGAAATGAGATGAGTTTGATGATTTAAATTAAAGTCCAATGAGACTAGATGATGAGTTTAATATGAGCACATATTTTGGGAGTAGTATTGAGCACCGAGTTGGGTAAGAGTTTAATTGACTCAAACCCCAGAACTACGTAGCCAGCGTAGGATGGAGGCTATGCCTCTTAAGTCCCAAAAAGAGGACTTTGATGAATGGATCCAAGATGGTGATGTCCTTTACCCTGGCAAGGTATTGGATGGATGTGGCAACGACATCGCTTCGTTGTATCATCGCTAGCTCATAAGTGATGGTTGTCGGTTAGAGAAACTCCCAACTGAGTAAGCATTGCTTATTACTATTATTTTTATTATTATATTTTAAACTTGCATTACATATTCATGTTGAGATGATGTTGAGTTCTAAGCTGAGTTTTATTGAGAGGAGTATCTTGATATCTATCCTTACCTTCCTGCCATTTTACATACTCGTACATTCCACGTACTGACGTCATTCGACCTGCATCGTTTTATGATGCAGATACAGGTGTTAGAGATCCTCAACAGGCGCATCGTTGAAGATCATTTCTTTTCAGCTATTTGGTGAGTCCTTCTTGTATTCGAAGGAACTCCTTATCCTTTTATTATTGTTGAGTGTGATGTTTCTTTTAAGGTAGCCATGGACATGTCATTGGCACCATCTAAGAGTATTAGAGGCTTCATAGACAGAGTCTGATGATGTAATCGGAGTAGTTCTCCTTAGAAACTACTTCTTCTAATAATTATCTATTTTTCCTTTGATTATGACAAGCCCACATTAGTATTCTTAAGTCTTCCGCTCATGAATAAATAAGAAATGAGACCAAGTGGTTCTCTCAGAAGTCAGAAATGGTTTCTGAGTGCCGGCCACGCCTAGGGTACCCTCTCGGGGCGTGACAAACTTGGTATCAGAGCACAGAGTTCAAGAGTCCTAGGGTATCTATGAAGCCGTGTCTAGTAGAGTCTTGTTTATGGGTGTGTCGTGCACCACACTTATAATCAGGAAGCTATAGGACATTAGGAATTATTTCACTTCTTTCATAATCTGAGTTCGTGCGATAGAGTTTAACTCTATAAAATCTTTCTTTCTAATTCGTGCGTTTACACGTTTCAGACATGCGTCCTAAACGTTCAGCTAGTCAGAGGAACGCTGCCAGCACTGAGGTTCCACAGTCAGTGATGCCTCCACGGAGAACTAGGGGCCGACCTACAAGGTCTACTGAGGTACCCCAAGTACCTACTGTTCAGACCACTCCTACTTCTGAGGATGATTTTCGAGGAGCGATTGCTATGCTCACCCAGTTGGTGGCTGCTCGAAATAGTAGCCAGAGTTCACCAACTCCTAGCTCTAGTTATCAAGAGCCGTCTGCTGCCACGAGGATCAGAGATTTTCTAAGAATGAATCCACCGGTCTTCACGGGTTCTAACGTTGATGAAGACCCCCAAAATTTCATTGATGAGATGTGGAAGATACTAAAAGCGATGCATGCTACAGAGATTGAGGGTGTTGAGTTGGTGTCTTATCAACTCAAGGATGTCGCAAATGTCTGGTATAACCAGTGGGAAGAAAGTAGAGGTGAAGATGCAGAGCCTGCTCTTTGGGATGAGTTTGAAAGAGCATTTCTTGATAACTTTTTTCCCCAAGAGCTACGTGAAGCAAAAATTGAGGAGTTTGTGAACCTCAAGCAAGAGAGTATGACTGTGAAAGAGTATAGTTTGAAGTTTATTCAATTGTCCAAATATGCCCCAGAAATGATTCCTCATATGAGGTCTAAGATGAGGAAGTTTGTCTCTGGCCTAGGCAAACATGTAAAGAAAGAATGTAAGGCAATGCTAATGATTTCTGACATGGATTTTTCTAGATTGATGGTGTATGCTCAGCAGGTTGAGGATGACAAGAAAAAGGATCGAGAAGAACACCTAAGCAAGAAGGCTAAGTATGCTGGGCATGAGAATGAGCAGAAGCAAGGGAAGGGTAACAAGTCTTTCTTTCAGAAAAGGTCTTCCAATTATGCACCTTCCCCAACAAATGCTTTTACACCTAATACCAGGTATGATCAGAGATCGCTAAGTCACCAAAACTTTCGATCTCAAGGTTCTCAGTCCCAATTAAGTATGGCTCAAGGTTCTAGAGGAAAACCACCATGTGCTAGATGTGGGAGGCTCCATTTGGGAGAGTGTCGTGTGGGCACCAATGCTTGCTATGGATGTGGAAAGATAGGTCACTTCCAGAATGAGTGTCCTTCAAAAAGGCAGGGAGATGGAAGTAATAGAGCTCAGTTTTCTTCTGCAGCTCCACAGAATAGAGGTAATCATAGAGGTGCAGCTTCAAGTGCAGGTGGGGGAACCAACCGTCTGTATGCTATGGGTAGTCGCCAAGACCAAGAGAATGCACCCGATGTTGTTACTGGTATGCTCCGAGTCCTTTCTTTTGATGTGTATGCATTACTTGATCCGGGTGCTACATTATCTTTTGTGACTCCTTACTTGGCTAGTAAATTTGAGATCCTTCCTGAGTGTCTTCTTGAGCCTTTCAGTGTGTCTACTCCTGTTGGTGATTCTATCTTAGCTGAGAGGGTCTATAGAAATTGTACTGTGTCAATCTATCATAGGGATACCATGGCTGACTTAGTTGAGTTGGACATGGTTGATTTTGATGTGATTCTTGGTATGGACTGACTTTATTCTTGTTATGCTTCGGTTGATTGTAGGACCCGAATTGTCAAGTTTCAATTTCCAAACGAGCCTATCTTAGAGTGGAAGGGGAATTCTGTAGTGCCAAGGGGTAAATTTATTTCCTACCTTAAGGCCAGAAAATTAATCTCTAAGGGATGTATATATCATATAGTTCGAGTCAAAAATATTAATGATCAGACTCCATCTCTTGAGTCAGTTCCCATTGTGAATGAGTTTCCTGAAGTCTTTCCTGAGGATCTACCTGGAATCCCTCCTGATAGAGAGATAAACTTTGGTATTGATGTCCTTCCTGATACACAACCTATCTCCATTCCTCCTTATAGGATGGCTCCTGCTGAGTTGAAAGAGTTGAAAGAACAACTGAAAGACCTCTTAGATAAGGGGTTTATTAGGCCAAGTGTCTCACCTTGGGGCGCTCCTGTCCTATTCGTGCGAAAGAAAGATGGGTCCCTTAGAATGTGCATTGATTACCGACAACTAAACAAGGTCACCATTAAAAACAAGTACCCTCTCCCCAGAATAGATGATTTATTTGACCAACTTCAGGGTGCCACATGTTTCTCTAAGATAGACCTCAGATCAGGCTATCACCAGTTGAAAGTGAGAGAATGTGACATCCCGAAGACGGCTTTTCGAACCCGCTATGGTCATTTTGAGTTTCTTGTTATGTCCTTTGGATTGACAAATGCTCCAGCAGCTTTTATGGACCTCATGAACCGAGTATTCAAGCCATACATAGATACGTTTGTAATTGTCTTCATCGATGATATTTTGGTCTACTCTAGAAGTAAGAGTGAGCATGCTAATCACCTTAGGATTGTCCTTCAAACTCTTAAGGAGAAGGAGTTGTATGCTAAGTTTTCAAAGTGTGAGTTTTGGCTTGAGTCTGTAGCATTCCTAGGCCATATTATATCTGGGGATGGAATCCAAGTTGATACTCAAAAGATTGAGGCAGTTAAGAACTGGCCACGACCCACCTCTCCAACCGACATAAGGAGTTTCTTAGGTTTGGCTGGTTACTACAGGAGGTTTGTTGAGGGATTTTCATCCATATCCTCACCATTGACTAAGCTGACTCAGAAGAAGGCTAAGTTTCAATGGTCTGATGCTTGTGAGAAAAGTTTTCAAGAGTTGAAAGCTAGATTGACTACTGCTCCAGTACTATCCCTACCCGAAGGAATGGATGGTTTTGTAATCTATTGTGATGCTTCAAGAGTTGGGTTGGGATGTGTATTGATGCAGAAAGGTAAGGTCATTGCCTATGCCTCCAGGCAGCTTAAGACTCATGAGAGGAACTACCCCACTCATGACCTTGAGTTGGCAGCTGTGGTATTTGCTCTTAAGATTTGGCGTCACTATCTTTATGGTGTACATGTGGATGTGTTCACAGACCATAAGAGCTTGCAGTATGTATTCAGCCAGAAGGAGCTGAATTTGAGGCAAAGGAGATGGCTAGAGTTGCTCAAGGATTATGACATGAGCATTCTCTACCACCCAGGTAAAGCAAATGTAGTTGCTGATGCTCTTAGCAGGTTATCTATGGGAAGTACAACTCATGTGGAAGAGGAAAAGAAGGAGTTGGCAAAGGAAGTGCATAGACTTGCGCGTTTGGGAGTTCAACTTATTGACTCTAGTGAGGGTGGTACAATAGTACGAAATGGAGCCGAATCATCTCTAGTTGCAGAGGTGAAAGAAAAGCAAGATCAGGACCCTATTCTTCTTCAACTGAAGGATGAGGTTCACAAGCAGAAGGTAATGGCTTTTACCAAAGGGGGAGATGGAGTGTTGAGATATCAAGAAAGATTATGTGTTCCAAGTGTTGATGGTATTAGGGAGAGAATCATGAAAGAAGCCCATAATTCTAAGTATTCCATCCATCCAGGTTCAACAAAGATGTATCATGACTTGAGAGAAGTATACTGGTGGAGTGGAATGAAGAGAGATATAGCAGAGTTTGTGTCCAAGTGCCCAAATTGCCAACAAGTTAAAGTTGAGCACCAAAGGCCTTGTGGAGTGGCTCAGAATATAGAGATACCGGAATGGAAGTGGGAAATGATCAATATGGACTTCATTATCGGTTTACCACGAACCCGCAAACAACATGACTCTATTTGGGTGATTGTGGATAGGATGACCAAATCGGCCCATTTCTTGCCGGTTAAGACTACGAACACTGCAGAGGATTATGCCAAACTGTATCTTAGAGAGATTGTTAGACTGCATGGAGTTCCTTTGTCTATCATCTCTGATAGGGGAGCTCAATTTACTGCTCAGTTTTGGAAGTCATTTCAGAAGGGCTTGGGTTCAAGAGTGAACCTTAGTACTGCTTTTCATCCGCAAACAGATGGCCAGGCAGAGCGTACGATACAGACTTTGGAGGATATGTTAAGAGCCTGTGTCATTGACTTCAAAGGTAATTGGGATGATCATTTACCTCTTATTGAGTTTGCATACAATAATAGTTTCCATTCGAGTATTCAAATGGCTCCTTATGAAGCTCTGTATGGGAGGAGATGTAGATCACCAATTGGTTGGTTTGAAGTTGGTGAAGCTGAGTTGATTGGACCAGACTTGGTTCACCAAGCTATGGAGAAGGTGAAAACCATACAAGAGAGGTTGAGGACTGCTCAAAGTCGCCAAAAATCCTACACTGATGTTAGAAGAAGAGATTTAGAGTTCGAAGTGTACGATTGGGTATACTTGAAAGTTTCACCCATGAAGGGTGTGATGAGATTTGGAAAGAAAGAGAAGCTTAGTCCCCGCTACATTGGTCCTTATCAGATTATGAGGAGGGTAGGTAACGTAGCCTATGAATTGGAGTTGCCTCCAGAATTAGCTGCTATTCATCCCGTGTTTCACATCTCTATGCTTAAGAAGTGTTTGGGAGATCCTTCACTTGTTGTCCCAGCTGAGAGCATTGGGGTGAAAGAGAGTTTGAGTTATGAAGAGATTCCAGTTCAAATTCTTGATCGTCAGGTTCGCAAATTAAGAACTAAGGAAGTGGCATCTGTCAAAGTCCTATGGCGAAATCAATTTATTGAAGAGGCTACATGGGAAGCTGAAGAAGATATGAAGGCTAACTATCCTCATCTATTTATGCCTTCTGATGACGATATTCAAGGTAATATTCCTTACTTCTACCTTTGAGTCGATGTTTATTCTTGAGTTTGAGTCATTAACCATTTGATTATCGGAGTTGATGTATTGATGATATTCATTCTTTATGTCTCCTATTTTCATCTTCATTCGAGGACGAATGATCCCAAGGGGGAGATATTGTAACAACCCCTAAAATGTTGTATGTCGGTATTTCAATTCTCGACAAAAATAATACAGCCTCTGTATTTTGGGCATACCTTTTCATAGGTTGGTCCAAATTAGGTGATTCAAATTTCTGGGTAATCACAACATCCTTACCTACAACTTTCATGAAGAACATAACTTCAAATTCGGAGTATAAGTAGGTCAAATAAATTAATCTTTGCAAGATATAGTGCTGTGACGAAATTGAGTGTTGATAGAAGAAAATTCATATCTCACTGTAGGTTGCTCCAAATTGGTTGACTCTTGAACTATATGAAACTAGACTTCCATATCTACAATTCTTATGAAGAAACCAAATCCTAATAAGGAATTTATCTTATTCAAACGTAGCTTCGAAAATGAGTATTCTGTTAAAAAGAACTCATCTTACCTACCATGGAAACATCTAGATGCATTTGACATCATGCATGACATAAATTGTCCTCCATTTAACATCATCCATGACATCAATATATTCCATTAAATTTTCAGATTTTTCTTTATAATTATTTTATTTATTGTTAGGTCCCTCTTTCCCACCTATAAATACCCACCTTATTTCCTCATTTTATTCATCAAGCTTTCCTAAGCATTTCTTCTCTCTATATACTTCTTCTCAAATATAGTTTTAGTTTTAGTAGTATAAAAATACTACTCCGGTTATTCTTATACTCCGGGTAGTACACAAAACGCTCCGGCGAGAAGAAAAGGCTAGGAATCCAAGAGTATTCCAATTCGGAGTAAACCTTCGGATTTAAGGTATGCAAGGCTTTCATAGCATTGGATTGAGTTCGTCCATGCGTCCAATATTTAAATTTATTATAATTGAGTTATAGTTGAGTTTTATTCAAATCTTGAATTCTAGATGAATTAATTCTTCTTCTATTGAGTTTGATATATTTATGCATTAATATTATTATTATTGTTATCTCTCATATTATTGGAATTATTGTTCATGGCTACTTTCCCATGAATTCTAATTGATTTGATGTTCATGAATATTTTTACATATGTTTTGAGTAAAGATGTTGGCTTTTTATTATTTTTATTGATAAAAAGAGAGTTATATGAATTAATACTATATATGTATTTTATTGAGTTTTGAAAGAGTAAAAAAGTTGAATTTGAATGAATTTGAGAAAATGATATTTTGAGCAAGATGTTTTGATGAGATGTAAATGATATTTTTGGAAGTATAATGATTGATGAACATGAAATGAGATGAGTTTGATGATTTAAATTAAAGTCCAATGAGACTAGATGATGAGTTTAATATGAGCACATATTTTGGGAGTAGTATTGAGCACCGAGTTGGGTAAGAGTTTAATTGACTCAAACCCCAGAACTACGTAGCCAGCGTAAGATGGAGGCTATGCCTCTTAAGTCCCAAAAAGAGGACTTTGATGAATGGATCCAAGATGGTGATGTCCTTTACCCTGGCAAGGTATTGGATGGATGTGGCAACGACATCGCTTCGTTGTATCATCGCTAGCTCATAAGTGATGGTTGTCGGTTAGAGAAACTCCCAACTGAGTAAGCATTGCTTATTACTATTATTTTTATTATTATATTTTAAACTTGCATTACATATTCATGTTGAGATGATGTTGAGTTCTAAGTGAGTTTTATTGAGAGGAGTATCTTGATATCTATCCTTACCTTCCTGCCATTTTACATACTCGTACATTCCACGTACTGACGTCATTCGACCTGCATCGTTTTATGATGCAGATACAGGTGTTAGAGATCCTCAACAGGCGCATCGTTGAATATCATTTCTTTTCAGCTATTTGGTGAGTCCTTCTTGTATTCGAAGGAACTCCTTATCCTTTTATTATTGTTGAGTGTGATGTTTCTTTTAAGGTAGCCATGGACATGTCATTGGCACCATCTAAGAGTATTAGAGGCTTCATAGACAGAGTCTGATGATGTAATCGGAGTAGTTCTCCTTAGAAACTACTTCTTCTAATAATTATCTATTTTTCCTTTGATTATGACAAGCCCACATTAGTATTCTTAAGTCTTCCGCTCATGAATAAATAAGAAATGAGACCAAGTGGTTCTCTCAGAAGTCAGAAATGGTTTCTGAGTGCCGGCCACGCCTAGGGTACCCTCTCGGGGCATGACAGTATACAGCGCTACTAAGTAGAAAATATGATAATGTGTAAATATACAATGCAGATCTAACTATCCAAAACTACAAGCGTAAGTCAGTACAAAAGAGGGAAAGTAGCAAGTTTCTAAAAAGCTGGAGATCACCACAATCCGAATCTGGCACTGCTAAGGATGATCAAGCACATGATGGGGGTGGCTTTAACTGGGAGTTGCATCAAAAAGATGCAAAAGTGCAGTATGAGTGAAAAAACACAGGGTACTCACTAGGCATCATAGACTGACCGAGCTCAGAATTAATAAATATATAATAAGAATTATGAAAATATAAAATAACAATAAGAGAGGAGCATAAACTATAAATATGGAAAAACAAAATACGTGAATAATCACACGATAACCAAGTATGTCCAACCAATCATGTAATCACATCAATAATCTCAACTGATAAAATACCGAGAGAATGCACAGTTATAACTCGTAGTTAAGGCTCAATATCCTCCAAATGTATCATGAAGCGCCAGGAATAACCCTCGAGCTCATCAAATAATGGGGCACTCGAAATCATACCTCGAGCTCATCAACATCGAAATAATAACCCAGAGTATGTATAAATGGGCCGCCCAAAATCCACACCTCAAGTTATCAAATGAAATAATGTGTAGCCCAAAGTCAATAAAAGGGCCGCTCAAAATCATACCTCAAGCTCATCAACTATGAATTTCCATAAATAAGATATCGCCGGTTTTACTTAAATCCCTCATATGTATTCTTCAACCAAAAATCCTATTATCATTTATTATCATCTTTTACTTTTTCTTTTAAACAAGGCTTTTAAACCAGCAAGGTAGATAAGTCAGATAGTATGTCAAAAATCATATAACACTCACTTGAGACTCCGGTGTACTGAAAGCACGGCCTCGGGCTCAACATTTCAATATCATAAGCAACAAAGGCATAAGCATAAGCCAAAAATCATATCAAGTGAGCAACCAAAACCATACAAGTCAACCAAGCGGCATCCCAAGTTTAAATCACCTAGGAGCAAGTTCTAAGGACTTTAAACGATGTAAACAATTCAATATCACCTAGACTAAGAATCCAACAACTAAACCCCAACTAGTTATTAATGTTGATCATTGACTCCAAACTTCTCAATATGATATCAACACTTATATCACCACCCTAATAATGTGTTACTACTCAAAATATACCAATTCTAACTAAGCCAAGACTAACAAGAGTAATCCATAACCTACCTCGAAGCAAGAACTGAACCCGAACCGCTAAAGTTTAGTCTTTCCTTTTTGAGCCGCCTCCAAATGATGCCACTCTATCAACTTATCGAAGAATGCATCAAAATATGGCCAACGATCCTTATATTGCTATAATTAAAAGCGGAACTAAAATTGGGTTAAAATTTGACATTGGTACCAATGTAGAAATCAAAAAACCAACTCTTATCACAAGGTCCCAAATGACTCATGGAACTTGTGTCCCAAAAATGGGCACATTCCGAGCACCGAAAGAGCTCAAACAATTCCACCAAATTCAAGCCCTAGAATAGTTCAAAATGCAAGAAATAATAAAATTTATGTGAAACTTACAAGGTTTTTAGGACAAAACAAGGTCTCAAAACGTTCCCGCAAGAATTGCCAACATACCAAAACAAAAATGATCGAAAATTGCCAAGAATTTCTCTCCAAATCACTCTTTTTCTATGTGACAAAATGGGACTTAGACTACTAAAAACAAGCATTTAATTTACTGGATTCAAGGATTTTGTTCATCGTGATCATGAGACCAATAAAAATTACCCTTCGCGATCACGACACTCATCCATGCGATCACGAAGATGAATGACCCTTCTCTTCGCGATTGCAGCCCCTGGCTCGCGAACGCATTGGGCAAAGTGGCCCACACCAGCAATTCAACTGGTGCTGTACTTTGAGGAATGGATTTCTCTCTGATGGCGTCCGTAATTTATTTGGAACCCAAAAAACACAAATGGACTATGTTACACAATTGGAAATGACATTCCCGACTCAACAAAATTGACGAATTTTCCAACGGAGGTCATTTTGATAAAATGTTGACTAAACTTAAAGAATTTCAAAGAAAACACTTAAAATGCACAAATGGCCAAAAACTCATTCTGATCATCTCGGGAACTAAACCAAACATCGTTCTAGACCAAACTCGGTATTCCAAAGCTAACCGCCCTAACCAAATTTTCATCCGAGAGCATATACTCAAAATATTGACCGAAGTGAAACCTTGGTCAAACGTTAAAGTTAAAACGGCAAAACCACATAAACTCAAATACGATGAATTTTTATTTTGGAGTGTCTGTCAAGAAAACCTTTCCTAATTAAATTAAAATTGCTAAACATAAATTAATACCAAAAATCGCAATATTCAACTTGTTATTGAAATTTTAAAAGCTAACAAACTTAAAAATGTAAATAGTTTTACTCTTAGCCCTAGCTTTTATTGTCTCTCTTTGTCCTTCACCATATAAAGAAGAAAAATGATCAACACGCAAATTACAAAGTCAATATGCATCATTATTCATCAATTACTCTGACTTGATTCTTCTGATTAAGAGAATGCAAAAATTGAACCAACCAACAAACTGAACCGAAAAAATGTTATTGGTTATTGATATTGGTTTATTAGGTTAATGAGTTTTTAATAGTTTTATAAAAAAAAACATTGTGTTATTGGTTCGATATTGGTTTTAATATTGAGTTATTGGATAAACCGATAACCCATTAAGATAATAGTAATTTACTACTTTACCCCTAAATAAATATTAAATATTAATATTAATACCTTATTGGTTACTACCTTTGCCCTTTAGCCTTCAATTCACACTATTGTCCTAGTTCTTTTATTTATTTGCACTTGTAGAGTTCTTTTCATGTTAATCACTATTGTTTCTATTTTATGAGTATTCTGTAAAGTTATATTATTATTTTGTCATGCCAAATTCTTGGAGAACTCATATAATTATTTTATTAGCATTTTCTTATTGGTTAAACCGAAAATCGAACAGTTAAGGACTAAAACTGATAAACTGAAAATTGATAAAAAATATCTTATTGATTTGGCATATTTCAAAACCGAAAATCGATAAATCGAACCTTTAATACATAAACCAAACCGAACAACTTCTGATTTTAGGTTCTTCCACTCAATTTTTTAAAAAATCTGATAAATGTTTTTAGATGAGTAGTTCTGATTATTTAGTGAATTTGATTAATGTTTTAAGATAAAGCAGTTCTATGTACATTAACACTTATTTTATATTTTTATGTAATTTAATATTTTACATTTTTATTATATTAATTAATAAAATATGAAAAATTAAAGATCCACGAGAATTACCTCTATCCTCATATCAAGTTGAACTTCTTGTCTCGCGTCCAATCCTTCTAAAATACTGATCTTGATTGACATGCGATAATAAATCAATAAAGGTAGGGTTTATGAGTGCATGTCTAACCTCTATATTGATTTCTCTAAAAGCTAACATGTCAAGTGTTGGACAAATTATGAACATATTTATTAAAATATATCTTCCTTCAAGAAGTAATTATCAAATTATCGTAACAGACCAAACAATACAAATTCATTATTAGACATCTACTTTCAATTACTGATTAATGAAATATAAGAATCTAACTTGAAAATTCTGAATTGAATATCGAATGCCTATCCCTAGAAAAAATACATAGAATACACCATGTAATATTCCAAATAAATCACTTATAATACAATTAAATTCATCGAGCCATCTAATACCCTTATTCATGTTTGAAATGAATTTCCTTCCCCCTGTTTTTAGGCCCTATTAGAGGAGCATTGCGCAATGCTTTTGAGCGCACATTTGCCCACTTTATAAGCATCAAACAAAAAGTAAGAAAAATATTTTAAATCAATATACATATTTTTTAATGGTAAATTTATTTCTCTCACACCAAATTTAAAATGATCTTCCTTATCAGACAAGTCAACTGAAGAACTCTAATTTAATCACCGGCCTTAAATTCTAACGACCTAGATACAAATCTTGATTAAGCTCAGGTCATTGCAAGCAAAGGTAAATAAAATTTTGGCCTTATTTTGCTTGTACGGTAACTTTATCTCCTTTTTGTTTTTTGAAGTTGTATTGGTATTGTTAAGTTTTAATTTTTATCCTTTGATTTTTCCAAAATCATGTTCCAATTTTTTTTGATTTTTTTCTGAAGATGAGTTATCTTTGATTAGCTTTTTTTTGTGTGTATGTGGATAATGAGTCTTGCCATTCTGTTTATGTGGTCGAATTTGACTTTGGACAGTGAGTAGTTACAATGCCTTCGAGAAGCTTGAGCAGGCTTTGTACGCAAGAGCATGAGTTGAAAGAGGAAGTATGATACAACTATCAATATGTGTTGCCTTTGATGATACCTCGAGGAACTTTGGTAGAAGATGTTGAGTGTGTCCTATGATATTCCAAACCCTTAAATTTAGTTAAAATGTTCTATTTTATGATTTGAAATCTGTACAAGTCGATAGAAGATTACTCATGCTGATAAAACCCTTATGAGTTAAATCATCCATTTTAATCATTATTTTAATAAAACACTAGGTCACTAACTAATGAAAAGATAATATGAATATTATGGTAATATGAATGAGGAAGAAGAACATGAATTAGATGAAATAATCAATAGTCTAGTTACAGAAGCTCCGAATTAGACTGAGACTCAATCTGAAATAATCAATAGTCTAGTTACAGAAGCTCCGAATTACACTGAGACTCAATCTTAGTCTAAATATCCTCATGTACTTCCCAGAAAAAGTAGACGAGAGATAGACATCTAAAAGTATATAATTTTAGAGACAATACACCTTGATAACAATATGAATAGCGAAAGACTTAAAGCTTAGAAGTTAGAAAGAGGGATGGATTGATTCTTAAGAGAGAACAAGACAAGCTCAAGTATTTGATACCTGAAACCTTGTTTAATAGTAATAGAAACAATATTAATTAGGAAGAAGAAAAAGAGGGAGAAAATTCAAACAAGAAATCTGAGACTAATGGTAAGGTTCAAGATTCAAACACTCAAATACGTTAATCAAATTAGGATTGAAAGAAGTTAAGGTGAACCAATATTACCAATTTTGCATGCTAAGCAGCGGGATAGATCACTATTACGCTGAGCTTACCGATTTATAAGATCATGGAAAATAAAGTGTAACGATACTCTTAGTCGTTTTATGAATTTTTACATATTTTTTCAATTTTTATCCTTCCCTATAAATAATTTATGATTGACACAATTTGCAAAATCATCGGATGAGTTTCATAATTTTTTTTATCACGTTCAAAAATAAATACGTATCATTTTAAGTGGAAAAGAGTATGGATAATGATTATTTGATAATTATATATTTTTTTTATCAAAATCATTTGATAACTTAAGTTTTTAAAATAATAATAAAAAAGAAATTAGGGCAAATGCCCAATTCCAAAAAGAAAAAGAAGAGCAACGATGCTACAAAAATGAAAAAAAGAAGAAGAAGCATAAGCAATTTGATAAAACACGGTAGAAGAAAAGAAACGAAAGGGAGAAAAAGAGGAGAAAGGGAAGAGAAAATTGAGATTTTCTTTCTAAAGCGTTGTTATACCCCGTACTTTTGTACCTTGGAAGGTTCCTAAGTTACTTAAGCTTCTTAAGTTTCTTGAAAGGTCCTTAAGTTTTTTGGAGCTTCTTAAATCTTTTGAGATTCTTAAAAGTTACCATGTGAGCCGAATAATCTATAACGCTACCAAACAACTCTAAGGAAAGGAGAATGTGATACCCCATAATAGAGAAGATTGGAAATACGGCTATAAGAATTCGGAAGAAATTGGAGGCCAAGTAATGAGTCGTAGGACTCGATTTACCTACGTAAGCTATCAACTTGAAAATCTTACATACTCAAGTTACTTGAGTGCATACCAAGCTTACGTAGCAAGGATTACATAGGTTCGTAAAATAAGATGCGATTATGAACCCACAAGGAGGAAAAGAGAGTGCCACATGGCAACATGAGGGAGTGCCACATGGCAGCAGCTGAAGCAAGGTGGTGGGCCCCCACCTGCCATGTGGCAGCCCCTAGTTGGAGGAGGGGGTGCGTTGGCCTATGAGGGCTTGACACATGTCACCACATAGGGGTTGACATGTGTCACCCCCTAAAGTTTCCTATATATGTATGTTTATGAATTTTTACTTTTATCCTTATCTCATAAGTCATATTTATCAACAAAAGAAGATTTAAGAAAAGAAGAGAAGAGAAAACTTGAAGCTAGAGAGAGAGCACTACAATTTTAAGGAGGAAAGGTGAGTTCCCCGATTTTGTTCTGTGAAATAATTATCTACAGTATACCAAGAATGTATGAAGATGTTAATAATATAAATTTAGGGTTTGGAGAAGCCCCAAAAGGCTAACAAACAGCCATGAAGTTTCAGCCGCGCTAAAGGAGCTTTCGAGATGAGTTTTGGCGAGTTTCGGACAAGGTAAGGCCTTCCCTTTCAAATTGAAGTTTATGATGTTGTTATGGGGTATATTACATGTCTTAAGTGAGGCTGGAAGTGGGAAAAGTGTATAAGGATGCTTGAATTTAAAAACAAACTAAATTGAAGTCGTAGTAGGTAAATCGAAGTCGAGTAGTGTATTATTGTTGTGGTGCTGCAGGTTGGGGGTGGTTTAATTGCGTGTTGCAGGACTGGAAAGTACTCCAAAAGGGGTATGGGTGCTGATGTTTTCAGCCACACGACCCTCTGTATCGTAGTTTTGAGCTAGTTGTTTGGAATTGTATTGAGTAATATTGAGGTGATTTGATTGTATATATAGATGATGGTTGTTGTTGGTAATATGGCTTCTAAGATTATCAGTTGGATAGGTCAAGTTATAAGGAAGATGTTGCCCAATTTTCGGTAACTTCAGAACTAGTAATAAACTAGTCGAGGGAAAGGGATAAGGGAATGGTTCCTATGAATACTTGGGTGTAGAGTTGGAAATGGGAAAATGAAAGTTTATTAATCTTAGTATTACTTTCATGTTAAATAGGGTTAAACTAAGTTCCCCTAATGCTCATTTCAAATTCTCCATTCATGAGTTTGGAAAATTCCTGAGTCATCAATCCATTTGTAGAGACAAAGATGATGTCATCCACATATACCTACACAATCAACAAATTCTTGACATCTGTTTTCAAAAAAAAATATTGCCAATTTTACCTCAAGTATGTCCATGTTCTACTTTGATTGTCTTTCATACTAAGCTCTTGAAGCTTGTTTCAAATCATACAATGTTTTATTTAACTTATAGACATGATCAGGAAACTCAATGCTTTCAAAACCATGTGGTTGTTTCTCATACACTTTCTCCTTCATGTATCCATTCAAGAATATAGTCTTTACATCCATTTGAAAGAGATTGAATTCCTTAAAGGCAGCAAAGGTTTGAAGCTAAGAAAATTTATACTCGTATTTCCACTTTCACTAAGTTAGCTATGAATGAAATAGGTTCATTTCTCAAGCAAAAGTTGTAAAGGGAAATAATTGGGTCCCTCTTGTATCTCATTGCGTGCAGACCTGATATCATTTTTAGTGTTGTCCTATATGCTAGGTTTCATGAAAATCCTAAAGAATCACATCTTAAATTAGTCAAAAGAAGTTTCAGGTATCTCAAAGGAAACACAATTTGGGACTCTAGTATTCAAAATAAAACAATTTCAATCTTGTAGGATATGCAGATACTGATTATACTGAATATTTGGTTGATAGAAAGAGAAGCACAAGTATGGCACACTTTCTTGGAACATGTTTGATTTTCTGTTCAACTAAGAAACAAAACTCTGTTGCCTTTTATTCACTATTGAGGCTAAGTATGTGAGAGCTAGTTCATGTTGTGCATAAAATGTGAAGCTACCTTCCTTCTCTTGGCATGTTTTTGGCATAAGTATGTAAGGCTACCCTTCTTTTCTCTTGATATGTCCTTGACATAAGTTATGATATTATGATGAGATGTTTATGGTACCGAGTCCCTTGATGGGCCGGGTCTGGCGTATATTACTATATAAGGATCGGGCCGTATGTTCCTCGGCATATGTTGCTATATAAGGATCGGGCCGTACGTTCCTCGACATATATGTATATAATGACTCTATAAGGGAAAGTAGAGGGTATGTAAAGCTTATCTTCTTTCTTCCTTTGGCATGACCCATAGAAAGCCAATGGACGAAGAATACACAAAGTCTACAAGAAGCTCTTATTCTTAAGTACACTAGGATGACTAACATTTTTAATTTCCTAGAACTTATGTCCTTTTGCCTCGATTCATGTGAAAGTGTCCGACCATCCTAAGTTGGTATAATTTATGTTATGGTATAAAGCATGACTCTTATTCACTCCTTTAAGCCAGAACTCTTCCAATAATTGAACTATGGCTTCTCAAGTTTTTCTAAACCTTGGGAAGTAGTAAGTAGGTAAAGTTAATCTTCTTTTTTTTGGCATGAACTTTATGAAATAAATAGTCGAAGTATATGTGATCCCAAGGAAGCCCCCATTCTCAAAGCCACTAAGATGGCCATTTTTTTGACTTCCAAAAGATATTTTATTACACCTTGATACGAGTAGATGATTCCAAAAGTGCTACTTTGATGCAAACCATAATGACACTCCAAAGGTACTTGTTATGGCTATTGTCTTAATTTTTGAATGATATTTCATTTTGATTATTTCAACAAGTCTCCAATGATGGTTTAAATTGCATATGGTTACTCACTACTCTACTCGTGTATACTATAACCCCTCCTATCATTGAGTCCTAGACCGAGTACATAATTGTGCGTTGTTCACTACATTATCCACCAAGTCCCTCACTAAAGGGCCGGGTACGCTATACAAGGACATGATAGTGAAATGACATGAACGACTCACCGAGTCCCTTACTAAAGGGTTGGGTATGCTATATGAGGAAATGATAATGTAATGACATGAATGACTCCCCGAGTCCCTCTCTAGAGGGCCAGGTACGTATGTATATATATATATATATATATATATGATGATGTGATGTGATAAGGTGGTGATGGAGCCGGACCCAATGATGGTCCTATAGGTATGATTCACCGAGTCCCTAAAAGGTCCGGCTATATTGTATAATATGAGCATGCATGTTTTTATGATTCACAAAGTACAGGTACAGTGTTTTCTTAAGTAAAGTGTTTATCCTCCTGGCTCTCTTTATTTCAGATATGCTTCTAATTATTCTTGGTATACTCAGTACATATGTCGTACTGACCCCCTCTCTTCGGGAGACTGCATTTCATATCTGCAGGTTTAGATACTTCAAGTCTTACCACAGGAGCAAGAGTCTCATCATAGCCAATTCCCTCTTTCTGGTTATACTCTCAAACTACTAATCTTGCCTTGTTCCTTGTAACTATTCCATTTTTATCCAACTTATTTCTAAACACCATTTTTGTGTTAATTGTTTTTCTTTATTCTAGTGTTCTTGGGAATCCGCCAGCGTAGAAGTCTCGCTCAGCAAATCAGAAGTGCTCCATTATGTTGGAGCCTAGATTTTGGTACTACCCCTCGATGTATATATTTATTTATTACGGGTACGGTGGGGGCCCTGTCCTGACTTATGTTACTGTTCTTACTATTAAAGGTCGGTTGACATATATGTGGGTTATGTATACGTGTATGTGGATTGTATATGTATGTATGTGCAGTGGTGCCTGTAAGGCGAATATTTTGGGATGTCCCCTTTGGCACGGAAGCCTTGTCGGCTCACACGGGATTTTATTAGAGGACGACCCTACATGTTACGATAGCCTCATCGGCTCATATATTATCATGCCTATCGATACATTATAGCATAACAGCGGACATGTTTACTTATAGTTAGCAGGGGTATATGCGAGTGTCTAGTTTGGGCACCCATCATGGCCTACGGGGTTGGGTCGTGAAAAAAGTGGTATCAAAGAGGTCCTTCCTTAAAATGTCCACAGACCGTGTCTAGTAGAGTCCTGTTTATCGATGTGTCATACACCACATCTATAAGTAGGAGGCTATAGGACATCTAGGATGTTATCTTTATTTCTTGTCTTAGATCTGCGATAGAGCTATGTTCTTAGGATGAACTTTCACTAACCTACCCTTATGCTTGTAGTAATGCATCTGAGGAAAGCAACAACCGCCCAGAAGGGCAAGTCAGCAGCAGGGGAAACCATTTAGGCCCCGAGAGTTACTTGGGCTCGTGCCCAGCCTATGCCAAGGATGGTGCCTTAGTCAGCGAGTTCTACTACGTCGCCACTTCTAGAGGAGTTTAGGACAGCGGCTGCAGGTCCTGAAGCCCTTGTATCGGAAGCCTCCATCCCTACAGCAAGGGGTAGAGGATAGAGCTATGAAAGACGCAGTGCAGTTGCTGACTAGACTGATGACAAGATAGGCTCGAAGGCATGGCCTAAATGATGCAAACAGACAAGATAGCTTGAGGGTCCGTGACTTCTTAGCCTGCAATCCCCCAGAATTTCACGAATCAAGACTTGCAGAGGATCTACAGGAGTTCACTCGGAAAATGCAGTGCACACTGCGAATCATTAGGGCCTCGGAGACTAAGTCGATTAAATTGGCTTCATATCGGCTGCGTGACTTAGCCGTTAACTAGTATGAGTCGTGGGAATTATCGAGGGGCGAGGATGCTCTTCCGGTCGAATGGGATGAGTTTGTAGAAGTCTTTCTTGGCCATTTTCTACCTTCAGAAATAAAACGAGCTAGAGTTGATAAATTCTTACAGTTGAAATAGAATGGTAGGAGCATTAGAGACTATAGCCTTGAGTTTGACTCGTTGGCAAGACATGCGCCCACGATTGTGGCTGATAGGGTGCATCGTTATGTGATGGGGCTAGATTGTTACCTGATTGATAGCTATATGGCCATGGCTTCTCAGCTAGGCATGGATATTTCTCGGGTACAGACGTATGCACAAGGAGTGGAGGATCAACACAGAGGGTGTTAACCAGAGAGAGATTCTGACAGAGGCCAGTATAAGAGAACTAAATCAGTTGGTTACTATGGTGGCTTTCGAGGCGGGCAACCTCAATAGCATGGTAGATATCCCTCCCAGCCAGCTCGGAGTGCACCCCTACAGTTTTCAGGTTGACGATTTGAGAGCACCGGGTATTCAGGAGCCGGGCAAAGCTCTAGGTTTTCAGGTACACAGATGAACTGGGGTTCTCAACAATTAAGACCACCATTACCCCAGTGTCCCTATTGTGGTAGACCCTTTTTTGGAGAATGTCGTTGGAATACAAGTGTTTGTTTCTCTTGTGGACGCTAAGGCCATATTGCGAGGAAATGTCCATTTAAGGGTAATCTAGGTGGTGCGGCTCAGCCAACTGGGTCAGTTGCGGGTTCTTCTTCTTTAGTAGCTATGCGCCCTATGGGGCGGGGTATACAGACACCAATAGGCCATGGTAGAGGCCGTGGGGGAGCTTCCAGTTCTAGCAGTCCTTCCAACCACATATATGCCTTATCTAGAAGACAGGATCAAGAAGCATCACCCAACGTGGTTACAGGTATATTATGAATCTTTTCTCGGGACGTGTATGCATTGATAGATCTAGGCTCTACTTTATCATATATATCCCCTTTTGTTGCTAGTAGAATTGGAATAGAGCTTAAGTTAATGGAGTTATTTGAGGTGGCCACACCAGTGGGAGACTCGTTTATAGTAAACCAGATATATAGAAATTATTTGGTAGATGTATATGATCGTCATACCTTGGCTGACTTGATAGAGTTAGATATGACGGAATTTGATGTTATTATGGGTATGGACTGGTTGGCTTCTTGTCATGCCAACGTAGATTGTATAAATAAAGTGGTTCAATTCTAGTTCCCAGGCGAACCAATTGTCAAGTGGTTAGGGAGCACAGCATCGCCGAAGGGTAAATTCATTTCATACCTCAAGGCAAGGAAAATAATTAGAAAGAGGTATATCTATCATCTATTCCATGTGCATAATCTGGAAGCGGAGGTACCAACTCTCCAATCGGTACTCGTAGTCAATGAATATCCAGATGTGTTCCTAGATGAACTCCTAGGTCTTCCTCCTGAATGGGAGATATAGTTCACTATAGATGTGTTACCAGATACTCAGCCCATCTCTATCCCTCCATATAGAATAGCACCCATGGAGTTAAAGGAGCTAAAGGAGCAGTTGAAAGACTTATTGGAAAAGGGCTTCATTAGTCCCAGAACATCGCCATGGGGAGCAACGGTACTGTTTGTAAAAAAGAAAAATGGGTCGCTGCGAGTGTGCATCAACTACAGGCAGCTAAACAAGGTAACAATTAAGAACAGATATACCCTCTCCAAGATTGATGATTTGTTTGACCAATTGCAGGGTGCTAAGTGCTTTTCGAAGATACCCTAAGGTCGGTCTATCATCAGGTGCGGGTAAGGGAAGCAGATATCCCGAAGACCACGTTCAGAACCCGATACAGACATTATGAGTTTAAAGTGATGTCTTTTGGGTTGAAAAATGCTCCAGCAGTGTTTATGGATCTGATGAACCGAGTGTTCAAACAGTTTCTTAATTTGTTCGTGATTGTATTCATTGATGATATTCTGGTTTATTCACGATCAGAAAAGGAATATGCGGACCATTTGCGAGTGGTACTAGGAGTTATCCAACATCAGAAGTTGTATGTTAAGTTCTCTAAATGTGAATTCTGGCTGACTTCAGTGGCATTTTTGGGGCACGTTATTGGGGCTGATACTATTCGCGTAAACACAAAGAAGATTGAGGTCGTAAAGGCCTGGCCAAGACCTACAACCCCTATGGAGGTACATAATTTTTTGGGGCTAGTAGGACACTACAGGAGGTTCATAGAAAAGTTTGCTTCCATTTTGGCGCCTTTAACCAGGCTAACTCAAAAAGCAGCTAAGTTCCAGTGGACTGATGCTTGTGAGCGAAGTTTCCAGTTGCTAAAAAATAAATTGACTACGAATCTTGTTCTAACCTTTCCTGAAGGACTAAATGGCTATGTTATTTATTGTGATGCTTCTATGTTGGGCTGGGATGTGTATTAATGCAACATGGTAGAGTTATAGCTTATGTCTCTCGGCAGCTCAGGAAGCACGAAAGGAATTACCCAACTCATGATTTAGAATTAGTAACGGTGATTCATGCTTAAAAATATAGAGGCACTACCTGTATGGCGTACATATTGATATCTTTACGGACCATAAAAGCCTTCAGTACATTTTTAAACAGAAAGAGCTGAATCTACGATAGAGAAGGTGGCTAGAATTACTGAAGGACTGCGATATCGACATTCTATACCTCCCAGGGAAAGTGAATATGGTGGCAAATGCACTCAGCCATAAATCAATGGGTAGCTTGGCAGGTGTACAACCATAACAAAGGGAGATAGTCCGTGAGATTTGCCAATTATCTAGCCTTAGAGTCTGCTTAGCTGATTCAGATGATGGTGGGGTTTCTGTTCGAGGAGTTGCTGAATCCTCAATCATGGAAGAGATAAAGCAATGACAGTACAAGGACCCTATTCTGACACAGTATAGGGACGTATCTCTCTAGAAGGATAATACGCCATTCGAGATCATACCTAGCGGGGTACTACGATATAGAGACAGAGTCTGTGTACCGAAAGTTGCAGAGCTATGGCAGCAAGTACTAAGAGAGGCATACTATGCCCGTTATTCTATTCATCCGGGATCAACCAAGATGTATCATGACCTCATATATTTATATTAGTGGGATTTTATGAAGAAGGATATAGTAGAGTTCGTAGCCCAATGCCTAAACTGTCAACAGATTAAAATTAAACATCAGAAATTGGGTGGGTTACTACAGGAGATGGAGATCCCAACTTGGAAATGGGAAGAGATTAACATGAACTTTATTATAGGCTTATCTCGTACTCTCCAGAAATAGGATTCCATAAGGATCATTGTGGATAGATTGACAAAATCAGCCCACTTCCTTCCAGTCAGGACTACATACTCAGCGGAGGATTATGCGAAGTTATATATCAAGGAGATAGTAAGACTTCATAAAGTTCCCACATCTATTATATCAGACAGGGGAGCTCAGTTTACAGCCAACTTTTGGAGATCATTCCAAGAAGGTTTGGGGACACAGGTGAATCTTAGTATAATATTTCATCCTCAGACTGACAGACAGGTCGAGCGTACTATTCAAACGCTAGAAGATATGTTGCGTACCTATATTATTGATTTTAGAGGTAGCTGGGATGATCATTTACCACTTATTGAGTTTGCCTACAATAACAGCTATCACTCCAGCATCCAGATGGCACCGTATGAGGCTTTATACGACAGGAAGTGCAGATCCCCTATTGGTTGGCTTAATGTTAGTAAAACTCGACTAATAGGCCCCGACATGGTCCAATAAGCTGTGGAGAAGGTGAAGCTTATTCAGGAAAGATTATTAGCTACCCGAAAGACAAACGACATCAACCTTTGGAATTTCAAGTGAGTGACTGGGTGTTCTTGAAGGTGTCGCCTATGAAAGGAGTAATGAGGTTTGGCAAGAAAGAAAAGCTGAGTCCAAGATATATTGGCCCTTACTAGATCCTTCGCCAAATAGGCAAGATTGCCTACGAGCTAGACTTACCAATGGATCTGGAAGCAGTACATCCAGTCTTCCATGTATCAATTCTTTGCAAGTGCGTTGGTGATCCATCCCGAGTATATCCCATAGATGATATCTAGTTCATAGAAGAGTTATCCTACGAAGAGCAACCTATCGCCATCCTGGATCGGCAGATTAGAAGATTGTAGACTAAGGACATAGCTTCCGTCAAGGTACTGTGGCGAAATGAAAATTGCGAAGAAATGACTGGGAAGCTGAAGAAGAATGAAACACAAGTATCCGTACCTATTCCCTACGTCCACAGGTAATCCCAACTTCTGAGATCTTATATTGGTTACGTGATGAAAGTATGTGTTATAATAATAGAAAGAAATTTTCCTGTAATCTGTATAGGATCTTAAGAAAGGTTTTTGGTTCACATTCAGGGATGAATGTTCTAAAGGGGGGAAGGATGTTATACCCCATACTTTTGTACCTTGGAAAGTTCCTAAGTTACTTAAGCTTCTTAAGTTTCTTGAAAGGTCCTTAAGTTTTTTGGAGCTTCTTAAAGCTCTTGAGATTCTTAAAAGTTACCATGTGAGCCGAATAATCTATAACGCTACCAAACAACTCTAAGGAAAGGAGAATGTGATACCCCATAATAGAGAAGATTGGAAATACGGCTATAAGAATTTGGAAGAAGTTGGAGGCCAAGTAATGAGTCGTAGGACTCGATTTACCTATGTAAGCTATCAACTTGAAAATCTTACATACTCAAGTTACTTGAGTGCATACCAAGCTTACGTAGCAAGGATTACATAGGTTCGTAAAATAAGATGCGATTATGAACCCACAAGGAGGAAAAGAGAGTGCCACATGGCAGCATGAGGGAGTGCCACATGGCAGCAACTGAAGCAAGGTGGTGGGCCCCCACCTGCCATGTGGCAGCCCCTAGTTGGAGGAGGGGGTGCGTTGGCCTATGAGGACTTGACACATGTCACCACTTAGGGGTTGCCATGTGTCACCCCCTAAAGTTTCCTATATATGTATGTTTATGACTTTTTACTTTTATCCTTATCTCATAAGTAATCTTTATCAATAAAAGAAGATTCAAGAAAAGAAGAGAAGAGAAAACTTGGAGCTAGAGAGAGAGAGCTACGATTTTGAGGAGGAAAGGTGAATTCCTTGATTTTGTTCTATGAAATAATTATCTAGAGTATAAAAATAATGTATAAAGGTGTTAATAATATAAATTTAGGGTTTGGAGAAGCCCCAAAAGGATAACAAACAACCACGAAGTTTCAGCCGCGCTAAAGGAGCTTCCGAGATGAGTTTTGGCGAGTTTCCGATAAAGTAAGGATTTCCCTTTCAAATTGAAGTTTATGATATTGTTATGGGGTATATTACATGTCTTAAGTGAGGCCGGAAGTGGGAAAAGTGTATAAGGATACTTGACTTTAGAAACAAACTAAATTGAAGTCGTAATAGGTAAATCGAAGTCGAGTAGTGTATTATTGTTGTGGTGCTGCAGGTTGGGGGTGGTTTAATTGCATGTTGAAGGGATTGAAAATACTCAAAAAGGGGTGTGGGTGCTGATGTTTTTATCCACACGACCCTCCATTTCGTATGATAAAAGATTTTACGAAATAAAGGCTTTGAACTCTATTTTGGTATCGTACTTTTGAGTTAGTTGTTTGGAATTGTATTGAGTAATGTTGAGATGATTTGATTGTATATATAGCTGATGGTTGTTATTGGTAATATGGCTTGTAAGATTAGCAGTTGGATAGGGAAAGTTATAAGGAAGATGCTGCCTGATTTTTGGTAACTTCAGAACTAGTAATAAACTAGTCGAGGGAAAGGGATAAGGGAATGGTTCCTATGAATACTCGGGTGTAGAGTTTGAAATGGGAAAATGAAAGTTTATTAATATTAGTATTACTTTCATGTTAAATAGGTTAAGGAGATATCGAGGCAAGCTGGGTTACAAGTAATCCCTAAAGCGGTATGTGAAGCTACCTTCCTTCTCTTGGCATGTTTTTGGCATAAGTATGTAAGGCTACCCTTCTTTTCTCTTGATATGTCCTTGACATAAGTTATGATGTTATGATGAGATGTTTATGGTACCGAGTCCCTTGATGGGCCGGGTCTGGCGTATATTACTATATAAGGATCGGGCCGTATGTTCCTCGGCATATGTTGCTATATAAGGATCGGGCCGTACGTTCCTCGACATATATGTATATAATGACTCTATAAGGGAAAGTAGAGGGTATGTAAAGCTTATCTTCTTTCTTCCTTTGGCATGACCCATAGAAAGCCAATGGACGAAGAATACACAAAGTCTACAAGAAGCTCTTATTCTTAAGTACACTAGGATGACTAACATTTTTAATTTCCTAGAACTTATGTCCTTTTGCCTCGATTCATGTGAAAGTGTCCGACCATCCTAAGTTGGTATAATTTATGTTATGGTATAAAGAATGACTCTTATTCACTCCTTTAAGCCAGAACTCTTCCAATAATTGAACTATGGCTTCTCAAGTTTTTCTACACCTTGGGAAGTAGTAAGTAGGTAAAGTTAATCTTCTTTTTTTTGGCATGAACTTTATGAAACAAATAGATGAAGTATATGTGATCCCAAGGAAGCCCCCATTCTCAAAGCCACTAAGATGGCCATTTTCTTGATTTCCAAAAGATATTTTATTACTCCTTGATACGGGTAGATGATTCCAAAAGTGCTACTTTGATGCAAACCATAATGACACTCCAAAGGTACTTGTTAAGGATATTGTCTTAATTTTTGAATGATAGTTCATTTTGATTAGTTCAACAAGTCTCCAATGATGGTTTAAATTGCATATGGTTACTCACTACTCTACTCGTGTATACTGTAACCCCTCCTATCACTGAGTCCCAGACCGGGTACGTAATCGTGCGTAGTTCACTGCATTATCCACTAAGTCCCTCACTAAATGGGCTGGATATCTATACGAGGACATGATAGTGAAACGACATGAACGACTCACCGAGTCCCTTACTAAAGGGTCGGGTACGCTATATGAGGAAATGATAATGCAATGACATGAATGACTCACTGAGTCCGTCACTAGAGGGCCGGGTATGTATGTATATATATATGTGTATGATGATGTGATATGATAAGGTGGTGACAGTGCCAGACCCGATGATGGTCCTACAGTTATGATTCACCGAGTCCCTGTAAGGGTCGACTATATTGTATAATATGAGCATACATGTTTTTATGATTCACAAGGTACAGGTACAATATTTTCTTAAGTAAAGTATTTATCCCCCTAGCTCTCTTTATTTTAGATATGCTTCCAGTTATGCTTGGTATACCCAGTACATATGTTGTACCGAACCCCCTCTCTTCGGGGGGCTGCATTTCATGCCCGTAGGTTTAGATACACACTTTGGGAATCCGGCAGCGTAGGAGTATCGTTCAGCAGATCAGAAGCGCTCTATTGTGTCGGAGCCTAGATTTTGGTACTACCCTTTGATGTATATATTTATTTTTTATGGGTACGGCGGGGGACCTATCCCACCTTATGTTACTGTTCTTACTTTTAGAGGTCGGTGGACATGTATATGGATTGTGTATACGTGTATGTGGATTGTATATACATGTATGTGCAGTGGTGCCTGTAAGGCAAATGTTTTGGGATATCCCCTTTATCACGACAGCCTTATCGGCTTATGCGGGATTTTACTATGGGACGACCCTACATGTTACGATAGCCTCATCAGCTCATATTTTATCATGCCTGTCGATACATTATAGCATAACAGGAGACAGGTTTACTTATAGTTAGCAAGAGTATATGCGAGTGTCCAGTTTGGGCACCCGTCACAGACTAGGGCTTAGTCGTAACACGACGATTATAATCTTGAAGGACTCCAACAAAGCCTCTTAGAAAAATATTCATGAGCATACATAAAGTACATAAAATAAACAAACAAGAATCAATAATGTTGAAGCATAGTCTCAAATAGAGCATAAGTCTCAAATACGAGAACCGACAACATAGACTCCACAATATCTAACATGCCTCTACTTCTAGATGGGGTGTGACACAATCTCCCAGCTCACCCAAAACAAAATGTAAAGAAAGTCTTAAACTCATAAGAAGTAAATGTCTTGCCCTCGGAACATAAGGACTCACCATCAGAATCTAATAGCAAAACTCTAACCATGAGCGGGAGGAGGATGACTATGATCACACTCCCCTACATTATGATACAATGTAGACAAAAAGTTTACGTTAGTACATGTAAGGCCTAAAAAGTTGGAAAGTCCTAAAACGAGGAACAAAGGATGAAATCCCAGAGAAATGTAGAAAATTGGCAACAGATGATGACCATAAAAGGTCATCACAGTCCATGGTACGCACCACGCCTCGTGGTGAGCGACTATGGTGGTGATTCAAAAACTCATACCTATAGATAAGGGACTACGAAGAGGGACCAGGACCATGGTTAGCACCACGAACCATAGTATCCTGCGTGGTGACCCCCCTAAAGACTTAGAAAACTTTCCAAGGCAAGGACCACGAACGAACACCATGGGTCATAAAGTTCTTCACAGACCAAGGTATGCTCTGTGGTGGTTACTCCTATAGGGCCTGCAGCACGACTACGGTTCACGAGCTGTGATGCTCTCCACAGACCATGAAGGTCTTCGTGGAGGAAGTTCAAAGACTTTCCCTGCAAACCCCATAAAATTAACCCAAGTCATTTACCATGGGACACTATCACGGTCAGTGGTGAGCACCACGTACCGTGATGGTTCCTTCGTGAAGTGAAGTTTGTCCAATTTTAAAAGGGGTATTTTGGTCTTTTCTTGTGTTTTAATATTGAAGTGTGGTCATTTTGAGGACTAAATTGACCATCTAAATGACCCTAAGCTTTTCCACACTTATTTATTCTCACTCACATTCTAAGACTCAAAACCCTAACCACTCAAGTTTCTCTCAAGATCTTCTTCTTCACCAAAAAAGTTAGAGTTTATTTCAAGAGCTTCAAGCCTCCATTTTTCAAGCTTGCATAGGAATTTATTTCCCCAAGGTATATGGGTTTTATTCATAGGTTCTTCTACCCATGGAGTCCAAGTATTTTCCAAACTTAGAAATTCAATTTCAAGTATAATTCTTATGGGTTTTTATATCATGATTCCAAATGCATAGATTATTGTCTATTTGAAGCTTATTTTTCTATATTGGCTTATATTGACTCTTAATTTCATAGAATGTTTAGTTTATCAAGGTCCTTGTATGAAGGCATGAAAAGGAGTTTCGATGAATCTAAAGCTATGTAAATGAATATGTTCTAATTATACGAATTATTTCATGGGATTGACTTAGCACCGAATGGGGCATTGAGGTGGGATTCGATAAGGGAATTCTATAAACATCTTATCTCATTAACTATGTGCCAATATAGGAGCCTTTGTAGGCTTAGGCTAATGGATCCATAATTAGCCCTAAATGTTAAAGAAATGAATGAAGTTGATGGAGTTCTACCTAGCAAGTAGTCTCCTCGTTCCAACATAGGGGGTTATGTTGGATTCCATCTAATATCTCGCATGGTCTTAAATATTGGTTAGGGTCATCTTTCCACAAAACAAATATTTCAAATGCTTATTACTTGATCATTATGCATGTACTCACTTATGTACTATATTTATAAATGTCTTAATACTTTTCATTTTAATGCATTCTCACATACTTAGTTCATTCAAAGTACTAACGCATACTCTATTGCCTACATGATTTCACCATGTAGGGACCAGAGTTGCTCTACACTCTCTATCACGTGGCTAGTTGTATTCGCTGAATGCTACTATATTTGGTGAGTTCCCATGTTTTGGGAACAATATTCCTATCTTTTTTGTCTTATCTCATGTATAGACTTTGGTTACCTTAGGGTACTTTTTGATACTTATTTGAGGGTGAGCTAGGGACATTTCTTAGCCCCTGCCAAGTCTTTTAGTATAAGTATACTTGGACATGAATGTATGACATTCTAAGTTGGATATTGACTCTTATCCTATGTTGTTTCCCTTAGTCCCATTATCCCTTTTATTTCCACTTATTATTTTAGTGTCATTACCTATGAGAAGCTACATGAATTCCAAGAGGCTTGGGTGAGGTACCTCTGGGTGTCTTATTCATCGTGTCGCATCTAGGCCCTAGGATTGGATCGTGACACACTTGGTATCATCGCTCGAGGTTTTGATTAGTTCTCAGAGTCCAACATACAACGTCGAATAGGGTCTTGTTCATGATTGTAAAGAATGCTACAACTATGGTATGTTTAAGAAAGTTTTCACTTCTTTCAAATTCATGTTGTGCCCTAGAGTTTCCGAAAACTTCCTCCAACTAACAAATTGTTTTATGCCTTCTAGATATGCCTCGAGAAAGATCACCTCCACTTAGAGAAAGGGTTAATGATGAGGACCAATCTCCTCAGGTTCCCGAAGCTCTATACCACGAGGAAGGAGTAGCACATGTGGAATTTTGCAACATCATCACCTTGTCGTCTCAAGCCATAGTCAACCAAACTAACTAATGTATGTTTCCTCCTCCTTAAGTGCCTACCCAGACTTCTAGGATTTGAGACTTTAAGAGGATGAATTCGCCTGAGTTTGATAGTTTTAAGGTAGATGAGGACCCTATGGAGTTCATCGAGGAGGTTTACCAAATTGTGTCTATCATGGGAGTGCCTCCAAATAAAAAGGCCGATCTAGTGGCCTATCAACCCAAGGCATAGCAAGGGTTTGGTATGAGCAATGGATTATTGAGAAGAGTAAAGATATGTGGTCTATAAGGGTGCCTTCCTAGACCGTTTCTTTTCTTTGGAGCTAACGGAGGCAAAGATTCAAGAGTTTATTAATCTTCGCCAATGGAGCATGAGTGTGAGAGAGTATGTCCTCAAATTCACTAAATTGTCTAAGTATACTCCTTTCATGGTCTCTAACCCAAGGGCAAGGATGAGCAAGTTCATTTTTAGCATTTCTAGTTTGGTGTATAAGGAGTCAAGATGGTCATGTTGGTCAAAGAGATGGACATATCCCAACTCATGACATATTCAGAACAAATTAAGGAAGAAAAATTGAGGGAGAGGTCAAGAGGGTTCAAGAATGCTAGAGTTGATAGTAGAGGGTTCAATCCTCATAGGTCTGGTTATAGTGGTAGTGGAAAGGGACAAGGTGGGAAATGATTCATGGGAAAAGGTTCCACTAATACTCCTCCTCCAAGGTTCAATAAGGAAAATGGTGCTAACCCGGTGAGTCCAAGAGAGAATGTTAGTGCTCAAGCTTTCTCCTCTTGCAAGAAGTGTGGTAGAACTCAAAAAGGGGAATGCTTAGCCAACTCCAATGCATGCTTCAAGTGTAGCAAGCCGGGCTACCATGCTAGAGTTTATAGAGGTGGTGGTGGAAGGCCTCAAGGCCAAATTTCTCATGGTCAACAAGATCAAGGAGGTGGCCAAAACACCAACCGCTTTTATGCTTTGCATAGGAGACAAGAGGTTGAGGAAGCACCCAATGTTGTTACCAGTATATTAAAGGTCTTTGCTTTTGATGTGTATGCATTATTAGATCCGAGTGCAAATTTATTATTTGTTACTCCATTTCTTTCTAATAGGTTTTATGTGTCACTTGAAATGCTATTAGAACCCTCTTTGTTGTCTACCCCCGCTAGTGAGTTGGTTGTTACTAGAAAGGTCTATAAGGGTTGTTCCGTGTCTATCTGGCATAAAATCATTCCTTGTGATCTCATAGAACTTGACATGGTAGGTTTTGATGTTATTCTTCGGAAGGATTGGTTGCATGTATCTTATACTTCTATAGATTTTAGAACTCGTAGGGTCAAGTTTCAATTCCTAAATGAGTTTATTCTATAATGGAAGGGTAATGGTTCGGTAGTAAAGGGTAGGTTTATTTTTTGTCTTAAGGCCCGAAAGTTAATTGCTAAGAGTTGCATCTACCACATTGTGATTGTAAGGGATGTCGACTCTAAAAGTCCTTTTCTTGAGTTGGTCCCCGTAGTCAATGAGTTTCCCAATTTTTCTCTAGAAAGGGAAGTGGATTTTGGTATCGATCTTATCCCCAATATCCAATTTATCTCTATTCCTCCTTATCGAATGGCCCCAATGGAATTGAAGGAGTTAAAGGAAAAATTAAAGGACTTGTTAGAGAAAGGGTTCATAAGGCCAAGTATTTCACCATGGGGTGCTCTTGTGTTGTTTGTAAGGAAGAAGGATGGGTCATTTTGGATGTGCATAAATTACTGACAATTGAACAAGCTGATCATTAAGAACAAGTACCCAATCCCTAAGATAGATTATTTGTTTGATCAATTGCAAGTGGCAAGTAACTTCTCAAAGATTGATCTCCGATTCGGCTATCATCAACTAAAGGTAAGAGAGTGTGACATTCCTAAGATGATACTTCGAATACGGTATGGTCACTTTAAGTTTATAGTGATGTCATTTGAGTTGACGAATGTGTCGACAGTGTTTATAGACCTAATGAATAGGGTGTTCAAACCCTACTTGATATTTTTATGGCTGAAACTGTTGTGGGTAACCTCTGCCTTGAAACACCCTACCACGGGATTGAGATCACCAAAAACTGCCCTGATGTCGGTGCCTCTTATTTCTGCCTCCATAAGCCTCGCGACAGATCCCCTTAATATTGTGTGCATGATAAACTATTTGAAGGAAAGAGCAACCCAATGCCACTATATGCTCTGTATCCATTCGAAGTGGAAATGAGATATAAATAACTCACAAAATTATCATGAAAAGAACACCCAAGTACACAAACAAGAATAATCATATAAACAAAAGAGATCATACAATGTAGTGGCCAGATGCTGAAAACTAAAAACAAGGAGAAGTCCCCAAACTGCCCGAAATGAAATATTGGACTCATCAACAGTAATTGTGTAACCAGGATATGTGTCCACGAGCAGCCCAGAATGATACCTCAGACTTATTAACAAGTAAAAATTATAAGATGTAGCCCAAATCTAAGTCATCGGGCTATCCAAAATGGTACCTCAGACTTATCAATAATAACCAAAAGTGTGGTGTCTCGCCATAAAACTAAATACTTTCTGTTCCATGCAAGTCATGCATATAACAAGAATTTCCTAATTTCACCGAATAAATTCCATTTATAGGTATAAATCTCAAAAATAGTATATATATATCTCCCTTCAAAAACAAGTACCTTGGAAAATGCACAAATCGTCGTTCCCCCTCACGGAGCCCAACAAGTAGAATATATGTATATATTAAAACCATAAAAAAGGGGACATAAGCCTGAGCCCCCTTCTTCTTTCCAAGCCAAGTCATGTTACTAACACACAAGTATTTCGCATAAATACAACCCGTCATAAAACCCACAATCCACACCACATACGCATCATGCAAAAAATCAGCCAAGAAATCGCATCTGAACCTTTATTCTGGAGCTTTTCCTTTTCATAGAGTATCCGAACGGTGTCACGCTATAAAATTAGTGGAGAGAACATCAAAGCAAGAAAATTGATACCGGTATTACACTTTATAAATTTAGAAATGGAAACAGGCTAAAATTGGACCTTAGGAACCACACATGAAATCATGAAAATGACTCTGTCAAAAGGTACAAATGAGCTCAAGGAATTCATGCTCCAAAAATGAGCACAATCCGAGCAAAACTCATCCAAAAATAGTCCTACATTTAGAAGAGTAAAGAAGGATTAAAAACTAAAGTTTAGGAGAAATTAATGGAAATTACCAAGAGAAACAGAAGATTCAATGACCACGAAATGTACCCACACAAATTTCCAACACGTCACAAAAATTGTCCAAGAAATGCTCTCAAAATTACACTTTTCCTAAGTGGCGAATGGGGTAATGTATGCTGAAAATGGGATTAAAAGCTCAGTGGTACCAGACCTTTTGGCGTCCACAAACGCGGAGAGTAGCTCCGCGAACGTGGAGGCCAGTCAACTCACCCTTTGCTAATGCAGTGGCTAGTCCGCGAACATAGAGTACTAGCCCAGTGGCCTCCACGAATGTAGAAATCCTATCTTGATCGCGGAGCATCGGCCAATTGGCTTGTGCAAACACGGAGGTCCTTCCACGAACGCGGAGGTCCTCCCATGAACGTGAAGCACAATATAACTAAGCTTTCGTGTATGCAGCCAAGGTCCTGCGATTGTGGAGAACAAATGTCAGCTGCACCTGCAGCTGAACATCAGCAACTCCCAAGGATGAAACTTTCCCCCATTAAGGGCTCAGAACTCGTTCGAAACCTGTTGACCCAAACAATCCATGCCACTTTATTGAAAATGCCATTTTATACTCAATAGAATTGACAAAACATCCAACTAAGGTCATCTCATCAAAATGTTGATCAAAGTCAATACTTACTAAGAATTCACAAATAAAGCACCTAAAGCCACAAATTCATGACGAAAGCCTCGGGAATTAAACCAAAGTTTGATCTAGACCAAACTTAGTGTTCCAGAGCTAACTGCACTAATAAAATTTAAATCTGAGTATGTTTACCAAGAATGTTGACCAGAATTAAACTTAGGCCAACACATTACAGTTAGAACACCTAATTGCACTAACTCAAACAGAAGACCCGAAACCCGAACCAACCACCAAACTAGCCCAAAATTACCCTTCCAGAGTTGATGGAACTAGCAAAATAGTCATCCGACATCAGAATCTCTGGATGTTGACTAAGGTCAACTCTTTCAAACTTTAGGCCTAAAAAATGGCCAAACCCTCTAGAAACTCAGATAACCACCTCAAAAAGTGTGTCATCCATCCCAATATCATAGAAAAGATACAAGAGAGCTACGAGAAAGGGTAAAATAGTAAAAATACAAGAAATGACCTCGAAGGTCATTACACCATAGGAATTAAGACATGCTTTCATTCTATCTAATCTACACCAACAAACTTTCCCAAATTCCTATCAAATCAAAATTTATTATGTTTGAACCAAGGATCCCCTAAACACACCAAACAAGTAGACAAAGGATAAACATTACACCAAATTTCCTCTTGATAGCTTTCATTGTAAACAATGATTTTTACCTCTTTATCAACCAACTTTTCACCAAATTTATATTGATGAACTTTTTGTATGACAGGGTATATCCAATCGCTCAACCAAAGATGGATCAATGAAGTTGGTATAACACAATTTATCTACACCTAAGGTGCAATCAAAAGTACAACCACTCTCATAGAATTTACTAGGCTCATGCTCTCTTTTTCTTGTAGAAACACTACTAAAATTATCATAGAATACTTCATAAATAATTTCTACAAGAAGTAAAGTCATCCAAACCTCCATTGTAACTTCTCGAACCTGTGTAAGACATAATTAAGATAAGAAAAATGGTTAGTAAAATAATGAACCTCAGAAGTAACTTCCTCGCGTTTATCACTCAAAATATTGCACTCAATTTTCTTTTCACTTGTGTATACACTCAAAGGTCGTAGGCTTTTAGGACCATAGTCAAATGATCTCACCATTTTAGGGTATCTCTTAATCTCTTCAAGGTCCTACAATCTTAAATAAGCTCAAAGCAAGCCTTCAAGTATCAGTTCAAAATGGAGTTTATGTCACTAACAAAGAAGGATAAAACAAACTAAAAGACTAGAAATGAACTAAACATATTATGAATTTTCTTTTAAAAATTGACACAAACAAGAACTAGTTTAACATTGAGTATGAACTAATACTCAAAGTAAACTAGCTAGAGTTAACAACAAAAGTAGAGAAAACAAATTGGAATTCTATATTTTATATGCAGAAGAAATGATTGTTGACAAAAGTGGCCAATTTAGTAATTTTGGTTGTTTTTAAAATTTTTATATTCATTTTCTTCGCTAAGAGGAGGCTTAAATTTTTTTTGAACCAGTCTCCTTCAATACTCAATCAATTTGAGATATTACTTCTCTATAATTATATCAATAAGTTTTGATCATCAATTTCTTCAAACAAACACCAAATCAATAAAATCCTCTTTCAAGTTTCTTCAAAGTTTCAAACCTTCATGCTCCTTTAAATAATTATCACAAAATAAATATTTAAAGATAAATTTTTAAAGTCTAATTCAAAACTCATAGTTAAATGCTAGATTTTGAGAGGTTGGTAAAGGGTAATAAAAGAAGATTAGAGATTGATGTTAATTGATTATTTAATTTACTTCAAATTTTAGTTTGTAGTTGTTGGAGATTTAATGAGGAGTTAAGAAAATCAGAAAAGATGAGAGCCCTTTTTTACACGGTAACAGGCTACCTCTCAAACTCTTTTAACTATAGGACGATAACAAGCTATTACCAATTAATGCTCTTTTTTCTCCTTGTCATCATGGTATATTTGTACTCCATAAATATTTTGCCCTTGAATGTCTATTTTTATAAGTATTTAAATATAAATATTTTACAAATGTCAGCTTTTGATACTGGAGTAGTTAAGAATCCTGTCACGTCTATGAGTTGGAATAAAGCTTATACTGGTCACTAGATTGATGTAGCAGTCAATAAAAGACACTCTAATATAGATCCAAAAAGACGATAAATTTTTTAAAACTCAATCACTTGAAATTTTGAATATAGACTCAAAAAACACTAGAGAATAAGAATTTAGTGTCAAAAATAACAACAAAAGCACAAATCAATTATTTTTTTTTGAAAATTTGGGCAGAATTTTTTTTGAAATCCAAGACTAGACTATTGTAAAAAATCTATCACAACCTCTGATACCAATTAATGTGAAACGAGACACAAGATAGAGAGATTCAAGAGATTATTAAGAAATTGAGGGGAGATAGAGAAGAAAGAAAAAACAATCCCACGATTGAAGTAAATCGAAGATAAATAGATATACATTTGGAGATGTTCTTCATTGATCTAGAAAAGGCTTACGATAAAGTTCCACGAGAAATACTATGGAGATTTTTGGAGGCTAAAGGTGTATCAGTGGCGTAAATTAGAGTGATCAAGGACATGTATGAGGGGGCCAAAACCAGGGTACGGACAATAGGAGGGGACTCAGAGCACTTCCCAATTGTGATGAGGTTACATCAAGGATCAGCCCTTAGTCCATTTTTATTTGCCTTGGTGATGGATGGATTGACGCGAAAAATTTAAGGTGAGGTGCCATGGTGTATGCTTTTTGTGAATGACATAGTCCTAATCGATGAGACTCGAGCGGAGTTAACGCTAAGCTGGAGGATTGGAGACACACCCTGGAGTCTAAAGGATTTAAGTTGAGTAGGACCAAGACAGAGTACTTAGAGTGCAAGTTCAGTGAGACACCTCATGAGGTTGGCACGGAAGTTATGCTCGGTGACCAAGCCATCCAAAAGAAAGGTAGTTTCAAGTACCTTGGGTCTATCATGCAAAACAGCGGGGAGATTGACGATGATGTCACACATCGTATTGGGGCAGGGTGGATGAAATGGAGGCTCGCTTTCGGGGTGCTCTGTGACAAGAAGGTGCCACCACAACTTAAAGGCAAGTTCTACAAAGTGGTTGTTAGACCGGCTATATTATATGGGGCGGAGTGTTGGTCAATTAAGGTCTCTCATGTTCAAAAGATGAAAGTAGCCGAGATGAGAATGTTGAGATGGATGTGTGGGCATACCAGGAGCGACGGGATTAGAAATGAGGCTATTCGGGACAAGGTAGGAGTGGCCTCAGTGGAAGACAAGATATGGGAAATGCGACTTAGGTGGTTTGGGTATGTGAAGAGGAGAGACACAGATGCCCCAGTGAGGAGGTGTGAGTGGTTGGCCATGGATGGTTTCAGAAGAGGTAGGGGTAGGCCGAAGAAATATTAGGGAGAGGTGATTAGATAAGACATGGCGCAGTTACAGCTTACCTAGGATATGACCTTAGATAGGAGTGTGTGGAGGACCCACATTAGGGTAGAAGGCTAGTACATAGTCGCGTTATCCTACCCTATTAGTTGGCACATTAGCGCATTATAATTTCCTTTGTGGAGGACTCAGATTAGGATAAAAGGCTAGGTGATTCATCTTTTGCATCATAGTAGTTGTAGTTCTACTCATTGTTTATTGTCTTTTGATTTCTGCATTGTATTACTGTTTATAGTTGTGGCGCCATTGTACTTTGAATGTCTTATCTATCTTATCTTATATTATTTATTTATAGTAGTTAATGCCTCTTTCTTTCTGTACCACTTTACCACGACTTTTTCTTTTTACTATTCCTGTTTTCATCTTGTTTTCTATATGCTTGCCCCTATCTGACCTTTTATCTTGTCCTCTCTTAAAGCCGAGGGTCTTTCAGAAACATCCGCCCTACCTTTCAAGGTGGGAGTTAGGTCTGCATACACTCTACCCTCCCCAGACCCCACTTTATGGGATTATACTGGGTTTGTTGTTGTTGTTGTTGTTGTTGTAATTCTCTAATTTGAACAAACAACTACAAGATTAAATTCAAGGAGGAAGAGATTAAAACTCATACATGAATAATCTTACCAAAAGATATTCAAGAGAGATCCAATGTAGAGACAAAGGGATAAACCCACAAAACTCATCAAGAATATTAACCTAAAAATATTGTCTACCCAAATAATGTTCATCATATTCTACTTATACTTACTAGGGTTAACTAAGATAGGAAAGGATGAATACCCTCAATTACATGTACATCATATTATGATCAAAAGGATCATAAAATATAAAGTTAATCTTCTTATATTGGTTCTTTAGTTTTCATAATCTCTTGAAACACTCTAACCTCTTGATGTCAAGTAGAAACTTTCCAAAAAGTTAGTCATTCCCGAACTTGAATCACAATCATTGAGGAAAGTTTATGCAATCTTAATCATCTCTAAGTCTAACCTAATTTTTTCAAAGTGTTCTCTACTTTGTGCATTGCTGAAGATATCAACAATTTATTCCTCAGTAGAACAAAACATTATTGAAATATGACCTTTATAAATATTATCACGATAAAAATGATATCGAATATCAATATGCTTGGTTCTTTTTTGTTGCACATGATTTTTTGCAATATTAATGGCATCAGTGTTGTCACATGATATAGGAACACAACCAACATCCTTACCAAAATCCACCAGTTGTTTGATCCCAAGCAAGATCCTTGATACTTGTAACTTCTTACACCCAAGCTTTGAGAAGTTCCAAAAACATTTGCTTTAGATTGTACAGAATCAAGATCAACTTCTTGGTTTGTTGCTCCTTATTTCTATGTGCTCTTTGTTTGTTCATCAACTTTACCAGTTGGTATAACCTTCTCCTAAGCATGCTCCTCTGTCTCACTTTAATCCTGCATATTAGTCTCAAAAATAGTATTATTTTCATAAAAAATAATATGTACACTTTCTTCAACACAGATTATTCTTTTATTCAAGATCATATAGGTTTTACTATGCTGAGAATACCCTAAGAAGATTTGCTCGTCACTCCTTGCATCAAAATTTTCCAAATGAAGGCTCGTTATGGGTTTCAAATTCAATTTTAATGAGGGTTATTTACTCTTTTTCCTATGTTTCATTAATGGATGTTGATAGTTTTTGGGACTAAATTCATACCTATTAACTACTCTAAAATCTTCTAACCCTCATATTCTCTCCATAATCACTAAACCACAAAACCTTCTTTCCCAAGCTTTCTCTCTAAGGTATTCTTCTTCCACAAGCAATTCAAGAGATTTATTCAAGGTCAAGCCTCCATTATTTTCAATTTAGGGCTCATCAAGGTCAAGAGATATGGGACTTCATCCATGGGTACCTTTCACTCATGGAATACCAAAGATCTTTTCTCAATTCTCTTATGAATTCTTCAATTAAAATCCCTAATTGCATGATCTTCATGGATCTTCTTAATTATGATATATTTCAATGCTATTAGCCTAATTATGTATAGTTCACATCATATTGTATGATTTCAATTTGAATTGTAATGACCCATGCTATATGCTAGTTTCAAGTATGATTTATAAGATACGATCATGATCTTCAAGTTATTTCAATGAAAGCTTTATGAATGAGTTTTAAGATGCTTTATGTAAGAAAGCTTATGAATGCCTTATGAAAGGTTATGAATAATGTTTTAATAATGTTTCACGTAGGTTTATGAGAAAGAGTGACTTGAGATCCTTGAAGGTGACTTAAGACTCTAATGAAAGAGTGACTTAAGATCCTTGAGGGTGACTCAAGACTCTAATAAAAGGGTGACTTAAGATCCTTAATGAGGAAGGTGAATTAAAACCCTAAAGATGTTTTGTGGAAGGTCTATACCCACAATACAAGAATTTCTTAACAATGAGATATTCCTATGAACTCGTTTATGAATTATGATTATGACATATTATGTATTCCGTGGGATGATGTACTTAGCACCAAGTAGACTTGAGGTGGAGGCTCGACCTAAGCCCTAGTAGCAACCTCTAGTCTCTTAAACTATTATTCCACCATAGCTTTGCCAATATGGCCTAGCTAGTGGATCCACATATAACACATTATAATGATAATGATTGGACAGAGCCTACCTTAGAAATGAGCCTCCCTCCTTCTCGATGTGGGGATCATCAGATTTTATATAATAGCTCACATGGTCTTAATATCAGTTACGGTTATCTCTCACATATGTAAGTTCTTATGATGACTATGGTGATTTGATGCATTGACCAATGAGATAATTTTGTATTATTTTCATGACTTTACTCATGTTTTCATGATATTGGTCTTGCATCCATGATTCATATTGATTATGTCCTATGTTTATTGTTCATGTATATTCTCACATACTTAGTGCAATTCATGTACTAGCACATACTTTTTGCCTACATTATATCATAATGTAGGGACCGGCGATCACGTTCATCCTTCTCCTACTTGTGGCTAGAGTTTTGTTATTAGCTTCTTATTGTTGGTGAGTCCTCACAATTTGAGGATATGACACTTATGTCTTATCTTGACAGCTGTTACTTCATTCTCTTATATTGTCTATATGGATGAGCTAGAAGCTTGTCTTATATCCCTATTGAGTTATAAAGGCACGTTAGATACAAAAGAGTCTATATTGTCATTTTCTCGTTTGAGACTTATGTTCTTTTTGAGACTATGTTTCTGTATCTTCGTCTTGTTTATTTACTTTATTTACCTTATGTATGCTCATGAATGTTATGATAAGAGGATTGATTGGAGTCATTTGGTATTCTAATCGTCATGTTATGACTAGGCCCTAGGTGGGGTCGTGATATTTTCAAATCAAAATAGGATGTGAAGGTCACTGCTATAAGAGAAGCTAAGGACATCTCTATCAAGACACTTGATAAACTGGTAGGAAACCTTAGAACTTATGAAATGAATATGGAAGATCTGGGGAAAGAGAAAGTGATGACTGAAAGATCGTTAGCCTTGTAGGTGTTCGATGGTTAAGAATCTGATCTTAATGAAGAACCATGGCAAACAATTTCAAGAACTTCTTCAGAGGAGGAAAAAGAAATGATAAGAAAGAAACAGGTAGCAAAAAATAGTCAGATGACAAAATCAATCGGGTTGCTACAAGTGTGGAAAGACTGATCACCATGTAAGAAAATATTCCTAATAGGAAGTTGAGTGGAGAAAAGAAAGAGTTGAAAAGGAAGTAAAAGAGAAAGATCCAAAGCAAAAGTAGAAATAAAAATAGGCTATGGTGGCTTCTGTCTGGGGATCAGGACTTGAAGAATCTAACACTGAAAAGGTAGAAGAAAAATCTGAGGTAAGCATTCTTGACTAAAAAGAAAAACTGCATTTTTTTTCATAAAAGAAATTAATTTTGTTAACGAATGCTTGAGTGATAATTTTCAAGAATTAAACTGTGAAATAGATCAATTGTTTAATGATTTTGCATATCACAAATTTAAATGCATAGAACTCAAAAATTGTAAAACTGTGATTGATGAAGAAAATTATTGTCTAAAGAAACACGCTGATAAACTTGATTTACTGATTCAGAACTTAAAATCTGAGATTTTGAAGATGCCATTCAATGAAAAGAGAAGGGAGGCACGTGTGAAGCTCAGAAAAAAATCGAGTCTGATCTAAAAGAGTGCAAAATTGACTATTTTATTAAAAAAGATTAAGTGAGAAAACTAAATCTATAAGTCTCTAGGATGAAAATGGATCTTGAAAGATCAAACATGTGGACTCATTCGTCAAGAATTGTAAACCATTTGGTGGTAGAAGTCACAATGAGAAGGCTAACATATGATTTCATAAAAAAAGTGATACTATAACTGACTTATGCTATATTTGTGGTAAACTTGGACATCTAACTACTGAATGTCTAGTTGAAAATAGGTTCAAAAATAGGAGTACTAAATTGAAAAATAGAAATAGCTTTAAAATTGTTACAAAAATGTATAATAACCTATTGCAAAATTGGGCTAAAATAAATTTCATTCATTCTTTTTATCATCGGAAAGGACCCAAGCTATTCTGGGTTCCTTAAACTAACCCTTGAAATTGTTTTTTAGATGTAGTAAAAGGAAGAAAGCGACATTGGTATATAGATAGTGCTTGCTCAATAAATATGACCAGAGATAAAAAAATTCCTTTCACTTACACCATTCATAGGGGGAATGTATCATTCGGATATGGGAAAAAGGGCACTGTTATAGGAATTGAAAAGATTGGAAGATCTTAATCAAAAGCACTGCAAAAAGTATACCATGTAGATGGACTGAAGCACAATCTGCTAAGTATATATCAGTTATGTGATAAAGTTAATAAGGTAGCTTTTACTTTTGCAGGTTGTAGGGTCAAATTAAAGTTGGACACAAAAGAGATTATTCTTATTGCCAAGAGATACAAAAATGTATACAAAATTGATATCATCGGAATGCAAGTCTCACATATGAAATATCTCAGTGTAATCACTAATGATACCTTACTTTGGCACAAAAAACATGGACATGCCATTCTAAAACTATCATGATCCAATTTAGGTCTGTGACCGGCGCTAAGGGGGAGAATCCCAAAGCAAGCCTTACTAGAATTCTATAGAAAATTGGGCAGAATTTCCTTTCTTTATGCCTATCCTAAATTTTTGTAACACCCCATGTTATTATAGCCTAAAATAAGTTTGGGAACCATGAGAAAAGGTGGAGAAATTAAAACTGCCAATGGACCAAGAGTGTCTTCTACTACCCGTAGAGAGTTATACGAGTCGTAGGGAAGACTTGTAGGCCCTCCCTATACTTGGTAAAATTATGATTTTTAGAAGCCCCTCTATGACTGACCTTATAACTCTTAAGGGTTTCTACGAGTCATAAAAATGACTCTTAGAACACCTTGACACTTAGGCAAATTTTAGAAACTTAAGACGTTCCTATGAGTGATGTTGATGAGTCATTAATGTGAATATGAGTCATAACAATGACCCGTAGAGAAACTTTAGAGACTCCATATTTCTCAGAGTTTTGAAAACTTATAGTACAAGTCGTGTCTATGACTCATAGAGTGGCTTACAACTCATAAACTTGAGTCAAAGACCCTTACTTTTTCCAGCCCTGTCCTACCATTGGATTCTATGATTCGCCAAAGTTCTTACTTACGATCGTAATGATGACTCATAGATGACTAGTTTGAGGTTTTAATGAAAGATAGATTGGTCTTTTTCCACCACCACCACCCCCAAATAAAAACCTTGATGTTTTGGGACTATATTGAGTCCCTTATTAGTACCCTGGACACCTAGAATCTCATTAACACTTTGACTAATTGAGAGCGAGGATTGGAGAAGAGGAGAAATGCTAGGGTTCAAGTTCTTCAAGTGAGGTCTTCAGATTCTTGGTTGTTCTTCGAGTATAGGTATGTAAGGCTGAACTAAAACATGGACTTTGTTCCTTTATACGATAGATAGATTGTGAATGGATTGAGTCCCCATTAGTGTGTTTCTTGAGAATTTCTTTTCTAAAATTTACACGTATTACTGATTATTGATAAATTTATGCTTTTCTACGAATGAGTTCCTTGAACATATGATTTGTGTTACATCAATCCTAATAGCTTGTTGATGGATATTGTATTGTATATGTCTAAGGATTGAGTCTAGACCGTGAACTTGTGATTGGGAAATGAGCATGATGATAGTTTTGATAAAAATTGATAGTCCTTTATATATTCATAATTGAACCCAAGTAAATGGTCTCAACTGAATATTTTCAAACATGATTGTCCAAACTTCTCTTAAATAGATGATTCAGAACGACTGGAAAATTGATTGGTTGAAAGGATTGAGTTGATAGAACTAATGAAGTGATAAGAGTCCAATTGAGACTTATTGATTTGGTTTTATTGGATTGATTATGTTATGATCTTTGAGTCTTGGAACAAGCATCGAGCACCGAATTGAGTAAGAGTAAGCAATAACTCAAACCCAATAACTACATTGCCAAATGAAGGAGAGGATTGAACTGTTAAGTCAGATGTTTCCTATTTTGTTATCCTTACATGATAGTACTTGATTGGTTTTTGGATCTATGATTGATTGATTCATTCTTACCCTGATAAGGTATTGAAAGAGGGTGGCAACAACCTCAGCTTGTTGTACTATCAGTGGCTCATAAGTGATGGTTGTCGGATAACAGAAACTACCATATAGGTCTTGATAGTACTCTGATTGGAATGAATTTGATTGGATTGGATTGGATTGTATAAGATTGGTTTCTGTATAAATCTTACTCTTGCTTTAGACTTTTGACGTCCTAATTGAGTTCCTTACCCTTGATTGAGTTACTTTAGTTGAGTTTATTCTACCTTGATGCATGTTTCATTATGCTATATTACATACTCGTACATTCCATGTATTGACGTCTATTTGGGCCTGCATCATTTTATGATACAGAGACAATCACTAAAGATCATCAACCGACGCTTCATTGAGGATCTAATCATATTCAACTAATTAGTGAGTCTTTCCTACTTCTAGAGGATACCACTTTTACCTTTCTAGCTTTTGAGTTTAGTTTTCTTCATTTGATTGGAGGTAGCCATAAACCTGTCATTGATACTACTTAGACAGTTGACAAAGGATTCATAGACTAGATTATTGAGGTAGTTGATTGGTTTTGTCTTTTGGCTAGTTTCATTCAGATTAGTCTTGTTGATTTGATTGTTTAAAAGAATGTTGGCCTTTGGCCTTATCTTATGAGTTAATTTCTTGATGAGTTAAGCCTTCCGCTGATAGAATGTGATTGAATGAATGTGTGATTAAATCAAGTGGTTCACTTGAGGACCAACAATGGTCTTCGAGTGCCAGCCATGCCTAGGGTACCCTCTGGGGTATGATATTTTTCCTATCTCAGAAATCCAACACACAACTAAAAATAACTCTAGATCAAGACATAATGTCCATCCTTAATCTAATCACAACATAATAATACCAATTTATCCCTAAATATGAAAATAAGTTATTAAAACTAGTCACATGACTACAATGCGAAGGGGAAACCATGACTCAAATAGAGAAAAGGAAAAATAGAGTGACTCTAAGATTTTTAAAGGAAGAGGAACCATAAAAATTTGATAAATTTCTTGCCACGCGAAGCAATGCGGGCTCACCGTGAATTTCCAATTCTTTAGCTCTAGTTAATGAAATCCTCACCAACGTCACCTATAATCTCTGTAAAAATATTTGGCAGGGAGTGAAATGCTAGCTCAGTGAGTAGTAACACTTAACACAACCGTTTTAATGAGGGACAAGTCAGAAAAATATGCTAGTATAATAATCAAAATCATGAAATAAAGGTCTTCCAGAAAAATGATAGCAATATCCAATCTTATTTGTCTTGTGTGAGCAAAATCAATGTAAACATATATGTATAAACTTATCAAAACACTTTCATATCAAATCTTATATTTGGGAGGTTCTAAGAATGAATCATGTAATCGTTGTGTCTATCTTCTTTTAGAAATAACCAATAACAGTGGATCCCTCATAAAGGAGTCAAATATTCATATTGGTAGATTCCTACTCGAGGGATCTCGGTGACTGTATGCTAGTTCTACCTTTTTACTAGCGAGGACTATATCGGTAATCTATAAATACAAGGTGCACCAGGTCTAAGTAACCCATCACTAGCTATGGGATCCATCAAGATCTACTCTCATTTATATTTTTCTTTGTAAACAGTAAAAGCATTTAAAAATAGTACAAGACATTTAAGTCTTATGAAATCATATTATGTCAAAATTTAAAAAAAACACATGTCAAAATATCATTTCTCAAGTAAGTGTCAAACCCTTTCAATAACGGTAATCATATCTCTGTTATTAATAATCTTATAAAAGTGAGATCATCTTAAATAACTATTTTGGTATCAAATCAAGTAAAAAACTTGTCCCACATGAAATTTCAAACATTCGATAATATATTCACTTTATAAACCATGTATAAATCATAAAAGTTATAAAACATAAATTGTGATAAGATTACTACTCACAGTACTCATGTCGAAATACCAAACTTATAACCTCAAGCAATCCGTATGATTTCCTTCGATCAACCTATAATCACATTACATCACTCTCGCGTTAAATTTATTATTTAGGCTTAACTTATACTAAAATTGGAGCACTCAACTAGCTGAAGCCTTTATTTACTTAAATAAGTCTGTCATTTTATGAATAATTAAACCAATCCAAAATTCACAAATTACATGACTCATATGATTTATTCAGTTAAATTCATAAGGAGTTCAAATGACTCTTATAATTTTCTTAATCATAGACCAAGAAACTGCAGAAATCTCATCTTCTTATACATGAGTCATTTATCAGTTAATAGATCTCACCATAATAAAATAATTCATATGTAATATTTACCCATTACAATATGCTTATATCCATGTCAATTAAATTAGAATTATGCTTGAAATTTGACCTTTTCAAAGTTGGGTTCTCTCCGTGTTTTACCTCAAGCATTTGTGGCTTCTTGTTTCTGTATTTTCTTTAAAGTCGAGTTTCAACTTTCCTTAGCTTCTGTGTTTTTTCCTCTCTAAACTCTTTAGTTTATTTCTTCTCTCCAAATTTGTCTATCTATGTTGTTTTCCTCGGATATACCCTAAGATCCCTCTTTTTTTAACCTTGCTTGACTTCTCATGGGCTTTAGCCCATGACTTTATATATTTTCTTTGTCCTTCAGTTAATATGGGATATTACAAAAACAACTAAACAAACTAGCATCAAAGAACATGGTTATAGGCTTGCCTAAAACTAAGTTCAAAGATGACAAGATTTGTGGCGCTTGTGTAAGGGGGAAGCAAGTAAGATCATCCTTCGAGTAAAAGAACATGGTAAGTACAAGAAAGTGTTTGCACTTGGTCCATATGGACTTATATGGGCCAATGAGGGTAAAAAGTAGAGGAGGAAAAAGGGTATGTTTTTGTTATTTTTGATGATTACTCTAGGTTTGCTTCGACACTATTCTTAGCTTCTAAAGAAGAGTCATTTGATGTCTTCTCTATTTTTGTCAAGAAAATAAAAAACAACTAGGGAATTCCTTAATTTCCATCAAGTCTGACCATGGAATAGAATTTGAAAATGCCAAATTCTTGTATTTCTATTCGTCCAATGGAATAGACTACAAGTTCTATGCTCCTAGAACTCATCAACAAAATGGAGTAGTTGAAAGGAAAAAACAGGACTTTAGAAGATATGGCAAGAATAATGATGGTTGTAGGTAATCTTACAAGTGCTTGGGCTAAGTCCATAATCATTACTTGTTACATTGTGAACAGATGGATGTTTAGACCCCTCTTAGAAAAGACTCTCTATGAATTACTCAAAGGAAGAAAACCAAATATCTCTCATTATAGGGATTTTGGATGCAAATGCTTTATTCAAAATAATAGGTATCATGGTCTATGGTCCCCTTCATGGTGAGGTATTTGGGATTTATAGAAAGGAACTTTGGAAGGTTGCCCATCAAGAAACCAACCATAGCCTGTTATAGGCACCACGATCCGTGGTGGTTTCCTTGGACTAGCATTCTTGGGGTTTGCAAATATGGTTTCAAGACTTCCTCTACGGAGGCCTTCATGGCCCATAGAGGTCATTACCATCCATTAACCCTAGTCATGAAGAGGACCCTAATGAGGGCCTGCAGGAAGTGGTTACCACGAAAACCAACACATTCTGTGAAGGCAACTACTGCCCGTTATGGTAGGTCGTGTTTCCTTCTTTGGGAAAGTTTCTAAGTGCCTCAGGGAAGGGATCACCATGGAGGGTACCACGGCTCATGGTACTCACTACGGCCTGTGGTCCCTATCGTGGACCCTTCCTTGCAGATTTTATATTCTGAATACTTACCATGGTGGCACACCACTAATCGTGATGGCCCTCATGATTATCACCTAGTGCTAAGAAAATCTGTATTTTCTTGAATTTCATCTTTAGATCCTCATTTTTCTTCTTTTCAACTTATGGGGTCTTACAATATCTCCCTTTTGGGAATATTCGTCATCGAATGGGACTCAAGCTAGCTTGAATGGAATAGGAAAGGACATAACAACCCAACATGAATGCAAAATATCTTGATGATGCATAAAATATGAAATATTTAATCTCAAGGTAAAACATGACTTTAAAACTCATTTTATGAACAACATGAATGCATATGAAACCATGAGAACAACTGAAATATATGATTTAGGCTGGTTGGATCATGAAGGAACTAAATAGCTCAACTAGGCATGGAAGGAAAAAAATGATGATATTGGGACATCATATCAACTTCGACTTCCCATTTAGCACCCTCAACCTCTTAGTTCCTCCATAACACTTTAACTGTAGCTATTTTTTTGTTTCTCAACTTTCTAACTTGCCGATCTAAGATCTCAATTGGAACTCTTCATATGCAAGACACTTTTTAACTTCAACATTGTCCACTGGTACAATAGAGCTAGGATTACCACAAAACTTCCTCAATAATGACACATAGAACACCAGATTCACCGATGCCAAATTTGAAGGTAAATCCAACTTATATGATACCTTACCAATCCGTCTCAAAATCTTATATAGGCCAACAAAGCGGGGACTTAACTTTCCTTTCTTACTAAAGTACATCACACCCTTCATGGGTGATATTTTCAAGTAAACCCAATCATAGACCTCAAATTCAAGTTCCCTTCTTCTTATATCCGAATAGGATTTTTGCCTACTTTAGGCTGTCTTCAATCTTTCTCTAATGAGCTTAACCTTCTCCGTAGCCTTTGTAAGACCCCGAAAGTTGGAAAGTTGGAACCAAGAAGCAAATTCCTAGAATTTTGAACCTATCCAGGTGAACGAGTCCCTCTATGGATCGTAGAGATCCCTAAGGCTCATAAAGTTGAGTCATAAAGTGAACCTCTAAACAAAAGTTGAAGTTACCCTCAGGAGAGGTTCTACACCTTGTCAAGATGAGTCTTCCTCAAGATGATGGCTTGTAGAAACCCCTCGTAAGCTAAGTTCATAGGTCAAGTTTCAAAGATCCCTCAGGGACAAGTCTACGAAGTTTCAAGAAGGGTCGTAGAAGATAGGATGGATCGTAAAGACCATCCGTCACAAAACTTTAGAGATTTATATTTTGCAGGTTTTTGGGATATGCAGGACGAGCCCAAAAGATGGGTAGTTTACTTGAAAATGGGTTTTACTTTAGAGCTATAGAATGAGTCATTTAGATGGCTCGTCATTGCCAAGATGTCCCATATAAAGGGGTCTGTAGGGTCAACTTTCAAATTTTAATAAAGGGTAATTGTGTCTTTTCCCAAGATCGATTCAATGAACCTAGACACTTTTATGGCCAATTTCAAAGTCTATAAATACTTTATTCTTCAAAATCCCCTCCTATTCAATTCATTCTCTCAAAACTCCCAAGGAAAGAACTCACAAGATCTCTCAAGGTTTCTCTCCAAGTTCAAGCTAGGGTTTCCAGATTTTTTCAACTTTCTTCTTCAATTCTTAGTGAATTCAAGAAAGGTCTATAAGGATTGATTCATGGGATATTTTCACCCATGAAGTCCCAAAGATTTTTAAAGTTTTCATTCAATTTATAATTAATTATGAACCCTAGTTTTGATGAATTGCATTGGGCTCATTTGATTTTATTTTAAAATGTTATCAATGATCTTTATATGCATGTTTTTATATGAATTGCATGATTTCAAATTGAATTATAGATTTCCATGTATAAAGCTATATTTTCAAGCTATGATTATGAAATACATATGAATTTATGAGTTGATTATAAGTTAGATGATTTTTAATGAAAGTCTTATATGAGTTAAAGTTGAGATTTATGATTTTAAAGTTAAAGCTATGATTATGATCAGAGTTAAGATCAAAAGATGCTTTGAGATGATGATAAGAAAAATTCTCACAAAAGTTATAGATTCATATGAATCAGTAAGTTAGATGAGCTATTCCTAAATGGTTTAAATATGGATTGATAGGC